>NC_081397.1:13792921-14092921 GCF_030684315.1 Stegostoma tigrinum
CTCACCCTCCTGTTCAAATCCCCTCCCTCCCTATCTCCGTCATCTCCTCCAGCCCCTACAGCCCTCACCCTCCTGTTCAAATCCCCTCCCTCCCTATCTCCGTCACCTCCTACAGCCCTCACCCTCCTGTTCAAATCCCCTCCCTCCCTATCTCCGTCACCTCCTCCAGCCCCTACAGCCCTCACCCTCCTGTTCAAATCCCCTCCCTCCCTATCTCCGTCACCTCCTCCAGCCCCGACAGCCCTCACCCTCCTGTTCAAATCCCCTCCCTCCCTATCTCCGTCACCTCCTCCAGCCCCTACAGCCCTCACCCTCCTGTTCAAATCCCCTCCCTCCCTATCTCCGTCACCTCCTCCAGCCCCGACAGCCCTCACCCTCCTGTTCAAATCCCCTCCCTCCCTATCTCCGTCACCTCCTCCAGCCCCTACAGCCCTCACCCTCCTGTTCAAATCCCCTCCCTCCCTATCTCCGTCACCTCCTCCAGCCCCTACAGCCCTCACCCTCCTGTTCAAATCCCCTCCCTCCCTATCTCCGTCACCTCCTCCAGCCCCGACAGCCCTCACCCTCCTGTTCAAATCCCCTCCCTCCCTATCTCCGTCACCTCCTCCAGCCCCTACAGTCCTCACCCTCCTGTTCAAATCCCCTCCCTCCCTATCTCCGTCACCTCCTCCAGCCCCTACAGCCCTCACCCTCCTGTTCAAATCCCCTTCCTCCCTATCTCCGACACCTCCTACAGCCCCTACAGCCCTCATCCTCCTGTTCAAATCCCCTCCCTCCCTGTCTCCGTCACCTCCTCCAGCCCCTACAGTCCTCACCCTCCTGTTCACATCCCCCCCTCACCCTCCTCCGAGATCTCTGCCAGCTCCCCATCGAGTTTCGCGCCCCTCCCTCCTCTCCAACTACCCCTCAACCCCGTTTCCCATCCATCTGCAACCTGCCCCCCGCCGACACACCGAGCACGTTCAGCTCCCTGAACTCTCCCCGCACGCCCCCCTGAGCTGCTCGCTCAGGGTCCGAGAGTCCATTGGGAGCCCACACACTAAACGGGGTCCGGGTTAATGTAGGGGATCTGGGGGCCGGCACGGACGGGGTGGGCCGAAGGGCCTTTTTCCCTAACGTCTCTAAACGGGGGCCGGGTTAATGTAGGGGATCTGGGGGCCGGCACGGACGGGGAGGGGCCGAAGGGCCTGTACCTGTAACGTCTCTAAACGGGGGCCGGGCTAATGTAGGGGATCTGGGGGCCGGCACGGACGGGGATGGGCCGAAGGGCCTGTTTCCATCTCTGTCTCTGTGAGTGAGATGAGGAGAAATATCTCCCCAGAGGAGAGTCGGGGGAGTCTGGGGAAGTATCCCAGGAGAGACAGCGGGAGAGAGAGAGACAGAGAGACCGAGTGGTGGGGGGGATGCGTGGATGAGGCTGACGGAGGGAGAGGGGGAAGGTAGTGACGGGGAGGGGGGGTCAGGGCCGGGGTAGGGGCTGACGGAGGGAGAGGGGGAGGGTAGGGACAGGGAGAGCCGGGGGTCAGGGCAGGGGTGGGCGCTGACGGAGGGAGGGGGAAGGGTAGGGACGGGGAGAGCGGGGGGTCAGGGGCTGACAGAGGGAGGGGGGAGGGTAGGGACGGGGAGAGCGGGGGGTCAGGGGCTGACAGAGGGAGGGGGGAGGGTAGGGACGGGGAGAGCGGGGGGTCAGGGGCTGACAGAGGGAGGGGGGAGGGTAGGGACGGGGAGAGCGGGGGGTCAGGGCAGGGGTGGGGGCTGACGGAGGGAGAGGGGGAGGGTAGGGATGGGGAGGGTGGGTCAGGGCTGGGGGTGGGGGCTGATGGAGGGAGAGGGGGGAGGGTAGTGACGGGGAGGGTGGGTCAGGGCTGGGGTGGGGGCTGACGGAGGGAGAGGGGGAGGGTAGGGATGGGGAGGGTGGGTCAGGGCTGGGGGTGGGGGCTGACGGAGGGAGAGGGGGGAGGGTGGGGACGGGGTGAGCGGGGGGTCAGGGCTGGGGGTGGGGGCTGACGGAGGGAGAGGGGGGAGGGTAGTGACGGGGAGGGTGGGTCAGGGCTGGGGGTGGGGGCTGACGGAGGGAGAGGGGGGAGGGTGGGGACGGGGTGAGCGGGGGGTCAGGGTGGGGGTGGGGGCTGACGGAGGGAGAGGGGGGAGGGTGGGGACGGGGAGAGCGGGTGTGGGGTGGGGGAGGCAAGATGGACGCCCCGAGCTGACCGTACGCACCTCTGTTGCCCCCCCCAACACCGGCCGACCCCGCACACCCGCCCCCTCCCCCGGGGGGGGGGTCCCCTGCAGACGGCCCGGCCCCGACCCGGATCACCCTGGGCCAGAGGACCGGGGTTTACCACCTCAGGGAGAACGTTACCGTCACCTGCCTGGCCCCGGCCCGGGGGGTCCGCTAGGGCAACCGGACGTTCGGGCTGTACCGGGCTGGGGGTCGGGGCAGGTGGGTCTTCCCCGGTGCCAGCGCCGCCCCCCCCACCCGCCTTCCGCCTCGTCGCTGCCCTGACGGGGCTGGTCAGCTACGTTTGCCGTCACAGCGTGGAGGAGGACGGGTCGACGGCGGCCTGGTTCCCCCCGCCCCCCGAGCCGGGCCGTCAGGGTCTTCGTCACCGGTGAGCACTGCGCCCACCCCCCGCCCCCGACCCGATTCACCTCCAACCGATCCCGGCTACCGCCATCCGCTGGCGGGAGGCCAGAACTGCAGGCGTGACGCGTTTACATAGGAATGGGTGTTGGTCGGGAGGGTGGGGGTGGGGGGGGCGGTGTTTGGGCGCTTGGCCTGTCCTCGCGGCAGGGGTGGTGGGGGGGGTTTCTCCGCGGACCCCGTGTCGACCCCCCCCCCCCCCCCGACGCCACAACCCCACCGACATCCCCAGGTCCCCTACTTTAACCCGGCCCCCGGTTAGAGACGTTACAGAAACAGGCCCTTCGGCCCATCCCCGTCCGTGCTGGCCCCCAGATCCCCTACATTAACCCGGTCCCCGTTTAGAGACGTTACAGAAACAGGCCCTTCCGCCCATCCCTGTCCGTGCCGGCCCCCAGATCCCCTACATTAACCCGGCCCCGCGACAGTGAAGCGAGGGATATATTTCTAAGTTAGTGTGGTGCGTGGCTTGGAGGAGAACTTGCTCTATATCAAGAACGTGTTCCTCCTCATCAGCTGCCCAAAACCGTTTAAATGGATGTATTCGTCAGTATGGAAGGTGCTCTTTTTACAGTTTACAAAACAGTCATTTAAGAGGTCAATTTAACACCGTTTTTGACCCAAGGAAGAGGCGTACAAATTGAGAAAAAGAACTTGAAAAAAATTAAAAGTACCTGAAGCTGGGGAACAATTTAAAATCAGGAAAGAAGGAATAAACGAATGCATTGATTATGAATGAGGAAATGAGGAAAAGGTTATAATTGCAGAAGCCATTAAAAACTAACTTTTAATGTCTTGATAAATATGTAAAAGGAGAATGGAAATAAACCTACGTTGATAAACACAAATGTACCTCACTTACAATGAAAATCCAACTGAATACTCACTGTCGTTCTATGTTCACATAGGATGACACACATAACACGTCAGGAATGTTGGGGAAAAGAGAGTTGAATGAGATGGAGAAACTGAATCAAGTCAGTATTGTTCAGTAAATTGTGTTGGGAAAATTGATAGGACTGAAGGCTGGGAACCAGGGACGGATAACTAATATCCCAGAGCTCATAGTGGGTGTATTGATGGCGATGTTCCAGATCTTCATAGGAGCTACAATAACTTCCAAAGATTGGAGGGTAGCTAATGTAAACAATCTATTTGTAAGAGGTGTGTAGAGGTAAAACTTGTAATTTTAGACCAGTCAGCCTGCAGGGGGAAAAAATGCAGATAATTGGGATAAAATATCACGATCAGACAAAGTCAGCATGGATTTGAAAGAACTGCTCGTCTGCTGTACTGTTCTATGTTCCCAGCCTGACAAATCTACCGGAGTAGGGATGATAAAGCAGATGAGTTCATTTTAATTTACAAGAAAAAACTTTTTAACAAAATCCAACATAAGATATTAGCATGTGAACATCAAGGAAATGTGATTGGTGCAAAGCATTCTGAATGATTTTATTTTTAATTAGCTGGATAATAGGAAACTCGAAGGGGGAATGAATGGATTTCTTTTCTCAATGGCAAGAATCAGTTTTAGGATGAAAACTCTTTGCAATACATTCACAGTGATTTGGATGAGGGAAACAAATGTAATATCTCCAGGTTTTAAAATGACACAAAGTTAGTTGGATGGTCAGCTCTAAAAGAGGATGCATTGTGTGGGATGAAATCGAGACAGTGGGCAAATGAATATCTGACACTGTTTAATGTGGGTAACTGTTTGGTTATCCAATTTGGTAACAAAATAAAAGGAAGGGAGGTCATTTTCTGAATGTCGATAAAGTGACACAGTGATATTTGCAACAAGACCTGTGTGTCTCATACACAAATCATTGAAAGTAAGTATGCAGGTGCAGCAGACAGTGAGGAAGGCGAGAGGTATGTTGGCCTTTGTGGAACGTGGATTTGAGCATGTGGAAACAGTGAATTGTGACAATTTATCAGGACATCTGTGAGACAGCAGTTAGAATATTGAGAGCAGGTTTGGCCTTCTTACTGAGTAAGGATGGTATTGCTGTGAATATAATTTTAACAGGCAGCTTACTGGGATGAAGGAGAGGTTGAATTGGTTGTGAATATATCTGCTGAAATTCAGAAGAATGAGGGATTCTCTTAGAAATCTGTAAGACACTGTCAGACCAAGAAAATGTAAATGCAAAAAGAATATTCATGTTGATAGTAGTCATATTTTTAGGAGAAAGGATAAGCCATTCATGGCTGAGTAGGTGAGAGTCTCTTTATTTAGAAAGTGGTGATCCTTTGTAATTCCCTACCACAGAAACCAGCCACATTCAACACATTGTATGAGTTCAGCATGGTGTAGGGTGGAACACTTGTTGCAAAGGGAAGCAAGGTATAATTGGCTGAGTGGCAAGAGACAGAGAGTGAAGATGGAGGGTTGCTTTTTGGACTGTAGGCCTGTCATCCAGAAGTGTTCCCCAGGGATTGGGACTGAGTCCTCTTTTGCTTGTCATTATATAAATGATCTGAATGAGAAGTCATGGTAAACACGTTTGTGGATGATAACAAAGTGTGTAGCATAGTATTAAGGGGAGAACGTGTCCTAAGATTACAAATGGATCTTGATCAAATACCTCGATGGGCTGGAAAATGACTTAGAGAATTCAATCTGGATGAATGCATGTCCATCATGGGCCTCCTGCAGTGCCACAATGATACCACCCGAAGATTGCAGGAACAGCAACCCATATTCCACGTGGGAACCCTGCAGCCCAATGGTATCAATGTGGACTTCACCAGCTTCAAAATCTTCCCTTCCCCCACCGCATCCCAAAACCAGCCCAGCTCATCCCCTCCCCCCACTGCATCCCAAAACCAGCCCAGCCTGTCTCTGCCTCCCTAACCTGTTCTTCCTCTCGCCCATCCCTTCCCCCCACCTCAAGCCGCACCTCCATTTCCTACCTACTAACCTCATCCCACCTCCTTGACCTGTCCGTCTTCCCTGGACTGACCTATCCCCTCCACACCTCCCTACCTCTACTCTCCTCTCCACCTATCTTCTTTTCTCTCCATCTTCGGTCCTCCTCCCCCTCTCTCCCAATTTATTCCAGAACTCTCACCCATCCCCCTCTCTGATGGAGGGTCTAGGCCCGAAACGTCAGCTTTTGTGCTCCTGAGATGCTACTTGGCCTGCTGTGTTCATCCAGCTTCACACTTTGATATCTTAGTTCCAGATCCAGTTGGGGGCGGGCGTAAGCTGGAGGCGGAGCTGGACATTTCACTGTCTGTCACTCAGTTTCCTGCCCGGGCCGCCTCACACTCTCTGTCAGCTCTTTCTCAGTCAGGTCGGGGCGGGCTGTATAAAAATGGAAGGCGAGGCAGCTCCACTCTCATTCGGCAGCGATTACAGTGAAAAAGCGTGATGTCTGGAAGAGGCAAAGGAGGCAAAGGCCTGGGAAAAGGCGGAGCGAAGCGGCACCGCAAAGTGCTCCGTGATAACATCCAGGGCATCACGAAACCAGCCATCCGGCGCCTGGCTCGCCGTGGCGGGGTCAAGCGCATCTCGGGCTTGATCTACGAGGAGACCCGCGGGGTGCTGAAGGTTTTCCTGGAGAATGTGATCAGGGATGCGGTGACCTACACTGAACACGCCAAGCGCAAGACGGTGACTGCCATGGATGTGGTGTACGCTCTGAAACGCCAGGGCCGCACGCTGTATGGATTCGGCGGCTGAGCAACTCGTCCCTTTTCCAGCGACCCCAACGGCTCTTTTCAGAGCCACCCAAACCCTCCGATTGAGAGCGGAGACCCGAGGATGGGAAAAGGCAGCACATATGGAGGAGACAGTGTACTGCAGCTGGTTATTTCACATTTTTCGCGACTTTTAATTTTGGCTCATTCCATTACAAAAATACACTAATTTCGTGTCCAATGTTAGAGAAAGATCAAGCAGTGAGAACGGAGACCTGAGCACAGGAAAGGCAGCACACAGCGAGGGTGTACTGTGCCGCAGCCGGATTTCAGATCTCGATTTGTAATTTCGCCCTGATGCTAAATGTTACATATTGCAGTTTTTCTATTTCATTCCTCCCAGGAATTCAGTTCAGTTTTCATTCAAGGAAGCATGCAGATATTTTAATGACTTGTTACCCTCTGTGACAGTTTTCGGACTATTTATATCTGGGTGAAATAAAAATGAGCCGATTAATTGAGATTGTGTAGCTTTAGTACCCTGTTAGCTTTGAATATGCTTAAATCGGCGGTGTTTTTTAGATTCATTAACGGGGGGTAGGCGGCCGGTTGATTCGTTTATCTGGGCTTTGTTAAAACACCCCGCTTTACTCCTGCTTGTTAGAGACAGATCAGGCAATGAACCCGCGTCTTTTCCGCGTTAACTGTAAGTTTGGTTTTTAAAAAATCCCACAAAGTACAGATTTTATCGTCGTCGGACATTATTTTTCCTTTAAATATTTAACCTAAAATCGGCGGGCTTTTTTCAAATTGACAAACTGTCATTTCAGGTTAACCAATCTGAATTCAACAATTATTTTATTGCCTTTTCCGTACCTTCCGGAGCTGTTTGGTCTAGGCCCGAAACGTCAGCTTTTGTGCTCCTGAGATGCTGCTTGGCCTGCTGTGTTCATCCAACTTCACACTTTATTATCTTGGATTCTCCAGCATCTGCAGTTCCCATTTCTCAGAGGGGTTGAGGGACGGGACTGTATCCAATCCCAGCTCTAGGGCGGGCTCTCCATTCCCATAAATTGGCACCGCCGCAGCAGGCTCGGCAGTGACAGCAGCAGCTTGCGTGTTTGTTGCAGAGAGTTGAAGAGAATGGCCAGAACCAAGCAGACAGCGCGCAAATCCACCGGAGGAAAAGCTCCTCGCAAGCAGCTGGCGACCAAAGCGGCCCGCAAGAGCGCTCCGGCCACGGGTGGAGTGAAGAAGCCTCATCGCTACCGGCCCGGCACGGTGGCTCTGCGGGAGATCCGCCGCTACCAGAAATCCACCGAGCTGCTGATCCGCAAACTGCCGTTCCAGCGCCTGGTGCGGGAGTTAGGAACTATGAACTTTAATTAATGTAAACCCACAGCGAGCTATCGATGTGATTCAATGCCACAGCTGTTGCAGAAGCTTAGACAACAGAAGTGTGTATCTGGAGGAACGCAGCAGGTCAAGCAACATCTCAGAAGCAGAAAAGCTGACGTGTCGGGATATTGCTGAGCGTGCTGTGTGCATCTAGCTACACAGCTTGGATACTCCACCATCTGCAGTTCCCATAATTTCTGTTAGAGAAATTTGTTGGTTCTGAGATACACTAATTCACATTAAAGACAAAAGGTAACTCGGGGCAATCAGGTTCATAAATGTTCAGAAATCATAACACAATTGAAGTATTGCACCCCATATTTTATAAGTTTCCGATTGAAACGCCTCCGTGGGCAAATTTCTTCACTGGGCGTATTGCCAGCTATAACGGAGCTTGACGGAGGAGGGTGGTGGGAAAAGGTTACCAAATCGAAAAGCCCATCAAAACATGCAAACAATTTTTATGCGTTGGGCAAAATTTCAATTGCACGACCAAATCTCCCACTAATGTATTCATTCGATCCTCTGAGGCGGGTCGGTTTCGTATCGAATGGCCTCTTTGTTGCGGCGACTTATTGCATGTCCTTTGTTCCGTCAGCGTATTGATGGGGATACCGCTTTGAGTTATTATTTCAAGTCGCTGTCCCTGCAGTAAAACCTCAGACTTTATTCGTCGTGTCCGGTAGCTGCTCCAGTTTTATCTCGGTTAGGGAAAAAATAAAAGGAATTATGTTTGCACATAAAATGAAAATTAATCAACCAGCAGTGACAGTCTAGCTGCTTTGCACTGATTTTGTGGGTGGCTCTGAAAAGAGCCATTGGTTGTCAGGTTACAGAACGGCCCCTTCACTTTTTAGTGGCGCCCCCAGCGGCGGTTTTCTTGGGCAGCAGCACGGCCTGGATATTAGGCAGCACCCCGCCCTGAGCGATGGTCACCCCTCCCAGCAGCTTGTTGAGCTCCTCGTCGTTGCGCACGGCCAGCTGGAGGTGCCTGGGGATGATGCGGGTCTTCTTGTTGTCCCGGGCCGCGTTACCGGCCAGCTCGAGGATTTCAGCCGTCAGGTACTCGAGCACCGCAGCCAGATAGACCGGCGCTCCGGCACCCACACGCTCAGCATAGTTACCCTTTCTCAGGAGCCTGTGAACACGGCCCACCGGGAACTGCAGCCCAGCCCGGGACGACCGGGACTTCGCCTTCGACCGAGCTTTCCCGCCACCGCCCTTTCCTCTCCCAGACATCGCCACAGTCTCTCAAACACTTTCACAGAGAATGCTGCAATGCGGCCACATCCCGCCCTCTTATACCTTCGGGAGGAATGGGGATGCGGCCATTGCTGATTGGTCACATTTTTCAGTATCTCCTAATGTCGTTTCAATGTCCAATCAGATATCTGCTTCACTCACCAATCCGGAGAGGGCCCGGGGAGGAGGCCGGAAAACCCCGGCACCAAATCATCAACCGCTTTCTTTCAAACTCGAAAAGCCATCCAATAGTTTCAAACGGGTAGAAGATTTACAAAGAAGAATGCGTTCATATTCCAGATAATTTACTTTTAGAATACAACTGTATACTTCACACAATCTCTGATTCCCCGGCCTAGTTGAATCCGTCTATTTTTGATCTTGAAGTTCTTTTTTCCCCGCAAAAACTGAAGAATAAGTGGAAGCGGGAAAGAAAAGCCCGCCGAAAGTTATTCTCTGCACAGATTGAATTTATTACACATCAGCACCCGGTTATATTGATAAAAGTATCACAACTGTTTCTTTCCCGTTGAGCGCATTCCTGCTTTAAACAATATTTTACAATCGCTCTCCCGATTGCACAAGATCAACAATATTTCCACTTTTGCGATGCCAGTCCGGCAGCTGTTCTGCTTTCCTCTCGGTTCACTTGGAAATTTTCCCGCCGACAACAGAAAGCCTCATTTACAGCTTTCTGCAAAACCGGATAGAACCCGCGGGGAGATTTGAAAATAAAACAAAATTCCTCTGCGTGGAAACCGTAGGAAAATACGGGCGCCAAATCATAAACCGTTTTCTGTCCGATTTGAAAAGCCCGCCAACATGGGCAATACGACCAAGAGTTTTTAACCAGGATTTTTGCGTTCATGCCTACGATTTAATTTCCTTTCAGTTAAAAATGTTCACTTCACAATCTCTGTCACTTCCTAAGCAACACCGTTTTCAGAAAACATGGTAAAATAGCCCTCACTTATTGTGCTGGATCAGTCTTTCCGGTCGGTCTCGGCTCATTTTGAAACTCTCACCGACAGCAGAAAGCCCCACACACTGCAAACTGAAAAAAAAATCGGATAAATTCCCTTACAGATTTGGAAATTGAAAAAGGAATCGCACGGCATTTCTCTTACTGGGACTCAAATAAGCGATCATACTTTTCATTACCACGGATGAATCCAGCCTTCATACCCTATTGGGACAAGTTGGAAAAACCCTTCAACATAGTGGGTAAAGTTTTACAAAGAGGATTGAACAGTTTAATTTTTCTTAGAATTTAATTCACTTGCACATTACAAGTGCACGCTGATGTATTTATAAAAACTTACACAACGTTTTTCGGGGTGAACGGGTTAAAACTTGAAACAATAGTTGGAAGTTGCCCTCCCATATTCTCCTTGAACACACAGTTTCACACTTGCGACTGCAATCCTGGCTCTGGCTTTATCTCAGCTCATTTTGAAAGCCTCTCACCGACAGCTGAAATCCTGAAATGACAAGTATTCTGCAAGATCTGTTCATGGGACTCGAGCAGTTAGTTTTCTTTCTAGGGGGTGAAATTCCTGATCAAGGGGTAAATAATAACTGGAACACAGGAGTTGTTGAAAAAAAATGACTGAGTGACGATGAATGTGCTTTCTGTACAGGGAGGGAAGAGAGACTGGGTAGGAAGGCAACCGAAAGTAACCGACAGAGGGACAGGGACCGCACGTTAATGTTTAGAACGTTTGTGTAAACAAAGATAAAGATTAGAGACATTAATTATAGACACCGAGAATCATTTACAAACGAAAAGTGGTTCAAAAAGTGGAAGTTGTTGATAAATGATTCATTGGAGATAATTATGCTCTTTGCAGATTCAGGGAAACGAGACAGGGTATGGCTGCAACCTAAAATAAAGGGCAGATGAGGGACCACACATCAAGTTCTTAAACAATTACATTATTTTTAAAAAGCCGACTGACATTACTAATACATACCGAAAATCATTTGCAAAAAGTTGGTTCAGCTGTTTCAGCGAAGTTGTGGGTGGCTCTGAAAAGAGCCGTTGGGTTTTGGATGTGTTTTCTCAGCACAATGTGGGGTCTCACTTGGAGCTGGTGTACTTGGTCACCGCCTTTGTACCCTCCGACACGGCGTGCTTGGCCAACTCCCCGGGCAGCAGCAGCCGCACCGCGGTCTGGATCTCCCGGGAGCTGATGGTGCTGCGCTTGTTGTAATGGGCCAGGCGGGAAGCCTCCCCCGCGATACGCTCGAAAATATCGTTGACGAACGAGTTCATGATGCTCATCGCCTTGGAGGAGATGCCGGTGTCGGGGTGAACCTGCTTCATCACTTTGTAGATGTAGATGCCGTAACTTTCTTTCCTGGACCGTTTCCTTCTCTTGCCGGCTTTCCCCGGCGCCTTCTTGATGATTTTCTTAGCGCCCTTCTTGGAGGCTTACTGCGCTTTCTTCTCATCGGCCATAGAAACGATCACTTCCAGACACACAATAAAGGAAAATGGGCGCGGAGCTCGCTTTTTATAGCCTGACCACGTCAGCAATGCTAATGAGGGATGGGGGAAACTCTGGTTCATGATTGGGCAGTTTTGAAGAATCTCAGACCATGTGATTAGCTTTTCTGTGATTGGTTACTGTGGGACACAACGTGGATCTGCCAGGATATGCAACGGAAAGTGAAACACAAACGAAATTTTGTATACCGATCACTTTAAATGTAACTAGTTGTTGCCATTTAATGAACACAGTACCTGAGAGGTTTTATTTGCGACAATGCATTTATTCTGCTCACAGCAACGTTTCATGTATAACATTATTTTGTTTCTTCACTCTGTAATTTCTGCAGTACACAATAAGCTGTATTGTGTTAAGAATTCGATTTTAAATGAGGGAAACTTTGTCGAATATCTGTCAGTCTCTGCGATCTGAAAATGGGAGTGCAGTTATCCACCTGACACTATTCATGCAGTGTGGACGATTGTACAACACTCGTGGGTCCACCTCATCCATGGCTTCCAGATATCCGAAATTAATCTAGTCCTATTTGCCAGCATTTGACCCACATCACTCTAAGCCCTTCCTATTCATATACCCGTCCAGATGCCTTTTAAATGTTGTAGCTGTACTCAACTCCTCCACTTCCTCTGGCAGCTCACTGCAATTCCGCACCACTCTCTGTGTGCAAACATTGCCCACCTTAAGTTCCCTTTAAATCATAGTTTTCTCATCCAAAACCCATGCCCTCCAGATTTGGACTCCTCTTCCGTGGGCAAAAGAACTTGATTATAAAATTAAGAGGGGCATGGACAGCGTGAATAATCTTCTATACGGTCACCACCCAGCCTCTGACACTCCATGGAAAACAAGCTGCAAAACAAACCACAATAAGCCCTGTCTATTCACTCTCTCCATGAAACTCAAACTCTCCAACTGTGGCAACATCCTGGATGTGAGTTTGCTCACTGAGTTTGAAGGTTCATTTTTCAGCCATTTCGTCGCTTTTTTTAATTTGAGAAAACATACTTTATTCATACAATGTACAAAAAAACTTATACCCTGACCCAGTCATGCAAGCCGCTCCGGGTTAGCCAGGGAGTACATACACCAACGAAAGGCAAAAACAAAACAAAGAAGAAAAAAAAACAAAGAAAATACCCCGGCAGTCGTCTCCCTGCACAGTCCCCGTTGGCCCCCTAACTAGTTGAGGAAGGTACCAGCTGGGCCCAGTTACCAGATAGGGACCTTTTTTCTATTCTGGGCGAGGGGTTTCATACGGTGGTTTTCCCCACGGCGCCTTCGCGGCAGCTGCCCCGAGCTTTAGAGCATCCCTCAGCACGTAGTCCTGGACCTTGGAGTGAGCCGGTCTGCAACACTCAGTCAGGGTCAGTTCTTTCAGCTGGCAGACCAGCAAGTTGCGGGCAGACCAAAGAGCGTCTTTCACCGCATTGATAGTCCTCCAGTTGCAGATGATGTTGGTCTCAATGTGCGTCCCGGGAAGCAGCCCGTAGAGCACAGAGTCTCATGTCACGGAGCTGCTCGGGACGAACCTCGACAAATACCACTGCATCCCCCTCCAGACCTCCTGCGCATAGGCACACTCCAGAAGGAGGTGATTGACAGTCTCAGCACCCCCGCAGCCACCTCGAGGGCAGCGTGCGGTGGCGCAGAGATTCCGGGCATGCATAAAGGATCTCACTGGCAGAGCCCCTCTCACCGCCAGCCAAGCAATGTCCTTGTGCTTGTTTGAAAGTTCTGGTGATGAGGCATTCTGCCGAACCACTTTGGCAGTCTGCATGGGGAACCACACGACGGGATCCACCCTCTCCTTTTCCCAACGAGTCTCGAGGATACTATGTGCTGACCACTGCCTGACGGCCTTGTGGTCAAAGGGGTTTCCTTTCAAAAATTTCTCCACTAAGGACAGGTGTTATGGAACGGTACAACAACTCGGAGCGTTCTGCGGCAACAAGGCCAGGCCCATCCTTCACAACACCAGGGGACAGGTAGAACCTCAGTAAGTAGTGACACTTGGTGTTTGCGTACTGAGGATCTACTCACAGCTTGATGCAGCCGCACACAAAGGTAGCCATCAGGACGAGGGTGGCGTTCGGTACATCATTTCCCGCGTTTTCCAGGTTATTGTACATGGTGTCCCTACGGACCCAGTCCATCCTTGACCCCCAAATGAACTGGAAGATGGCCCGGGTGATCGCAGCGGCTCAGGTCCAGAGAATAGGCCAGGCCTGCGCCACATACAACAGTACCGAAAGCTCCTCGCACCTGAAAAACAGGTTCTTACCCGCGATGGAGGGGGACCGGAGCGTCCACCTGTCCAGCTTCTGCTTCAGTTTGGTGATATGCTCCTCCCAAGTCTTAGTGAACGCTCCAGCTCCATTGAAACAAACACAGAGCACCTTCAGGTAGACTGTCCTGACGGTGAAGGGGATGAAGGGGCAGTCGTCCCAGTTCCCGAAGAACATGGCCACGCTCTTACCCCTATCGACTTTGGCACCCGAGGCCAGTTCAAACTGGCCGCAGATGTCCAACAGCCTACCCCACCAACCAACGATCAGTGCAGAAGATGGCGACATCGTCCATGTACAGGGAGGTCTTGACCTGAAGGCCTCCACTGTCTGGGATAGTCACGCCCTTCAGATTCACGTCCTCCCTGATGTTGCGGCAAAGGGCTTCATACAGCTCATGAACAAGGCACGAGAGAATGAGCAGCCCTGCCTGACTCCAGATCTGACGGGAAAATTGCCCGATTCCCACCTGGTGATCGAGTCTGCGCTAACGATGTTGGTGTAGAGCAGCCGGATCCAATTGCGGATGCCTGCCCCAAACCCCAATTTGGAGAGCATGTCCCTCACGTAAGCATGAGAGACCCTGTCAAAGGCCTTCTCCTGGTCCAGGCTGACGAGGCAGGTGTCCACCCTCCTGTCCTCCACGTAGGCGATCATATCCCTGATCAGCGTGAGGCTTTCAGTGATCTTCCTGCCAGGCACAGCACAGGTTTGGTTCGGGTGAATTATCGACTCCAGGACAGACCTGACCCGGTTGGCTATGGCCTTGGCCAGGATTTTGTAGTCCATGTTCAATAATGAAATGGGACGCCAATTCTTAATTTCTTCCCTCTCCCCCTTCCTCTTGTAAATGAGGGTGATGATGCCCTTTGTCATGGACTTGCACATTTCCCCTGCCCGAAGCGCACTATCGTACACCTCCAGCATGTCCTGGCCGACCAGGTCCCACAGAGCGGAATACAGCACGACCGGTAAGCCGTTGCTCCCAGGAGTCTTATTCCACACCAAGGACTTGAGGACTCTAGTCAGCTCATCCAGGGATATCGGCCGGTCCAGCCACTCCCTCGTGCTGTTATCTAAGACCTCTGTGATAGATGACAGGAACGACTTGGAGGCCATGCTGTCTGTCGGCTTCACGTCGTACAGTCCGGCATAGAAGGATCTGCTGATCCTCAAAATGTCGGGCCGAGAACGACGTCACCGAGCCATCATCCTCCTTCAGCCGGCTGAGCACAGAGCTTTCCTGGTGCACCTTCTGAAAGAAGAAATGCGAGCACGTCTTGTCCTGCTCCACGGAGCAGACCCTGGACTGGAAGATTATCCTGGAGGCCTCCGCGGCAAAGAGTGAGACTTGCTGGCCCCTCACCTCGGAGGTCCTCCGTGACTTCGACCGCCATCGACTGCAGAAGGAGTAAGTTCTGCACCCTTTTCTGGAGTAGTGACAGCTTTCCCCGCCTCTCTCTCGCCTTCCGAACACCCTTGAGGACAAAGAACCTCTTGATGTTCTCCTTCACTGTCTCCCACCAGTTGCCCGGAGTCTCAAAGAGGGGTTTCACTGTTCTCCAACTGGTGTACTCCCTCTTAAGCTCCTTGACGTTCTCTGGGGTCAACAGAGTCGTGTTGAGCTTCCACGTTCCCTTGCCGGCCTGCTGGTCATCCTGTAAGTGACAGTCGGCCAGCAGGAGGCAGTGGTCAGAGAAGAACACCGGCTCGATGTCGGTGGAGCTGAGCGAGAACGCCCGTGACACAAACAGGAAGTCTATCCTTGAGCGGATAGACCCGTCTGGCCGTGACCAGGTGCATCTCCGCTGGGCTCCGTCGGCAGGGATACAGAAGACGTCGAGCAGATTGGCGTCATTCATCGTGCCCATCAGGAATCTGGACATGACGACCAGTTGACTCCCTCCACCCGCTATCCCCACACCGGATCTTCCATCTGCATCAATGATGCAGTTGAAGTCTCCGCCTAGGATGACCGGCCTGGACGTAGCCAGCAGGGGTGGAAGCCGCTGCAGGACGGCCAACCGCTCACTCCGTACCGCTGGAGCGGACACATTGATCAGCCTCCGGAGAGCGTTCCTGTAGGTGACATCAACCACTAGGTGGCGACCCCCCACCACCTCCTGAACTTGAGAGATGGCGAAGTCGCGCCCCCGCAGCAGAATAGCCAGGCCCGAGGAGCGACAGTCGTTACCACCCGACCAGATCAAAGGCCCACAGGTCCAGGCGCTGGACCTTTTCCCTGTGCCTGCTGAGGTGCAGTATCCCACAGTCCTGTAGAAACAGGAGGTCCGCCTTGACGGTGGTCAGGTTGGCCAACATGGACACACATCTTGCGGTGGACTTGACGCTGCGCACATTAATGCTCGCAACTCATACCCCCATTGTGGGCAGTGAACACAGTACCCTCCCCAAGTTCAAGGTCCAGCCCATCCATCTGCCCCTTCATGCCCATTGCCCGGGATAACTGCTGGACGATCTCCAGGCTCAGGAATCCGTGTGTGCTGCCTTCTGGGTGGCATCCACCCGGCGGGGGTTGGGAGGCAGGAGAGTCTGGCTCTGGATCAGGCTGGGGACATGCTGTTTTCTCCTTCCCACCTGAAAATTCCAGGGGGCCCTCCAGGGCGCCAGCGGCACGTGGCTGGGTGTCGGAGAGAGCCTCAGGACGCCTCCCGTCACCTGGAAGCGGGGTGCTGCTTTCCTTCTCCCTTGAGATCTATAGCTTCTGCTTTGGGCGGGCCGCCTCCGAATCTCCCTCATCAGAGGAGCTCTTATAGCCCCCCTGCAGCTGTCTCTTACCGCCTGATGGTTGCGGTGACTGGGCCTGCAGGCGCACCCTCCTCCTTGCTTTCCGGACCGTCGCCCATCCCTGGATCACCTGACGCCTCCTCCATCGACTCCGGGTTGTCGGGGTGGGGAAAGACCACTGTATGAAACCCCTCATCCAGAATGGTAAAAAGGGCCATATCTGGTAACTGGGCCCAGCTGGAGCCTTCCCCAACTGGCCAGGGGGCCAACGGGGACTGTGCGGGTGGACGACTGCCGGGGTATTTTCTTTGCTTTGTTTTTTTTCTTCTTTGTTTGTTTTTTTTTCCTTTAGTTGGTGTATGTACCCCCTGGGTAACTCAAAGCGGTCTGCATGACTGGGTAGGTGTGTAAATGTGTTATTTTTTGTACATCTTATGAAAAAAGTATATTTTTTCAAATAAAAAAAGGGTGACGAAACGTCTGAAAACTAACCTTCCAGCTCAGTGAGCCAACTCACATCCAGAACCTCAACCTGAGCTACAAATCTTCTCAAAACTCATTATGAGATTGTGTCAAACCTTGGCCTGGCTATTGGTGGGTCCATCTCCAATTAGGAGTTTCAAACGATTGGTCATATAGAATAAGGGGAAGGGTACAGTGATCCCGTTGCATTGGATTACTGTAACACAAAATGTATTGCACTGCAAGAATCAGAGCATCATCACTCTCGCTTTCCAATCTGAGCTAAAGATTAATGCGGTAACTGCATCTTCAAGAGGGGTGGCTGTGGCCCTCTCCCCGCATGATCTGGTGACTGGTTGACGAAATACTGCGATGGCCCTGAATTCTGACTGTACCCCGAGTCTTTGTCCAAGGTCTGCAGTTTCACTCCTGCAAGGAATCAAAGCAGCAGATTTAAAATTTGGCCCATTCAATTTGCTCCACTGTACAATGACAATATCTGATCCAAGTGAGCTGTTAACTGTAGTATTCATTCACCTTGACCTTTATCCCGTAAATATTAATTCAATGTTGAAAGAACATACAGAGAAATGAAAGAAATGGGACATTCTCACTGAAGCAACACATAAGTATTGGATGGCACCCTGTGTCACAGTGGTATCTAGATGGAAGTGGTCGTGGGCTTGGAAGGCACTGTCTATGGAGCGTTGGTGAATTCCAGCTGTGCATCTTCTGGAAGGTACACATTGCTGCTTGAGCATTGGTGTTTGAGGGAATGGACGTTTGCGGATGTGCAGCCAATCAAGTGTTACTCTCCTGGATGGTACCTTGCTTCTGGTGTGTTTTTGGAGCTGCATTCATCCGGGTAAGTGGGGCTAAACTATCACATTCCTGACTTGATCACATTAGATGTTGGACAGGATTTGGGGAAGCAGGAGACCAGACACTCACTGCAGGATACCCAGACTCTGACCTGTCCTTGCAGTATCTGTATTTATGTACAGAATCAGCTCGAGCATCACAGCGTCCATGAGTGAAACAGAATGGGAACAGACCCTTTCATCCAATTGGTCTGCAATAGATTAACATCCCAATCTGATCTCGTCCCATTTGCCAGCATTTTGCACACATCCCTCTCATGTCGACCTGTTCATCTACCCGTCCAATGGTGTTTAAAACTTATCATTGTACCCTCCACAAGGTGTACCTCTGTCAGCTTGTTCCAAACATGCCGCACACTCTGCACTAAAGAAATCTCCCTCAGGTCTCTTTTAACATTGACCCTCTCACCATGCCCTTAAGGTTTGGGCTCCTCCACCCAAGAAAGAAAGACCATGGCTATTCACCCTATCCATGCCCCTCATGATTTTATAAACCTCTATAAGGTCACCCCTCAGTCTCTGATGCTGCAGGGTAGAAAGCCCGAGCCTGTTCACCCTCTCCAAACAGTTCACACCATCTAGTCCAGGCAACATCTTTGTAAATACTTTCTGCACCCTCTCCAGTTCAACAACTTCCTTCCCACGGCAGGTTGGCTACAACTTCAAGCAGTAAAAGTGGGACTCAACAAATTTCCTGTACAGCCACAACGTGACATCTCAACTCCTATTCTCAATACACTGACCAATGAAGGCAAACACTTGCTTCACCACCTTATCTACTTGCGACTCCACTTTCAATGAACTACGCACACAAGCACCTTGGTGTCTTTGTTGGGGAACACTTCCCAGGGCCCTCCCATTAACTGTCGAACCCCTCTCCTGTTTTGAACAATGAGAATGTGTCTGTTATCATCATTCTCTTCTTGTCAGTTACTGCAACGTGAACAAGAGCAACTATTAATGTATGCCTTTCCGTTTCTGTTAGGTCCATTTATGAGTTTAGTAATTGTTGCAAATATACCAGTTTTTGCTGTGTGACTGTGTGAGTGAAGTTCTCAATCCAAAATAATCAATTTCTACTCTTGTGCATCAAAGTGGTTTTATTCTCTGGCCACCAGTGATATTCTGTGACTGTGCTTCAATCTGAGAGAATAGTTATGAGGGTGTAGAGAGTGAGCTTTCATCCCATTTCCATTTGTTGTTTATGAGCTTTCTGTCAGTCAAAGAGTACAAATGTTCTAGAGCAAGCACAATGGGCTGAATGGCCTCCTGCTGACATGTACCAGGTCTGTATTTCTGAGGCATTTTCATTTATCCATCTGTGGTATAGTGTATCAGGATAAAGATATCATGTAGAAATGGACAGACAAGCTAATTTTTCTTTTTAAAAAGCTGGCCCTGTGAGTCAGTGTGTGCTGTTTCGTTTTTTAGGGTTCTATGGTATCACAGATACTTAGTTTTACCTTGTACTAGGATTTTTTGTTTTATTTATTTGCAGAGTTTTATTCTGCATCTGGCAGTCCATGTTGCATTCTCGACTTGTCAGGCTTTGGCAGGGAAAGTGCATTTGTATTTCACATTATTTAATTTCTGTGTCTTTGTATGGGACATGTATTCATCAAAAGATTATTTTAGTCCTAAATAAAAATTCAAAAAAACTTCCGGTGCTGTATGTCAGTAACAAAAATGGAATTTGCTGGAAACGCAAAGCAGGTCTGGCAGCATGTGAAGAGAAATCATAGTTAACTTTTCAAACACTTCCACTGTTCTGCACAAAGGTCACATGGATCCGAAACATTAATTCTGATTTCTCTTCACAGATGCTGCCAGGCCTGCTGAGCTCTACCCGAAAATTCTGTTTTTGTTTATTATTTCTGTCCTCCTCAGTCACTGATAACATCAAAAGTTACCTTCCATATTTGTACTCAATACCTACTCCATATATGGTCATTGTAACTCAGTAACAATTTGATCTGTTTGTATCAGCAATAAATAGAACCGCAGATGCTGGATAATCCAAGATAACAAGCTGTGGAGCTGGATGAACACAGCAGGCCAAGCAGCATCTTAGAAGTAGGAAAGGTGACATTTCGGGCCGAGGTATAGGTATTTAAGAAATAAAAGAATGAGGAAAGTAAGATTAGGCCAAATCAAGGATAGTAGTGGTAAGTTGTGTGTGGAGTCAGATGAGATAGGGGAAGCGCTAAATGAATATTTTTCAACAGTGTTCACTCTAGAAAATGACAATGTTATCGAGGAGAATACTGAGATACAGCCTATGAGACTAGGTGGGATTGAGTTTCACACGGAAGAGGTATTAGAAATTCTTCAGAAGGTGAAGATAGATAAGTCCCCTGGGCCGGATGGGATTTATCCTCTGATCCTCTGGGAGGCCAGGGAGGAGATTGCCGAGCCTTTGGCATTGATCTTTAACTCGTCATTGTCTACAGGAGTAGTGCCAGATGACTGGAGGATAGCAAATGTGGTTCCCCTGTTCAAGAAGGGGAGTAGAGACAACCCTGGTAATTATAGACCACTGAGCCTTACCTCAGTTGTTGGTAAAGTGTTGGAAAACAATATAAGGGATAGGATTTATAATCATCTAGAAAAGAATAAATTGATTAGGGATTGTCAGCGCGGTTTTGTGAAGGGAAGGTTGTGCCTCACAAACCTTATTGAGTTCTTTGAGAAGGTGACCAAACAGGTAGATGAGTGTAAACTGGTTGATGTGGTGTATATGGATTTCAGCAAGGAATTCGATAAGGTTCCCCACAAGAGGCTATTGTACAAAATGCGGAGGAATGGAATTGTGGGAGATATAGCAGTTTGGATCGGAAATTGGCTTGCTGAAAGAAAAGAGGGTGGTAGTTGATGGGAAATGTTCATCCTGGAGACCAGTTACGAGTGGTGTACCGCAAGGGTCGGTGTTGGGTCCACTGCTGTTTGTCATTTGTATAAATGACCTGGATGAGGGCGTAGAAGGATGGGTTAGTAAATTTGCAGACGACACTAAGATCGGTGGAGTTGTGGATAGTGACGAAGGATGCTGTATGTTGCAGAGAGACATCGATAAGCTGCACAGCTGGGCTGAGAGGTGGCAAATGGAGTTTAATGCAGACAAGTGTGAAGTGATGCACTTTGGTAGGAGTAACCGGAAGGCAAAGTACAGGCCTCATGGTAAGATTCTTAGCAGTGTAGATGAGCAGAGAGATCTCAGTGTCCATGTACACAGATCCTTGAAAGTTGCCACCCAGGTTGACAGGGCTGTTAAGGCGGCATACAGTGTTTTAGCTTTTATTAATAGTGGGATTGAGTTCCGGAACCAAGAGGTTATGGTGAAGCAGTACAAAACTCTGGTGCGGCCGCACTTGGAGTACTGTGTACAGTTCTGGTCACCGCATTATAAGAGAGGATGTGGAAGCTTTGTAAAGGGTGCAGAGGAGATTTACTGGGATGTTGCCTGGTATGGAGGGAAGGTCTTACGAGGAAAGGCTGAGGGACTTGAGGCTGTTTTTATTAGAGAGAAGAAGGTTGAGAGGTGACTTAATTGAAACATATAAAATAATCAGAGGGTTAGGTAGAGTGGATAGGGAGAGCCTTTTTCCTAGGATGGTGACGGCGAGCACGAGGGGGCATAGCTTTAAATTGAGGGGTGAAAGATATAGGACAGATTTCTGAGGTAGTTTCTTTACTCAGAGTAGTAAGGGAATGGAACGCTTTGCCTGCATCAGTAGTAGATTTGCCAACTTTCGGTACATTTAAGTCGTCATTGGATAAGCATATGGACGTACATGGAATAGTGTAGGTTAGATGGGCTTGAAATCGGTATGACAGGTCGGCACAACGTCGAGGGCCGAAGGGCCTGTACTGTGCTGTTATGTTCTATGTTCTATGAATAGTGAAGCACATTAAATGGACGGAGTGGCTTTGCTCTAACTGAGAGTGAAGGGAATAGGGAAATGACCAATTTCTAAC
The DNA here is from genome assembly GCF_030684315.1 of Stegostoma tigrinum. Classification (NCBI taxonomy): domain Eukaryota; kingdom Metazoa; phylum Chordata; class Chondrichthyes; order Orectolobiformes; family Stegostomatidae; genus Stegostoma; species Stegostoma tigrinum. The sequence goes on from NC_081397.1 coordinate 13,814,721, forward strand.
AAGGTGTCGAGCTGGATGAACATAGCAGGTCAAACAGCAACAGAAAAGCAGGAAGGCTGACGTTTCGGGCCTGGAGCCATTTCAGAGAGAAGGGTCGAGGCCTGGAATGTCAGCCTTCCTGCTCCTCTGATGCTGCTGGGCCTGCTGTGTTTATCCAGCTCAAACCTTGTTATCTCAGATTCTCCAGCGTCTGCAGTTCCGACTGACAATGACCAAATGATGTTTGTTTCTGGGGAGCATTGTGAAGTGCAGCGCATGCGTGATGTTGTTTCTGCGCGCCGCCCCCCCTCCCAAAACCGCCAAAAGGCAACAAAAAAGCTGCTTGTTGTGACTGGAGGAGCGCATGCGTGAGGTCCTCCCCCAGCGCTGCCATTGAGGAGCATTGAGTCAGTGAGTGGGAGAGGTTTGTTTGAGACAGGCCGCAATGGAGAGACCAGCGCACAGGGAAGCGAGGGAACAGCAGGCTCCTTCCAGCAGCGCATCGAGATGTGAGTCTGGGACACAGAGGGGGCTCCGAGACCGGCATTGATTCGGGCTCAGTTCAGGGAGAACCGGGGGCTGTTGGTAAGAGGCGGAGCGGAGCAGAGCAGGAACTGGTCCCGGAACTTGGAGTGAGCGGCCTGGGCCTGGGGGCGGGGAGAGAGAGGCCTTTCTCGGGCTGTGTGTGGGCCTGCTGAGGGAGACACAGCGGCAAGAAGCTGTTGCTGGGGTTCAGGCTTGTGATATTTAATTCTCCGAACGCTGATGGTAATTCATCGTTTAGCTTCTGTTTCACGTTGTTTGTTGCGAATTGGCATTGAATCGTAAAGAAGTCACAGTCCATGCAAACGTGTTAATCATGTAAAGGATAAACACAGCACTCGTATTAGAGATAATGGGAACTGCAGATGCTGGAGAATCCGAGATAATAAAACGTGAGGCTGGATGAACACAGCAGGCCAAGCAGCATCTCAGGAGCACAAAAGCTGACGTTTCGGGCCTAAACCCTTCATCAGAGAGCACTCGTATTTTTTTTAGTGCCTGTTGTTCTTCCCTTAAATAGGTAGTGTATTGGGAGCTGGGTATTGAAATGTGTAAACATTCAGTTCAAGGACTGTACAGGTGTTGGTTAGTTTTTGTATCTTAATAAATTGTTTTAGAATTTTGCACAAAGAAAGATGAGGAGGAGTCCAGGTAAATTATCGAGCCAAGTGTTCTCTGTTTGAATTGTTGGCTTTAAAACAAGGAAGTATTGTGAGTATTAATTAAATTTTGCCTTGATCAGTTCTAATATTTTCAAAATTGTTGGATGTTAATTTACAGGAGAATTCTGTTCTTTCTTCCTCCAGGCAAATACTTGATGGGCCAAGACTGTGTCATATTTCATCAGTACAGCATCTACCAGCTGCTCCAACCAAACAGCAGGTATGTTAGCACTGTCAGAGTGGAGAATTTACTTTCCACAGTCATAGGGGTGAGACTTGCACTGAGCTCAAATTCCAGATATATACATTCAATCCAAGGGTCAAACAACATCAACAAAATACAAACGTATCTCTTTCCCCATAAACCGGTGCAGTTCCAGTAAAGTTCATCTTTGAAAGTCCATTGTCTCTTTTAAGCATTTGAAGAGGGATCAATTGAATCTTCTTCACAAATATATGCTCACTAACTGCATTGAATGCATGTTGAGGAAGGGCATTTTTTCAAGTTCCAGTCAAGGTATGTAAATAGTTCAAGTTGTCCTTGTAACAATGTAACCATATATGGAGTGGATATTGGGTACAGACATGGAAGGAAACTTTACATGTTATCAGTGACTGAGGAAGACAAATAATAAAGAGAAGATTCTGGAAAAGCACAGCAGGTCTGGCAGCATCTGTGATGAGAAATCAGAGTTAATGTTTCAGGCCTGGTACGCTTCCTCAGTTCTGAACAAAGGCCACCAGATCTGGGAGGCATTGACTTCGTGGTCGTATCACTGCACTGTTAATGCAGAGACCAGACAACATTCTGGGGACATGGTTTCGAACACCCCACAGCAAATGGCGGAATTTGAATTCAATAAAGATCTGGAATTAAGAATCTAATGATGACAATGAGTCCATTGTCTGTCAGGAAAAAGAATCCATCTGGCTCACTTGTTTCCTTGAGGGAAGGAAACTGGCATGCTTACCTGGTCTGGCCTACGTGAGACTCCAGACCCACAGCAATGAGGTTGACTCTGAACTGCTCTCTGGGCAATTAGGTGCAGGCAATAAATGCAAGCTGAGACAGCAACACCATCATGCTGTGAATGAATAAAAAATTACAGGTATTACTATTAGAAGAGAAGACGTTATTCTGACACAAGAGGGAGCATTTGTATGAACAACTGCGAGAAGGTTTGTGCGAGACAGTTTGAAGATTTGGAACAAACATTGAAGGGGATAGTAAGCTCCTGCAAGAACAAACAGATGAACTAATGGTTTGCATAAGTACCAGAGGATCAAACACATTCATCAAATTACAGCCATGATTAATTCCAATCTCATTAATGAAAGGATATTGTCCCTTCGGGTGAACAGAGTTGGTTAGGGCAAGGGATGTGAATGATCCCAGATGACAGTCAGCCTAGAATTTCATGAAAACAGCAGATAAGGCCATTATGCAGCAATTTGTTGTTTCTTTCATATTATTCATAGTATTAAGAAATACTTTTAAAGACTCTTCCGATAATTATGATGAAATCGAGAAATATATGCACATAATAAAATACAAATCACTAAAAGCATTTGGGGGAAAGCTTCAAATAGAGATGTTAATTAGTCTCCGGAGGCTTTCCTATATCAGAACAAGGTGCACGAAGCATTCCTTTAAAGGTGAATAATTAGTTCATGCCATTGCATAGTTACGCCAACCAGATGTGAAGTAGGTAATGAGTACAGATGTGGATGGAAACATTCACATCAGTAACTGAGCAGGATAGTATTAATCATTTGACCAACACATGTTCCAGACAGAGACAGGACAATTAAATAATGTGACGTTTAAATGCACACATCCTGTGTCAAAGCCTGACAGAGAATGCTTATTGAGTGCATGTGTTTTTTCGCTCTCAAAGTCTCACCACAAACACACTCTCAACATACACACGACAGTGGTTTACAATGACTTGCAAATACATACACGGCCCTGACATGTGCTAAACATGTACCAGGCATGAAGATCAAATACACTGCAAGCCTCAGAGCATGTAACATTCAAAATTGCTTCTCCTCATGGATTTCAGATCAGAGAGCTACCTTTTCATAAGAGACAAACAGTACCGAATGTGAGCGAAGGCATCCAATTCCCGTGCATTTAAATCCATGGTAATTGCCGTGGTCATAAACTAAATATCATTTGGTCGCTCCCTCAGAAGAAAAAAACTGTTGGATTTTGTGACAGAATTCTCATGAACTGCTCATGAAACCAACAGATACAAACTGATAACTGCACTCAAACATTCACGTGGCAGAAACTAACATGAACAGATTGATGACTAAACTCACATATCGACATTGCAGAAAAGAGAGGTAGGGATGGCTGTCTGAATATATAAATGTCTTTTTCAATCAGTCTGTCAGTTTTAGATTTAATTCAGTTTCTGACTGAATTCAGTTTCTATGTTTATTAAGCATATTTTTCAAGTTACAATCCAGATGATCACTGTTACATTGTTTCAACAGTCTTCTTAGAGATCGATGTTTAATACAGATGTGGGAAATACTGCAGTCACCATGAGTCAACGAAATAAATGATGAATGATACTTAAGTTTAGTTGACCAATAACTGATCAGGACAGAATTGCTCCTTTGATAAATATTAATCCCATACATAAACACAACAAATAAATGACGTGAATTCCACATGCATTTTTAGTGTCAAAGCCTGACAAATAGAAAAATCAAGGAACTGCAGCTGATAGGAATCAGAAACAAAAGTAGAAGTTGCCGCAAAACCTCAGCAAGTCTGGCAGCATCTGTGAAGAGAAATGAGTGTTCTGAAGAAGTGTCACAGGTCCCATAATATTAACTCTGCTTTGTCTCCATGTGGATGGACTGACCGACATAGGTACTGACTGATCCAGAATTAGTTCAAAGCGCAAACGCCATAACTACAGATATGATGCAAGGACTAACAACTGTGGAGTTCCATTTAAACTCCAGCTAACAGAAAATGATATGCACAAAATGATTATCACTCACACATATACAGTCATAGACATCTGCGACACAGAAAACAGTCCTGTCTCTCACTGAGTCTGTACTGGTTAGAAACAACGAGGCAACAATTCTACATCCATTCAGCCAGCATTCAATTTCCATCAATATATCATGGTGGTAGAGGAACTACCATCCCTACCTTTATTGCCGGATAGTTGTCAGTTTTGTCACCGAGCAGAAATATATTTTTCTTTTATTCTGTCCTAAGCAGGAGGACTTTATAATCATGGACGTTTTTTTTTCTAATTAGCTTAAATATTATTCAAATAGCCCTGTGTTCCACATGACACTCCCTTTGAAGTATTACATCTCACACAATAGAAAACTAGTTGCCATTTTCTCAAATAAGGAACACAATAAAAAGTCATTCTTCAAAACAGTGGAGAAAGAAGGATTTGGCCAAATCAGGTAGATAGTAAACATTCTCCTTTTTTTTTGTTTGCCAGGAGAGTTCAGCAATGTTTATTCTTCAGTAAATTTAGTTTGACTGTTGCAGTTTTCTCCACTGCATGACAGAAAATAAAAATTCTGTCTTCTTCCTCCCCACACAGCAAGGGTAATGTCTGAGCCACAAAATAAAATAGAAGTAAATAAGCCAATTTTCTTTCCTGCACAAGGAACATTGTGATCAGTCAGCTGCAATGCAGTTGATTTGTTCATGGCACTTTCCCTTTGGCTATAACATATTAAATTAATACCTTTACTTCAGTATTCCAAAACGTATGTCACTATGCAATATGAAACAATACTCATATCAATACTCAATACTCATATCATACTCGAAGATGTCCCTTGATATCACCACTGCTGTTTAGACTCTAATATAGCAGTTGCAAAGGTCCGTTCCTTTTCCCTCCTCAACTCTGAAGAAAAGCCAACACTCATACTATTGCAATGTCCTGCATTTTCATCTGCCTGTGAAAGCTACACGCTCAAACAACTGAAGAACATACGGTCTTTCCCATTCACTACAGGAGAGATGACTTGAAAACTCTCTCCTCTCCCACTGTGGTAAATGGTTCTCCAATTTACAGGAAACATTTAAACCGCTCAGTCGCATAATGCAGGAAGAGTGAAACAGGATCCATTGAGTGTGGCTGTCCATCTTGTTTCATCACAACAGCTCTTTTCAAAAAAACTCTCAGATGAATTCTGAGAATTTGCACATGAGAGCAGCCCTAGTCCTGAGTGTTAAATTTTATTTTCCAAGTTCTTCACAAAATAATCACGCTGGTCTGTGTTGACTGTCTGTCTAATTTTAACGGGCAATGGACTGAAACCTGCAGCCCCATTGAATAGCACATTCTGACAGGTAGAGAAGTAATTCCTATATACAGAAATTGTACCTGTGAATGGAAGAAACAAGTAACAGAGAAGACCAAATAGGCAGCACCAGGTATTCTCCTTATTCATGCAATTAAGGACTTGAGGAAACTGATTTTCTGACACAACAACGAATGCAGTGAGATGATGCCAATACACAATGCACGAACTCTTTTAAGAGCAACCTGAACCTCCCCCGTAAGTTCTGTAAGCTGCAGGGCTATGGGATGTGTGCAGGAAAATGGGATGGTGATGGCTGTCTGGTGTTGTTCGGGTCAGCATGGACATGATGAGCCACATGGATGCCTTCTGTGCTGGATCGTTTAAGTCAGTCTAGAGATCTGTGCCATTCTGTCCTTGTCAGTCTCTGCTGTGTAATACATAAATAATTTACCAAATTTGACAACAACGCTCTCACATTCGCCAAGTAGGAATTGACACGAATAAATCAATAACTAAACTCATATCCACAGACAGGTTTGTCTAAGGTAGATGCAGTCATGGAGCTGTGCAGGTTTTGGTTACTTTTGAGACCTCACTCAAATGGTGTTGATGTCATTAAAAATTATTAGACAAGAAGCAGCTCAGTGCAAGACTGGAATCTGACCCATAGTTATGTTAGAATTCCTGGTGATAAACAAAATATCCAAATGACTATTAGCAAAATGTTGCATTGATCAGTTAAATATTGTCAAACCCAACTGATGTTGGTTTACAGGAGCTATCTGTTCCGTCTTCCTACAGACAAACACTGGAAGGACCAGGACAATGTAACATTGCTTCAGATCAAAGCCAAGTGTGACCAGCTCATTATAATAAACAGCAGGTATGTTCCCACTGTCAGAGTAGAGAACATCCTTTCTACAGTCACAGAACGGATCGAGTCAGTCACACATTGAGCTTAATTTCCAACAGATCTGTTCAAACCAACAGTAAGACAGCACATAAAAAATGCAATTTTATTTTTCTTTGCTCTCCATTCAAAATGCCCAGTTCCAATAAGTTTCACCATTCATAGCCCATTGATATTTACACCATTTTTAAGGTGGATAGACCTCCTTGTCCAAAGTATACACGCAGAAATTGAAGAAAATCTACATAAAATGACTCTAATAACATCTATCACATTATGAATCACATCTCAACCCATAAAATTACTGATTGCTGACAATTAAACCACTTTTAGAAGTAGAAAGCAACAAACATGGATCGATATCTAACCTTTCAGATTCATATTATGCAAACAGACCAAAAAAGATTGATGAGTCTCTCATATTGACTTTGCAGTAACTGACAGGTAAAGATTGATGAAAATATTCGCATAGCCAAAACTGGCATGCACACATTAATAACCACGCTCACATTCACACAGCAAACTGACAGCAACTGAACAATAACTACGCTGTCATATCCACATTATCATATTGATGATAACACTCTCAATTTCACAAAGCATGAAGTGATAGGTACAAATTTGTAACTGCACTCACATATCCGCAGATTTGAAAAATACTGACAGGCACAGTTTGATCGTTGTCCTCAAATATTTGCAAAGTAGATTCTCACGGGTACATAATGATACATCAGTTTACTTTCAAATTGACAGAGAAGAAACTTTGAGATACAAGTTGCTGTACATGCACATTTCCATATCGAAGCAACTGACAGGAAAAGTTTGAAAATAACCTTGAAGATAGCAAGAATTGCAGATGCTGGAGCCAGCTTTCCCAGTTTCACGTGAAAAGGAGAATATTGTAGAGGAGAAGACTGAATTACACGCTACTAGAATTGAAAGGATTGAGGTGAGTAAGGAGGAAGTGAGATCAGTTCTACAAGGTGTGAAGGTAGATAAATCCCCTGGGCCGGATGGGATTTTTCCGAGGATTGCCTGGGAAGCTAGGGAGGAGGTGGCAGAGCCCTTGGCCTTGATCGTTGAGGCCTCATTGTCTACAGGTTTAGTACCAGAGGACTGGAGGGTTGCAAATGTTGTGGCCTTGTTCAAGGATGGCAGTAGGAATGACCCAGGCAATTATAGACCTGTGAACGTTGTGTCTGTTGTAGGAAAAGTTTTGGAAAGGATTATAAGAGAGAGGTTTTATAATCATCTAGCAAGCAACAATTTGATTGGAGATAGTCAACATGGATTTGTCAAGGGCAGATCATGTCTCACAGACCTCATCGAGTATTTTTGAGAAGGTGACCAAGCATGTGGATGAAGGTAGGGCAGTTGATGTGGTGTACGTGGACTTCAGTAAAGCCTTTGGTAAGTCTCCACATGGTAGGCGATTGAAGAAAATACGGAGGCTTGGGGTTGAGGGAGATTTAGCAGTTTGGATTAGAAACTGGCTTTCTGTAAGAAGGCAACGAGTGGTGGTTGATGGAAAATATTCAGCCTGGAGTCCAGTTACTGGTGATGTGCCTCAAGGATCTGTTTTGAGACCACTGCTGTTTGTCATTTTTATAAATGAATTGGACGCAGGCCTAGGTGGATGGGTTAGTAAGCTTGCAGATGACACTAAGGTCGGTGGAGTGGTGGACAGTGTGGAAGAATGTTGCGGGGAGAATTGGATAAACTGCAGAATTGGGCTGAAAGGTGGCAAATGGAGTTCAATGTGGATAAATGTGAGGTGATTGACTTTGGGAAGAATAATAGGAAGGCAGAATACTGGGTCAATGGAAAGATTCTTGGTCGTGTGGATGTGCAGAGGGATCTTGGTGTCCATGTACATAGATCCCTGAAGGTTGCCACCCAGGTTGATAGTGCTGTTAAGAAGGCGTACAGTGTGTTAGGTTTTTATTGGTAGAGGGATTGAGTTCCGGATTGGTGATGTCATGTTGCAACTGTACAAAACACTAGTGCAGCCTCATTTGGAATATTGCGTACAGTTCTGGTCGCCCCATTACAGGAAGGATGTGGAAGCATTGGAAAAGGTGCAGAGGAGATTTACCAGGATGTTGCCTGGTCTGGAGCGAAGGCCTTATGACGAAAGGACTTGGGTCTGTTCGCATTGGAGAGAAGGAGGCTAAGAGGCGATTTAATAGAGACATAGAAGGTGATCAGAGGATTAGACAGGGTGGACAGTGAGAGTCTTTTTCTGAGGATGATGACATCAGCTTGCAAAAGAAGGCATAGCTACAAATTGAGGGGTGATAGATATAAGACAGATGTTAGAGGCAGGTTCTTTACTCAGTGTTTAAGGCACTGGAACGCCCTGCCTGCCAATGTGGTTAACTCAGCCACATTAGGGGCATTTAAACTGGCCTTGGATAAAAATATGTATGATAATGTGATAGTGTAGGGGGATGGGCTGAGATTAGCTCACAGGTCAGCGCAACATTGAGGGCCGAAGGGCCTGCTCTGCGCTGTATTGTTCTATGGCATAAACTGACAGGTACATTTTGATAACTACTCTGATATTCACAGAGCAGAATCTGGCTGGTCCTTATAAGCGTATTCACACGGTCACCAAGTAGAAACTGAGATTGATAACAGTAACATTCAAAATTGCAGTAACTGACAGATAGAAGTTGATAATTGCAGTCACATTTGCATTGCAGTTACTGTCAGGGTCAGATTAATAACTATGCTTTTGCTGACTTGCTTGCCAAGCTTGTAAGTTTGTTTACAGACATTTTGTCATCATCCTACGTGACATCATCAGTGCGCCTCCAGTGAAGCAGTGGTGTTCTGTCCTACTTGCTGTTTATGTGCCTCGGTTTGCTGGGGTGGGTGGCATCACTTCTGGATTTGTCTCTTCGTACATGGAGTCCAGCTTGACATGTTTATTAATGGAGTTCCAGTTTGAGTGCCAGCCTCTAGGAATTCTGGTGCATGTCTTTGGTTGGCTTCTCCTTGTATGCCTACGTTGTCCCAGTCAAATTGGTGTCCGTCTTTGTCCGTGTACATTTAGATGAGTGATAGTTGGTCATGTCTCTTGGTAGCTGGTTGGTGTTTATCCTGAAGGCTAATTTCCTACCGGTTTACCCTGTGTCATGGTAACGACGATCTCTTCATAATCTTGTAAATAACTTAACTCCTTTTTACATTTCATATCTTGTAAATAACGTTGGTTCTGTCGGTCATGGTTTGCGGATCCTTTGTTCTCATCAGTAGCTGTCCGTTTGTGGCCTACCATGATTCCTACTGGGCGGTGTCATCTAGTGGTCATTTCTGGTATGCCGTTAATGTATGGCAGGGTGACTAGTGTCTCTGGACATGTTGTGTCTTTCTGTTGTCATCTGTTTTGTAGTTATTGGCAATGACGCTTTTCAGGTAACTATCACTTCTAAAGACACTGTATCAATGTTCTTCCTTGGCTCTACACAGCTCCGGGTGTGACAGTGTATTGTGGCTGACTTGAACAGCGTTTTGATGCAGCTTTGTTTGTGGTTCTTGGGATGATTGCTGTTGTAGTTGAGTACCTGACCTGTATGAATTACAAACCTTAATAACTACTCTTTCAGATGCTCAGAGCTGAAACTGACAAATACAGATTGATAAGGAAACATTACCGTAGCAAAGCAGTGTGTCATGGACAGACTGATAATTTCAGAAACACATTCACTGAGTAGAAACTGACAGGAAGAGAATGATCTCTATACTCAGGTACCCACTTAGCAGAAACTGACAGGAACAGGTTGATGATAACACTCCCAGTTTCACACAGCATAAACTGACAGGTTTAGATTTATGATGACACTCAAGTATTCACAGAGCAGCTCATTGTTACATGTTGAAAACTGCACTCACAAATTCACCTCACAGAAACTGACATGTACAGATTGATAATTAAACTGTCATATTGACATAGCAGAAACAGAGAATGAACTCACACATTCACCCAGCAGGAAGTGAATAGTATGGATTGATAACGGCACTTTCACCTTCATATTGCAGAAACTGAGAGGCGTCAATGAATAACAACACTCACACAGTCAAGTCTGACAAACTGACAGGTACAGGGTGATCACTATACGCTTTCATTCCAATTGCATTAACTGACAGGTGCAGGTCGATGGACTCAACAGACGTAACAGAGACAGATAATTGCATTCATTCACTTGACACAAACTGTGTGGACTGTGTTGATGACTGCGCTCTCAGATTCACAGAGCAGAAACTAACAGGTACAAATTAAAACTGCACTCATACATTCACAAATCAGAAACTGAAAGGTCCAGGTCAATATCTACACTCACATATTCACAGAGCAAAAACTGTCATGAACAGACTGATCATAACACTCTGTCTCCCACAGCATAACCTGACAGGTTCACTTTGATAACTACGCACATTCACTGAGCAGAAAACACCAGGGATAAATTGATATCTAAACTCACAGATGGACATTGCAGAAACTGACTGACCTAGAAGGATAAGTACACTCACCTTCTCACAGCAGAAAATGACAGGGACATGTTGATTACTACAGTCACACATGCATATTACAGAAACTTTCAGGTTACATTCAGAGGTTGACATGACAGAAACTTGACAGAGACAGACCGATAACTACACTCCCTTTATTCACATTGCATATACCTGCCAGAACAGTCTGACAACCAGACTTTCATACTTGCATATTGGAAAGTGACATTTACAGATTGATAATTCTGCTCAAATAGTCACCTGGCAGAAACTAACATCACATCAATAACTAAAATCATTGTAATAGCAGAAACTATAGAGACTGAAAATGACACCCATAGCCACAGAGCTTAAAACAAAACCTGACAGATACAGATTGATAGTAAGCTCACATTTCTTTATTCATTCACAGGGCAAGGGTGTTGCTGGCAAGGCAACATTTTTGCCCATCCCTAATTGCCCAGAGGGCAGTTAAGAGTCAACTACACTGTTGTGGGTCTGGGGTCACATGTAGCGTGGACCAGGTAAGGATGGCAGTTTCCTGCCCAAAGAGACATGATTTTTATTTTCTTCTGACAATTGCCAATAGATTCATGGTCATCATTAGACTCTTAATTCCAGATATTTATTGAATTCAAATTCCACCATCTGTCATAGCGGGATTTGAACCTGGTGCCCAGAACATTATCTGGATCTTTGGAGTAACAGACCAGTGATAACACCACTCGGCCATTGCTTCCCCCATTCACACAGCAGAAACTGACACGGAGACAATAATAATGACACTAACATTTACGTCACAGAAAATGACAGGCACTGACTAACAATTATGCTCTCATGTCCGCAGCGCAGATCTGACAGGGAGAGATTGGTAAACACACTCACATGTTCACACAGCAGTGACTGAGAAAGATTCATACCTGTCCTCTCATTCACAATACAGAAACTGACAGGTATTAGTTGATAACAGCACTCATGGTTTCACAGCATATTGCCTGACACTCGCATAAACCTCATAGAAATTGTCAGATATAGGTTGATAATTAAACTCTCATTCGCGTAGCAGAGATTGACAGGTAAAGGCGGATGACAACAGTCATATCTTTACATCGCAGGAACTGACAGGCATAGATAGATAAATACACTCAGATTTTAACAGCAGGAATGGGAAGGTGCAGGTTAATAACTACAGTCACATAGTTGAACTGCAGAAACTTATAGGGTCACATTGATGACAACAGTCAGACATTCACATGACAAACTGACAGGTACAGATGGATATCGAAACACACACTCAGCAGAAACTTTGAGGTAGAGACTGGTAATGACAGCCATACATTCACAGAGCACGCACTCACAGGCATGGATTGATTATCAAACCCATATTTTAACACAGCAAAAACTGACGGGCGGAGACTGGTAACTGCATTCACAAAGCCACACAGCTGAAACTAACAGATACGTAAGGATAACTGCATTCATGCATTCACACAGTAAATAGTGACAGTGACTGATAGATAACTGCACTGCCATCCTTTGTGTATCACAAACTGCCAGGAACAGATGCACTCAAATATTGACACACCAGAAGGTGACAGGTACAGATTGACATGCAAACTCTCATATTCAGATACCAGAAAATGGCAGGTACAAATTGATACCCATACCCACACTCCCATATGCACAGAGAAACTGAGAGGGAAAGCCTGATAAAAGCAATCAGACATTCACAGAGCAGAGCCTGGCAGCAACAGAATGATAAATAACTCTTGCATTCTTATAACAGAAACAGTCATGGATTGACTGAAAATGTATTCATCGAGCATAACCTGACAGGTACAGAGTGATAACTGCTGCCAAACATTCACAGAACGCATACAAAAATGAACAGATTGATAACTAACCTCACATTTTCATATGACAGGAAACTGAAGGAAACAAATTAGTAAATACACTCCTATTCACATAGCGAAGACTGATATGGACAGAATGATAACTACAATTACACATTCACGCTGCAGAATCTTTCAGGGATAGATTGATAATTGTACAAACAAACTCCCCAAGGAGAAGCTGACAGTCACAGATTTAAAACCAAACTCTCATATTCACCAAGTAACATGTGGTAGGTACACTGTGACAACTGAACTCAAATAGTCACAGAACAATATCCCCCGGGTAGAGTGAGATAACTACACTCTTGCATCTGCCTTGCAGAAACTAAACTCTCATATTGATGGAGCACAAATTGGCAGGTACAGATCAATGCCTGCCCACTCATATTGATGCAACAGAATGGACATGTAGGGACTAGTCACAACACTCATACATTCTTTTGTCGAAACTGATCGGTATAGATTGAGAATTACACCTGTACTTTCACATAGCACAAACTGAATGTTACGGACTAATAACATACACATTCGGACAGCAGAAGTTGACAGAAGTGACAAAAGCTGACCTGAGATATTGAGGGATACTGAGACTCTGCTCACGGAAAACAAGGAGGAATATATTGCGTTTAAGCGATCAGACTCTGATGAATCCCCAGATAGCTACACTAGGAAATCAGAAGGTCAAAAAGAGGGTATGAGATGGATCTGGCAGATTAGGTAAAAGGTAATCCCAAGCGGTTCTACAGCTATATTAAGAGTAAAATGGTGGCTCAGGAGAGAACAGGCCCCCTTAAAGGTCAACATGGTGGTCTATGCGTGGTGCCAGAGGAGTTTGGGGTGGGGGGTGATTTTTAATGAATATTTCTCCTCTGTATTTACTAAGGAGAGAACCATGGATGCGAAGGAAATAAGGGGAACAAGTGGAGATATTTTTAGACTGCATACATATTACCAGAGAGGAGGTGTTTTCAGCCTGAGAGCATATTGAGATGGATGAATCCCAAGGCCTGATCAAGTCCAGCCTTGGATGATGTGGCAGGCTAGTCAAGAAATTGCACAGGCCCTTGCAGAGGTTTTTGCTTTCTTTTTAGCCACTGGTGAAGTTCTGGAAGACTGGAGGGTGGGTAATGTTGTTGCATTGTTTAAGTAAGGTAGCAAAGACAAGCCAGGGGACTACAGGCCAGTGAGCTGACATCACTGGGAGGCAAGTTAGCAGAGAGGATAGTGAGGGACAGGATCAACCAACATTTGGATATTCCATGTCTGATTAGGGATAGTCTGCAAGGATTTGAGAGTTGGAAGTCATGTCTGACAAATGTTTTGAGACTTTCAAAGAGGTAACCACACAGATAGATAAGGGTAGGGCAGTGGATGTTGTCTGTGTGGACTTTAGTAAGGCCTTTGACTAAGTCCTGCACAGCAGGCCAATAAGGAAGGTTCGGTTGCATGGCTACCAGGGTGAGTCGGCTAATTGGATTCAAAATGTATTTGATGGGAGGAAGCAGAGGGTGATGGTTGAAGACTGTTTCTTGGACTGGAGGCCTGTGACTTGTGGTGTGCCACGGAGTCTGTGCTGAGACGTTAGTTATGTGTCATTTACATAAATGATCTGGATGTCAATGTACAAGGTATGATGAGTAAGTTTGCCAATGACACAATATTGAGAGGCATTGTTAATAGCGAGGAAGTTTGTCAAAAATAACAGAAGGATCTTGATCAGATGGGTAAGTGAGCTGAGGATTGGAAAATGCAATTCAACACAGAGAAGTGTGAGGTTTTGCACTTTGGAAGTCAAACCAAGGTAGGACTTGCACAGGAAGTGTTCAGGTCCTGAGGAGTGTTGTGGAACTGAGGCACCTTGGAATACAAGTACATGGCTCATTGAAAGTGATGCCACAAGTGGACAGGGTGGTGAAGAAAGCATTTGACATGCTGGCCTTTATTGGTTGGAACATTGAGTATAAGAGTTACGTTACAGTTGTAGAAGTTGCTGGTAAGGCCACATTTGGAGGATAATGTACAGTTTTGGTCATCCTGTTAAAGGAAAGTCATTTTTAAACTGGAAAGTGTGCAAATAAGATTTACGAGGATGTTGCCAGGGCAAGGAGGCCTCAGTTATAGGGAGAGGTAAGCCAGGAGAGTACTTTATTCCTTGGAACAGAGGAGAATGAGGTATGACCTTATTGATGTGTGTTACATCATCAGAGGACAGTTAGGATGAATGCATACAGTGTATTTTTTCTGCAAGAATAGGGAATTGAAAACTAGAGGGCAAAGGATTAAGAAGGACATGAGAGAGTGGTGCATATGTGGAATCAGTGAAAGTGGTTGAGGCAGGTACAATAGGAACATTGAAAAAAACATTTGAATAGCAAGGGCTTAGAGGGACATAGACCAAATTCAGGCAATTGGAACCAGCTGAATCAGCACTGTGGTCAGCATGAACCAATTTGACCTGAAGGGCCTTTCTCCATGCTGAATGACCTCAGACTACAATGGGACCTTGATCAAAAGGAGCAATGGGCTGTGGATTGTCAGATGGAGTTTAATCTTGACAAACATGAAGTGCTACATTTTGTTAGGGAAAATCAGGGCAGGACTGGCAGACTCCAGAGAAGCTCCAGGGAAGCCAAACCAAAGGGTCTTCGAGTGCAGGTTCATAGCTCCTTGCAATGGAATTACAGATAGACAGGTCAGCAAAGAAGGTGTTTGATACACTTGCCTTTATTGGTCAGTGCATTGAATGTGTGGTTTGGGAGGTCATGTTATGAATGTACAGAACATTGGTTCAGCTTCTGAGAAAATGCATTCGGGTCTGGTGTCCCCTTAAAATGGGAAGAGGTTTTTAAACTTGAAAGAGTTCAGAAAATGTTTAAAAGATTGTTGCTACGGTTGGAGACTTGGCCTTTGGGGAAAGACTGAAGAGACAGGGTTTGTAGGGGCTTGTTTTCCACGGAGTGTTGGAGGCCGAGTGGTGACCTTCCAGAAGATTATAAAATTATGAGCAGCATGGATAGGGTGAATAATCAAGTTCTTTTGCCCAGAGTAGAGGAATCCATAACTCGAGGGCATGGGTTTAAGTGGAGAGGTGAAATGTTGAAGAGCAACCTAAGGTGGGCAACAATAGCTAGCAGCGAGTGGTGCATAACTGGATTGAACTGCCAAAGGACGTGGTGGAGGATACGACAATGACAACATTTAAATGGCTTCTGGATGGGCACAAGATTAGGAAGGGTTCAGAGTGGTATCGGCTAAATGCTGGTAAATGGGACTAGATTAATTTACGATATCTGATTATTATGGTCGAGGTGGACCCAAGAGTGCTGTACATCTCTATGACTGTATGACAGGAACAGATTGTGAGAGAGTGATAATCATTCACACTGCATAAACAGACAGGGACGGATAGATAACAGCACTCGCATTTTCACATAGGAGAGACTGACAGATATTGGACAAAACTATCCTTCAATAAACCTGAATCTCTCAATGACACAAGTGTCCTGCGGAACTCAGAGAGAGATGAAATAAAATAATATTACACAGAAAGATTACTTTGAGTAGAACAAAACACACTGCCACAATTAAAATCTCTCAGATACTGTGTTCAAGATATCATTAACTGACAATAACCGGTTGATTTGCGAGTGAGCTCGGAGTTTGTTCCGTGTACAGAATTTGGTTTGTGTCTCGCATTTCATTGAAGATCCTGATAGATCCGCATTGTCTCCATAAACTAACCAATCACAGCGAGGATGATGTCATGCTCCGACATTCTTTTTAACTGTCCAATCATGAACAAGACTTTCCCCCATCCCTCATTAGCATTGCTGACGCGGTAAGGCTATAAAAAGCGAGCTCCGAGCCCGTTTTCGCTTATTCTGTGTCTGAAAGTGACCGTCACGATGGCAGATGAGAAGAAAGCGCAGGCAACTTCCAAGAAGGGCGCCAAGAAAATCATCAAGAAGGCGCCAGCGAAAGGCGGTAAGAAGAGGAGAAAGTCCAGGAAAGAAAGTTACGCCATCTATATCTACAAAGTGATGAAGCAGGTTCACCCCGACACCGGCATCTCCTCCAAGGCCATGAGCATCATGAACTCGTTCGTCAGCGATATTTTCGAGCGTATCGCGGGGGAGGCTTCCCGCCTGGCCCATTACAACAAGCGCAGCACCATCAGCTCCCGGGAGATCCAGACCGCGGTGCGGCTGCTGCTGCCCGGGGAGCTGGCCAAACACGCCGTGTCGGAGGGTACAAAGGCGGTGACCAAGTACACCAGCTCCAAGTGAGACCCCACATTGTGCTGAGAAAACACATCCAAAACCCAACGGCTCTTTTCAGAGCCACCCACAACTTCGCTGAAACAGCTGAACCAACTTTTTGCAAATGATTTTCGGTATGTATTAGTAATGTCAGTCGGCTTTTTAAAAATAATGTAATTGTTTTAGAACTTGATGTGTGGTCCCTCATCTGCCCTTTATTTTAGGTTGCAGCCATACCCTGTCTCGTTTCCCTGTATCTGCAAAGAGCATAATTATCTCCAATGCATCATGTATCAACAACTTCCATTTTTTTTCCAAGTTCCTCTTTCACACTTGATGACCCCGGGAAACATAATTAACATCGAATCCCATGAATAGATTTTACAATCTACTTGCTGTTGTTAATTTTACAATGAACCGAGATAAAGCCAGAGCAGCTGCTGAATTGCGATAGCAAGTGTGAAATATTCAAGGCTATCCTCCGGTCTCCGCTCTCTTTCGAGGGTTTGGGTGGCTCTGAAAAGAGCCTTTGGGTTCGCTGGAAAAGGGACGATTTGCTCAGCCGCCGAATCCATACAGAGTGCGGCCCTGGCGTTTCAGAGCGTACACCACATCCATGGCAGTCACCGTCTTGCGCTTGGCGTGCTCAGTGTAGGTCACCGCATCCCTGATCACATTCTCCAGGAAAACCTTCAGCACCCCGCGGGTCTCCTCGTAGATCAAGCCCGAGATGCGCTTGACCCCGCCACGGCGAGCCAGGCGCCGGATGGCTGGTTTCGTGATGCCCTGGATGTTATCACGGAGCACTTTGCGGTGCCGCTTCGCTCCGCCCTTTCCCAGGCCTTTACCTCCCTTCCCTCTTCCAGACATCACGCTTCTTCACTCCAATCGCTGCCGAATAAGACCCGAGGTGCCTCACCTTCCTTTTTTATATAGCCCGCCCCGACCTGACTGAGAAAGAGCTGACAGAGAGTGAGAGGCGGCCCGGGCAGGCAACTGAGTGACAGGCAGAGAAATGTCCAGCTCCGCCTCCAGCTAACTCCCGCCCCCAACTGGATCTGGAACTGAACCTTTTCTCCACAAGGGCAGTGAACACAAGGCCCGGCAGAAAACCTGCAGAATCAAGTTTCACGATGAAAGATAGTAAAAAGGCGGTGAGCAAGAACACCAGCTCCAAGTGAGACACCACATTCTGCTGAGATAACACATCCAAAACCCAAAGGCTCTTCTAAGAGCCACCCACAACTTCATTGAAAGAAGCTGAGACATTGTCTCTATTACTGGTTTGCTTGAGCTCACAGGCTCCTGAGAAAGGGTAACTACGCTGAGCGTGTGGGTGCCGGAGCGCCGGTCTATCTGGCTGCGGTGCTCGAGTACCTGACGGCTGAAATCCTCGAGCTGGCCGGTAACGCGGCCCGGGACAACAAGAAGACCCGCATCATCCCCAGGCACCTCCAGTTGGCCGTGCGCAACGACGAGGAGCTCAACAAGCTGCTGGGAGGGGTGACCATCGCTCAGGGCGGGGTGCTGCCTAATATTCAGGCCGTGCTGCTGCCCAAGAAAACCGCCGCTGGGGGCGCCACTAAAAAGTGAAGAGACCGTTCTGTAACTTGACAATCCAAAGGCTCTTTTAAGAGCCACCCACAACATCAGTGAAAGAAACTGGACCCTCACCACAGCCGAGTTAATTTTAATGTCCTCTGTATTACTGGGAGACTGGTAACACAATACTCACCCTGCCATTATTGTTAGTGTTATTGAGCTATTATCCGCCCGGACGGAATGTATCCATGAGGTAGTTTCCTGTAATTGTATTGGAAAGATCTGACACTGTTAGAGGAATAGCAACAAGTTTAGAAATCGGGAAATAATAACCCTGGAAGCCGTAAAACAATTCAGTATCCCTTGAAAATATGCATTCGACCAGATAAAACTATCTGTGGTACGGTAGCCCTTCCGCCTGTGCTGTTTTTCCTCTTCTCGGGTCTCCGTTCTCAATGTAAGGTTGTGGTGGCTCTGAAGGGGGAATGGAGGCTGCCCGTTTACCACTTAAGCAGTTGTTGACCGTGTGCTGTATTTTGTGTTGAATGTTTGATTTTTAAAGATTTGAGATTGTTCAATTTGTTTTATTTCAACATTGGGTTTTTTTTTGATGAATAAGCTGAAACGAGTATTTAAAACAAACGAGCATCTAATCGATGGTTCTGGCGATTCCATTCTAGGATGACTGATACCAATGCTTATGGGTAGAATTTAATCGAGTGGATTGCCGTGGTTTATATATAGGATACTAAATATGAGTGTGAATGACAGGCTTCGATATCCTTTTGCAATTTAATGTTACACTGTTTGAAATGCTCCCTAGGGGGCACTGTATCATATCACATGCAATCACAAGGAAATAGTCAATGTGAGACCTGCACCCAACGGTGAGATGGGAGTGAATGAAGCCAAGAGCTTTGTTTCATTTGCAATTCTCTTTTATGTTTATATTTAGACAATTGAGATTTGAAAGTCGTAACAATTTAGTATGGAATTGGAGAAACTGTTAATTTGTGGAATGAACTCAAATGCAGCCAGATGGAGTTTTCATCAAATAATTGTGAGGTGCTTTTTTTCAGAAAGCCAAATCAGGCCAGAACTTGCACACCATGATGGGGAATGTTCCTGAACAAAGAGGCGTTGCAGTGCAGATTAATAGTTCCTTGAAAGTGGAATTGTAAGTAGATGGGATAGTGAAGAAGGTATTTGGTATGCCTGTCTGTATTGGTCAGTGCATGGAGTATGGGAGTTCGGAGGTCATGTTGCATCTGGACAGGACATCTGTTTGGCCACTCTTGCAATACTGTGTGTAATTCTGGTCTCCCTGCTACACAAAGGATGTTGTGAAACTAGAAATGGCTCAGAAAAGATTGACAAGGATGTTGCCAGGGTTGAGGATTTGAGCTGTTCGGAGAGGTTGAATAAGCTGGGGCTTTTTTTTTTGTTCACCCCTGGAACCTCGGCAGCTGAAGTGACCTTCTCTAGAGGTTTAGAAAATCATGAGGGAGATGGATAAGGTGAGTATCAAGGTCTTTTCCCTTGGGTGGCAAAATCCAAAAACTGGGGCCGGGCGGGGGGAGGGTGGGGGTACAGTTTTAAGGTGTGAGGTGGTTAATAAGTGACCAAGGGCCAACCTTTTTCAGAGGATCGTGCATGCCTGGAATGAGCTGCCAGCAGAGGTTGTGGAGGCTGGTACAATTACTGTATTTCAAAAGCATCTGGATGTGTATATGAATAAGGAAGGGTTTAGAGGGATAAAGGTCAAATTCTGGTAAATAGGACTAGATTAAATTAGGTGGTCTTGACCAACTCGTCCATGTTGACCAAAGGGCCTGTTTCCAAGCTGTAAAATGCTACGACTATGACAAACAAGTAAATGCAGTGGCTGATCTGACATGTAAGCTTTTCTGTATATTCGTGTGAAGCATAGAAGCAAGTTATGGGAACAGCATTCTCCATCATACAA
This sequence comes from Stegostoma tigrinum, assembly GCF_030684315.1. NCBI lineage: Eukaryota > Metazoa > Chordata > Chondrichthyes > Orectolobiformes > Stegostomatidae > Stegostoma > Stegostoma tigrinum. The sequence goes on from NC_081397.1 coordinate 13,835,300, forward strand.
CTCCCCATATTCTTGTGCCAAACAAACTAACATTTGCTAAAAAGCAAGAATGAATAAAACAGTTCTTAACATGCCTTTCCTGAAAAGACAGAACTCCAGCCTTATTTTTCACATATGTCAGATTCAGTTTAACGTAAATTAAACCAGAACTTTCACTGTCCCTGCACCCATTTCACATCCCACCCATTGGTTTGTTGTCCATTTTATCAGAATCCCTGCATCCTTCTGAAGTTAGCTCCATTTCTTTTCCTTGTTTACACCATAGCAGTTTTAGCAATCTCAAAACTCATGCTATGATCTGGGATCCTGTGCACAGTCAGATATTCAAAACAAAAACTGACTTTATCCCTGCACCATCAATACATTTGTCCCTCACATGGCCATTTCAGCTCTCCCATCATAATTCTGACAACAACTGGATGAGAGTTATATATAAATAGGGGAGATTATATCAGGGAAAGCTTTGTCTGAATAAATACTTGAAGCATATCCAGGTTAGGTCAGTTAAACCATTGTGATTCTGGGAATGTGCATTGTGTTTTTTACAAATGTTGCATAAATTAACAAGTGATCACTGACCCGATGCACACCTTATTCTCAGATGCATCCCATTTTCCCTGCATCTAGAGAACGAGCAAATTACACACCAGAGTGTCATTTTTCAGCTACTTGTGTGTTCAAGTTCCTTTTTAATACTCCATTAGTGCAGGAGATTCAAACCCTGGTGGAATACGAACCCTGAGTTTCACACCCAGCAAACAAGTGTCCCATCCCTTGCCAGCAAGTAAAAGAAAATTGTTTCCCTCCGAGTTCTGCAAATACATTTTATATGTTTCTGTTTTTTTATTAATTTTGTAACTCTCTGCAGGGGTCCTGCCTGGTGGTAGAATGCTGGAAATGAGGCTTTCTGCTGTCAGTGAGAGGCTTTCAAATTGAACCGAGATACACCAAAACAGCTGCTGGACTTTTCACCACCAGCAAAAACACGATGTGACCAGGGCAATAACAACATGAAAAACGTGACAGGAAGTAGGGATTAAATTAAAATGGAGTTGGAGGGCTGTTTGAGCTTTATTCATTTTGCAAGCTGCTCTCTGGGAGAGGGAGGGATTTCTTCTGTAAAAATCCACCTTAAGTCTGGTACGCAACCAAGAGTTTCACTCTGCTTCTGACAGTCTTTGCTCCTGTGAGTAAATATGGGGTAAATTATTGAACAACTCGAGTATCAGGTGGAATTGAATTTCATTTATTATTTTATACTGGATGACACTTTATTTCCACATCTTCTGGGACATTGGGTGACAGTTTAATTGTGTGTCTGACTATGTCCACTTGAGATTACTCTTTTAGTTTGGTTAATATGGTGGTCAATCATGTGACGCTGCAGAGATTCTTCAGCAAAATCAAAAAAAAAATTGTAATTACACAAGACGAAAACAGAGAGAAAAACAATGCTCCCAACCTATTTCTCAACAGCACCATTTGGCCCCCCTTGAGCCTGCTCTGCCATTGTACAGAATCAGGGCTGATCTGACATTCTTCACGGCTGCTTTCCTGTAATTTTCCCATAATTCTTCAAGAATCTACATCAGCCTTCATTTTAGACTAGGCCCGACTTTGCCTCCCTGTTCTGTGGCAACAAGTTCCACAGGCTCTCAACGCTCCACAGAAGAAATTCCTCCTCATCTGTCTTAAATTGGTGGTGGCCCTATGTTCTGAGACAATGCACTTTGGTCTGAGATTCTTACAGCAAGTGAAAAATCCTCTCAACATTTACCCTTTCAAGCCTAATTTAATACGTTTCATCACTTCTCATTCTTCTGAACTCCAGTGAATAGACTCCCACGAAGTTTAGCCTTTGCTCACATGACAGACCCTCCAGACAAGGGAATATCCTGGAGAACATTCTCTGAACGACCTCCAATAAAATAATATCTTTCATTCCGTAAGGGGGCCAAAATTATTCGCTGCATTCGAGATGTGGTCTCACCAGCACCTTGTACAGTTGCAGGAAGACATCCCAACTTTATTTCAAGAGAGTTGGAGATTTAAAGTGCCATTGTTCCACAAGCCTTCCTGATTACCTGCTGCAACTGTGTGTCCGCATTTCTTAACACAGGTTTAAATCCAGAGAAATTACATCAAATATTAAATCTCTAAATTATATCTGAACTGGTTTGGCCCAAACACATCCTGTGAACTATGGAATTTTCTTTCATGAATTCTCTGAAATTTGAGAGTATAAACATTTTCCGCTTCTAATACCTTCACAGCTCAAACCAAACCCTCCTCAGAAGTTCTACTCAGGTAACTTTTTGTTCTTTTGTTTCTAGTGAATTATTCTGAGCTCTATAAAGTAGACAGGTTAAACTTGATTCTGATCTTAGTCCTATCTCCAAACTAAACAAAATACCTTCTAAGACAACAAAATGTGAGGCTGGATGAACACAGCAGGCCAAGCAGCATCCCAGGAGCACAAAAGCTGACGTTTCGGGCCCGAAACGTCAGCTTTTGTGCTCCTGGGATGCTGCTTGGCCTGCTGTGTTCATCCAGCCTCACATTTTGTTGTCTTGCATTCTCCAGCATCTGCAGTTCCCATTATCCCCAAAATACCTTCTAACCTTGGGTTTATAAAGAAAAATCAATCCTTGATTACTCTGAACTGAAAACAAGATGATGTCCTTTGATGTTTGCTCATCCATTGCAAATCAACAAGAGTCTAAACTATTTCCCATTCACTCCACATGGGGCTCCACAGCCACTTGCATTCTGAGCAGTGCTGGAGGAAGGTCACTGTTTCACAAGGATTCACACTTTTTCTTTCAAAGAAAGCTTTCAGAAAATGAACCAAATTCAGTGTCACTATTATAAAAGCCAACTTCCAAACTGGAATTTATATAAATTATACATCCTTCATCACAGCAGTTACTCAGGATCTCACTGACATTTCAGCAGTTTTCATAACTCAATGAATCCCTTCCCTGACACAGAGAAAGTGAACAGCCTCTCCCCAGTGTGAACTGTCCAAAAGGTGGCAGATTCAGTGAATCCCCTCACTCAGCTTCTCCACAGGCAGTCTGCTGATGTACAGTCGTTTATGTGAATTGACTCAACACTGTCCGACAGTAGGAACAGGTAAACACTCTCTCATCAGTGTGAATTCACCAATGTGTCATCAAGCTACATGTGTCAGGGAATCCCCCTCCCACACTAGGAGCTGGTGAATAGCCTCTCCCCAGTATGAATTCGTTGATGAGTCTGGAGGCTGGAAGCCAAAGTGAATCCCTTGCCGCACGTACAGCAGATGAACGGCCTCTCCCCAGTGTGAACTCGCTGGTGTATCAACAGGTTGGAGGAATTAGTGAATCCCTGCCCACACTCAGAGCAGGAGAATGGTCTCTCCCCAGTGTGAACTCGCTGGTGTCTCTGCAGGTGGGATTTCTGACTGAATCCCTTGCCACATTCAGAGCAGGAGAATGGTTTCTCCCCAGTGTGATTGCGCCGATGAATTTCCAGTTCAGTCGAGGATCTGAATCCATTCCCACAGTCCCCACATTTCCACAGTTTCTCCTTGTGACTCCGTTTATGTTTCGAGAGGTCAGATGATCGGCTGAATGCTCGTGCACACACGTCACACATGTACAGTTTCTCACCGCTGTCAACAGTGTATTCTCCTTCCATGTTCAAAACCCAACGAGATTCAGGTTACACCAAATTGGGACACTGAAATCCTGATCGGTTGCAGTTTCCCGACTGTAAATTATCTCCTTCTAATATCCTGTGGAATTGATTTAGAACAGAATTAATGGAAGTGAGAGTCTCCCCATAAAAATACAAAGTCATGCATCTGTCCCAGTATCGCATTTGGCTCCATGTCAAATGTATGAACACAACGGCTAACATATGAACTATCGGGCCCTCCCGCCTGTTCCATCATTCAATACGACGATGACCGATAAGATCATGTTTTGAATTTCTAGTTACACCCAATAACTTTTGATTCCCTCGCTGAACAAGTATCTACAAGTATCTACCCACCTCTGCCTTAAAAATGTTCAATGATCCAGTCTCAGAGATACTGGGAACTGCAGATGCTGGACAATCCGAGATAACCAAGTGTGGAGCTGGATGAAGGGTCAAGGCCCGAAACATCAGCTTTTGTGCTCCTAAGATGCTGCTTGGCCTGCTGTGTTCATCCAGCTCCACACAATGATCCAGTCTCGACTGTCTTTTGAGGCAGAGGGTTCCAAAGTCACACTAATCTTGTATAAAGAACTCCTCTCATGATAAAGCCGTCTTCCCCCATTCTGGACTTAGCCTGAGGAGAAAATATGTCCACATTCACCTTGTCAAAACCCATTCAGGTTATTAAACATGAGGCAAGTCACACCTCACTCTTCTGAACACGTGAGCATTCCCCAGGCTGTCCAAAATATCCTCAGAAGACAACCCACTCTTCAGGGATAACAAGGTGTAGAGCTCAATGGACACAGCATGCTAAGCAGCATCAGAGGAGCAGGAAGGCTGACGTTTCAGTCCTCGACCCTTCATCAGCCTTCCAGCTCCTCTCATGCTGCTTGGCCTGCTGTGTTCATCCAGCTCTGCACCTTGTTATCTCAGATTCTCCAGCATCTGCAGTTCCTACTATCTCCACTCATTCAGGTATCAGTCTATTGAATCTCCACCGCATTTACATCCTTCCTTCAATAATGAGACCAGAACGGCACACAGTCATGGAGGTGCGGTTTCACTTATTCCCTGTACAACTGAATTATCAAATCCTTACTTTGCTATTCGATTCCACTCATGATAAACAAGAACATTCCATGAGCCTTCATCTTCACTTGTTAATTATATCCCAATCTTTTGTGTATTTCACACCAGATCCCCTTGATATCTAAACCCCAAAAGATTCTGCACCTGTCTTCTCTCATTTTTACCCTCAAGCAAACAATTTCACATTTTGTTATATCATAGATCACCTGAAATATTCATTCAAAAAGGCTGCAAACTGATGTCGGGAAATTAAGTCTTCACAGCCACCTTTCCTGATAGCTTTGTAGCAACACAAAGTGTACCTACCATGACTTCATTTCCCTCGTCCAAGTCATTGATATAAACTGCAAAAGGTTTAGGTTCAGCAGAGCCCTGTGGCTCCCCACTCATCACATTCTGACAATCTGAAACACACCCATTTATGGGTATTCTCGGTTTTCTATCATCCAGCCAATCCAGTATCCAGGCCGGTATGTACCACTAAACCAGTAGCTCCCACGCAAAACAGTCACCTTTTCCATGGTACCTTGTGAAATGCCTTCAGGAAAGCCAAGAACAAGAGATCATCAGGCTCCCTTTATCCACAGCACAAGTCACTCCTCAAAGAATTCCACTAAATTGGAGAAACACAAAGAAGTAATTGTTCCCTTAGATGAAGGGTGAATAACACTGGGCATCATTTTGCAGTGAAAGGCAAGAATTTTACAGGGGAATGGAGGAAAACATTTTTCACCTAAAGGGTGGTGCAAGTCTGGAGTGCACTGCCTGGGACGGCCGTTGATGCGGCAAGCCTCACAACTCAACCTCCACTGCTCCAGGGAAGAAAAGCCCCATCCTTTCCAGCCCCATCCCACAGCCCAAACACTCCAATACCGGCAATATCCCTGTGAATCATCTCTGAACGCTTTCAGGATTCACAACTTCTTTCCCATAGCAGGGAGACCTGAACAGAATACAGTATTCTAACTGTGTCCTGTACAGTCGCAATATGACATCCCAACTCCAATAACTCAATGCAGTGACAAATGAAGGCGAGCGTACCAAATGCCTTCTTCACCACCCTGTCTACCTGCAACTCCGCCTTCAAGGGACTTTGCACCTGCAACCCTAATCCCCTTGTCCAGCTACACTCCCATGGGCCCGACCATTAACTGTCTAAATCCTGCCCTGATTTTCCTTATTGAAATGCAACACCGCTCATTTGTCTGAACGCCATCTGCCACTCCTCAGCCCACTGATCAAGATCCCAAACTACTCAGAGAAGATCACCTTCCTCACTGTCCATACACCACCAATGTTGGTGTCATCTACAAACCTATGAGCTATACCATCACATGCAAATCATTTGGATAATTACTAAACGCAGTGGACCCAGAACTGATTCTTATGGCACACCACCTGGTCACAGGCTTCCAGTTCAAAAGACAACCCTCCACCACCACACTCTGTTTCATACCCTGAATCCATATTTGATTCCAACTGGCTAGTGCTTCCTGTATTCCATGTGATCTAACCTTGCTAACCAATCTACCATGCGGAACCTTGTCAAGTGTTTTGCTGAAGTCCATATACACAATGTCTACTGCCCGACCTTCAATCTTCTTTGCCACATTTTCAAAAAAAATAACACAACTGACAGACTGAGACACGATTTCCAATGCACAAAGCCATGCTGGCTCTCCCTAATCAGTCTTTATCTTTCTAAGCACATTTAAATCCTTTTGTTCACTTATTTCTTCAGTTTTTTTTTCAAATTCATGCAGAGGTGGTGGGCGGCACTGGTTAGGCCAGCATTCACTGTCATCCATAAACTGCCCAGAAGGCAGTTAACAGTCAACATTGCTGTGGGTCTGGACACGTAAACCAGACCAGTTCAGGATGGCAGCTTTCTTCCCCAGTGGACCTTAGCGAACCAGATGGTTTTGTTCCAAAAAATCAGCAATGGATTCTTGACCATTGTTCAACTTAAAGCCAGAGTTTTATTCAATTCAATTTCTACCACCGGCCATGGCAGGATCTGAACCCAGGTCCCCAGATTAATAGTTTGGTGATAATACCGCCAAATAATTGATTCTCATTCCCTCCATGACAGATCACCCTAACTGGCCTGTATTTTCCTGTTGTCTGCCTTCCTCAGCTCTTCAATACAGAGGTTGTGTCTGTTGTTTTGCAGTGAGACAGAAACTTTCCAGAATCTGATGCATTTTGGAAAGTTAACACCCATGTTTCTGAAACAACTGCAGAATATTTGTTCGCCAAGCCATTTCTTTTGTTATACACTGTCTGGAGTGTTAAGCAACCCAATCTTCTGTAGTGTCCAGCTCCCTTTGACAAATTCACGCTGGAAGTTGTAGGGCCCAGCTGGCTTTGAAAGGACTCGGGGTAAACTCAGCCACTTCTCATTCATCACCACTCCAGCTCAATGTGATACAAAGACTTACAAAAGCTAACTGGAAAAAGCCCCTGAAGACGAAACAAAAGGGCAAATAATAGGAATCACTGATTTGCTTTTGGAGAAAGGCCAGCACAGGCATAATGGACAGAGTAGCCTCCTTCTCCACTGTAATCAGTGATTCTGTGTGACTCAAATAATAGGAACCCATAGGCCACAATATGACCACCACCCACCCTGTTAGAAATGGCCTTTTAATTCATCAGTGTGTGTTTCTTGACTTGGTTCTGGGAGGAAGGCCTAGATGGAGTTGAGAAATGTATCAGCCATGACTGACTGCAGACTCTGGTTCTGCTCCTCTGTCTTATGGACTTATCATCAAAAGAGCAGCAAAATACCGTAGCTGCTGCTGCAAGTCTGAAATAAACAGAAAATGCTGAAAAATCACAACAGGTCGGGCAGTATCTGAGGACAGAGAATCGGTTAATGTTAAGGGTGTGCAAGTTACAAAAAAGATAGAGTGCTTTTCTAAGATTAGAGAATTATACAGAAAATGGGTCTCTAAACAGCTGCAGATTTCAGGCAGTACCAAAAATGGAAGCATGTACTGATTGGTTGCATAATTGAAATCCTTAGGCTTGTTGTGATGTTTTGGCAATGAGCTGGAAACAGCCAATTCATAACCCGAGCAGCCAATGCAATTGTAAAAAAATGGACGGGTCATCAAGGGTATATATGAAGAGGACAATTGGAAAATCGGCAGAGAGCCAACTGCCATCTGACAAATAAGCACCCAGCTGACACAAGAAATCACGAAGCTGTCAATGAAAGCACCATCAGATCCACAAAAGGTATCACCACGGCACTTCCAGCAAAGAGTCTTCACTGAGAAAACATCCTTGACAGCAGAATGAGCAGTATAAAAGTGTATATGGCATGAGATGAACAGAAGGAAGAGCGTTCCAGAGACAGATTCTATGCGAACTTGGAGAGATTATGTTTTAATTTATTATTCTTATTCATTGGGCTTATCATGCATGGGACTTGTGTTTCTTTGGACAGCATGCCAAGAGAATTCAGTTCAGTTAGGGAATAGATCGTGCCTGGTGTATGGGGTGGGGTGGGGGCAAAAGTTGTTCTGTTTGTCAGTAATTCTGACAATTTGGTTATTGTTAGGGCTAAATAAATAAATTGTTACTTTTACTTGTGACTTCTCCAGTGGAGATCAGGGATTTCTTTTCTTTGAACCAGAGACTGCTGGACATGCATATGGTCACAGAAAATTGGGGGTGCATACATGAGGATCAATGGTCGGCACAACATCATGGGCTGAAGGGCCTGTTCTGTGCTGTACTGTTCTATGTTCAATGTTCTATTCTTTTAACAGATTACAAAGCAAGCTTCTCTGGGTGTTAAGGACACCATTAGAAATGAACCTCTACTCCCATAACATCAGATTGGGGCTTGAGTTTTGGGTTAATTAACTGAACGTTCGACCCTCCACTGCTTCATAACACCCTACTCCTGAAATCTATGCAATGATCCATAAAGGGAAGCATCCCTTATATGCTCTTAACTGCATGAATTGATTTGTCCTGCTATATTTTTCAGGAGTATGTGGATGAGCACACAAGATCCTTTTGCTCATTTGAGCTTCCTAACGTTTTGCCATTCATTGAGTACACCCTTGTCTTGTTCCTTCTGCCAAAGTGCATCACCTCCCATTTATCAGGGTTAAACTGCAACTGCCACTAATCTGTCTTCTGACCAATCTGTTCATATGTTCCAGTCACGCAACACCTGTCTCCTCACTGTCAAACACCCGACTAATTTTAGTGTCATTCACAAACTTAGTCATCATCTCTCTCAAGTCTTATCTACTTCACGTACAAATATCACGAAAACACATTGATCCCTGTGGTATGTCACAGCACACTGCATTCCAGTCACACAAACTGCCTTCTACCATCGCCCTCTGTTTCCCAGTACTGAGCCAATTTTGGGTCCAGCTTGGCAAGTTACCAGGCATCCCATCAAGGATTGATTTCAAAGCGACCGTATGCATCGTCCCAGATATAACTGGCACTCACCAAAAACCTCAAAATTGTAAAAGAATGGTCAAAGTTACTCACTCAATAATTTCACCGTCTGCAATTTGGAAATCTCCCGCTGGAGCCGGCACCTGTAAAGATAGCAGAAACACCAGAGTCAGAAAAATCCCACATTTGAGGAAATTCCCCACAGAGTGGGCGATGGCTTTATCAGAACGGTTTGAGGGATCGGGGATTTTAGTTGCAAGACTGCATTCAAAAAACTCATTGCCCCAAAGTGAATAAAAGGACACAGCGGGGTGATAACAGTATAAAAGTTACAACAGTCGTCGAGGTCCACACACAAAGAAAAAGGCCCTTCAGCCCATTCAGGCTGTGCCAGTCAGAAACAATGACCTCACCGCTCACCACTTGTCCAGTACAAGACAATCTTGAATCTAACAGAGTTATGATCAATGTCTACAACTGATTCCCTCACTGATATTTCAACTACTTGCTCAGCTTCAATTACCTAAAACTAAGTCCAGTACCATTCCCTCTCATGTGGGATCTTCTCAATACTGGCTTCAAAAGCTGCCATGGATGCATGTTAAGAATTCCACTTCCTCTAAACCTTTCACACTATGACTACCCCAGTTGATGTTTGGAATAGTTCTTGCACCAGTTACTTCATGCGTCATCAATACAGTCAGAGAAACTAACATCAGGAGAAGGCCATTCAGCCCTTTCCTCCAGCTTCAACATTTGAATGATCATGGCCAAACATGCAACTTAGTACCCTGTTCCTTCTTTCTCTTTGAACACTTCAGTCCTATGTTTTGGCCTCAACTGTTTGCTGTGGGAGAGAATTCCACAAGCTCACCACTCCCTGGGTGAAGATATTTATGTTCATCTTAGTCTTTGGTCCTACACTGCATCCTTCAACCTCGAACCTTGGTTCTAGACCCCCCCCCCCCCCCCCCGAGTCATTGGGAACATCTTTTCTGCATATATCTTATAGGACTCTAAATTTTATACATTTCTATCGGATGCTCCCTCAGTCTCACAATGACCCTGTGCAATTCCAGCACAACAGTCTTGCTTCTGTATTCAAATCATCTCACTGTGAGGGCTAACATACAATCTGCAATCTTCACCGCCTGCTGTGCATACATGCTTACCTTCACAAGCTGGTGTCCCTTCTCAAATCCATAACCATTCAGATAATAAACTGGCATAACAAGGTGTAGAGCTGGATGAACACAGCAGGCCAAGCAGCATCAGAGTTATCCTCATTTTAAGCAATTGGTGGTAAACTCCTTCCAGTCAGGAACAATGTTGCCCCCTAAAAACATGGCGGCACCGCGAGCGCATTCCCCCAACAAACATTGCCGCCGCACCTGCGCCCCACCGCCCGTCATTATCAAACGAAATGGCGGCCATCAATTCAACTTTAAACTCCGGCATTGGCGACAAACGGAAGCATCAGAAGGTCGTGCTGGGGTTTACAGCTTACCGAACATCTTTACGAAGCTTTTCCGTCCATATGCTGAATGCAGCGGCCCCGTCGTTCTGTCCGTTTGTTAACGGTCCAAGAGCCGCCTGAACCAACGCTCCTCCATCGCTATCACCCTGCACAAAGTCCAGTCACACATGGCACTGCGCCGGCGCACATTTTCCTGTCCTGTGACTAGGGAACATTTAATGCTCTTTGGCATTCTGGGTAGCTGTGCCGCCATTGACTATTGTACGCACAGGATGTTACTTGGCTGGTTCTGTTAACTCAGTTAATTGTATGATTTCCAGTTCTAATGTTTCTTTTAGGGAAATGGCATATGTGCCATTCTGATTTGTTTTCTCATATAACAAACGCATAAACATTCAGTGCATTCCAAGTGAGGCCTGAATAGTTCCTTGTATAATTGCACAGAATTCGTTGCAAGCCTCAAACTCTCACTTGTTTGATTTTCTGTGAACAGATAGGAACTGCAGTAATGGAGAGAAGCAGAAGAGTTGGGAGTCGGAAGAAATCTGGGAATTGAGGAAGGAAACAATAGATATGGATTTCACCCCAAAGAGGAATGGACGTGCGTGTGGCCAGCATTTACAACTTTGGGACAGCAGGAGGGGCAAAATAAGAGAGAAAAAAATTGTGTTCTGAATTTCTACCCTGTACTGAGAGTGATGTCATTTGCAAACTCCTTTTATTTGAAAGTGAAAGTTTACAGACGTTTATCTCAAATCATTACATTAAGATATGACAAAGTCACTTAAATTCATCATGACCGACATAGCTTTGAGATAAATGGAGAACAGTTTAACCAGTTAAACAGCGAGGACAAAAAAAGTCCCACATTCATCAGCTTTTTGTTTCAGAGTTCCAGCATCTGCAGTTCTTTATTTTATTTAAGTGTTTTGTTTTCCCTCGGCTCCATTCTATATTGCATAACAACAAGACTGACTCAATAAAAAGGCAAAGTCGCCATAGTCCAACTGGAGTTTCAGGCTGCTCACTTAAATAAGGGGGTCGCCGCGAATCTGGCAATGGGGACGTTGCAAAGCAATGGTAAACTCAGATTTTTCAAGAATTAAGCCGACGATGCTGAGATCAGTCATCCAGCAAGCTGAGCTAATCGATCCTCCCGTCGAGACGACAGTCGGGCCAACAGTCAATTGTGCCTCAAGTACCCGGGATATTTGGCGGTGGGGACCATCTCTTCAGAGATAAAAGATCAAAGGGTCAAACCACTGATGAGGCCGTGTGAAACAAGATGCTGTAAAATCTTTCATCAGTAAGAAGGTTTTAAATTGATTGATATGTACGTGTAAATCCCCGAATTCCTGTCGTTGTTGCCCTGAGAGAACTAAAGGTTTTTTTGGGGGTAACATTTTTGGTCGGACAGTGCACATCAGTAGTGAGACCTTGTTCAGAATCTGTTTCTGTTTTACTTTGGAGTCAAACTGGTTTTTATTTCTCAAGCAGGAATTTACAAAACACCATTTTGACTGACTATCAATAGATTATTTGCTTTTTGAACAAAACTGAATGTCCCTGCAAATACAAATTCACCCCATAGATTCACGTGAGTGTGACAGAGAGAGAGAATGTTGGTCTATCACCTGATGTTGTGCGCTTTCAGACATTGTCCACCCCGGTCCAACACCACCACCTCCTCACCATCTGCTTGTGGAAAAGGAGAACAGTGCACGGGCGCAGTACTACGTGTGAATAGAGCATGCACGAGATCCACCACGGTGATGGACAAGCGGTTTCTGTCGCTTCTGTAGGACGATTAACAATTCGGGACGGCGTGGGGAGCACTGGACACGACGGAAAAGCTTCCTAACCATATTGGGTAAGCCGTAAATCCGAATACGACCCCACCACACCCTGCACCTTCCCTTACAACTGCAGGAAGTACCACATCTGCCCTCACACCACCTCCCTCACCCCCATCCCAGGCCCCAAGATGACTTTCCACATCAAGCAGATGTTCACCTGCCAATGTGGTATACTGCATCCGCTGTGGCTTCCTCTACATTGGAGAAACCGAGCAGAGGCTTGGGGGTTGCTTTGCACAACACCGACGCTCGGTCCACAGTAAACAAATGTACACCCCAGTCACAAACCATTTGAACTCCCCCTCCCATTCCTGAGACGACATGTCCATCCTGGGCCTCCTGCAGTGCCATAACGATGCCACCCGAAGGTTGCAGGAACAGCATTTCATATTCCACTTGGGAACCCTGCAGCCTAATGGTATCAAAGTGAATTTCAGAAGCTTAAAAGCTCCTCTCCCACCACTCCATCCCAAAACCAGCCTAGCTCGTCCCCGCCTGCCTAACCTGTTCTTCCTCTCACTTATCCCCTCCTCCCATCTCAAGCCGCACCTCCATTTTCCACCTACCAACCTCATCCCGCCCCCTTGATCTGCCCGTCCTCCCTGGACTTACCTAGCCCCTCCCATACTCTCCTCTCCACCTATCTTCTCCTCTATCCATCTTCAGTCCGCCTCCCCCTCTCTCCTTATTTATTTCAGAATCCTCTCCTCATCCCTCTTTTCTGATGAAGGGTCTCGGCCCAAAACGTCAGCTTTTGTGCTCCTAAGATACTGCTTGGCCTGCTGTGTTCATCCAGCCCCGCATTTTGTTATCTTGGAATCTCCAGCGTTTGCGCTTCTCATTACCTCTGACCACGACCTTCCAATGCTACCGGGTTTTTTTTTCACCTCTCCCGGAATTTATAGCTTGGTTCATTGCCGCCATCTTGATTTGAAATGAGGGGCGCAGAGGCGGCGGCCCGGTTTGCTCGGCAGTGCACGGGTCGCCGCCATCTTTTTAGGGGGCAATCTTGCTCACGCCTGAGGAGTTTGTGACCAATTGATCTGTATCGGCTTATGCGTGATTTTTGATTTGGACAAACTTGTGAGAGGGCACGTACATGGCAGGTGAAATGTAATGTGAATAAATTATTTTTATGTTCCCCACACACTTGCAACTCGTCCGCGACGACCAACTTTTCCAAACTGAACTAATCCCGTTTGCCTGCATTTGGTGCATATTCGTCTCAACCTTTCCGATTGGTGAACCTGTCCAAATGCATTTTAAATGTGTAATTGCACACGCCTCTACCAATTTCTGCAGCATCTCATTCCATATATGTACAACGCACTGAGTGAAAAAGTTGCCTGTTTGGTCCGTTTTAAATCTTTTCCTCTCACCTTAAATTTTTACCTTCGAGTTCTGAATTCCCCCACCTGGGAGAAGAGACTTTCGTTATTCACTTTCTTTCGGCCCTCATGAGGAAATGTCCCTGGCTATCCAGTCTCTCCTTAAATCTCAATCTTCCAGTTTCAATAATATCTTGGTAAATCTACTTTACAGACAATCTGGTTGAATAGCATCTTTTCTATATTAGAGTGACTGAAATTGTATACTGTATCTCAAATGTGGCATTACCAGAGATTACACAGCTGTAAAATGACATCCCACCCCAATTTTCAATATTCTGACCAATGAAGGCAAGTGGGCCAAAGGCTGTCTTTACCATCCTGTCTATCTGTGATGCCGCTTTCCAGGTAATATGTACCTGCATCCCTAAGTTTCTTTGTTTGACACCACTCCCAGGGCTCTACCATTAACTGTGCAAATCCTGCACTGGTTTGTCTTACCAAAAGGCAGCACCTTGTATACATCAGAATTAAACTCTATTTGTGATTCCTCGGCCTACTGGCCTAGTTGAAAAAGATCCTGTTGTTAAAAAAACACAGTTTCTGGAAAAGCACAGCGGGTCGGGCAGCATCTGTGAAGGTCCAGTGACCTTTCCTCCTGTTGTAGTCTTAGGTAACACTACAAGGTCCTGTGTTGTCTTAGATAACCTTCAGTATCCACTCTACCACCAATGTTGGTGTCATCCGCAAACTTACTAATCATGCCTCTTACATTCTCATTTGAATCATTTTTTTATAAGCGAAACACAACACTGGACCCAGCACTGACCCTTGCAGTACACGACTGGTTGCAGGCCTTCGATCTGAAAAATGGCCATCCACCACTACCCTCTGTTTCCTACTGTCGGCCTAATTTTGTACCCAGCTGATGAGCTTCCCTGGATTCAACACCTTCCAGCCTTCATAACCCGTCTACCATGCAGAACCTTGTTGAACATCTTGATAAAGGCCACATAGGCAACATCGACCACTTTGTCTTCATCTACTTACTTGGTCACATGCTCAAAAAACACAGCCAAATCTGTGAGGACTGATTTCTCACACACCTAACCATGCTGATGATCCATAATCAGTCCTTGCCTTTGCAAGCGCACGTAGTTCCTATCTCTCAGAATCCCCTCAAACAACTTATCATGGCTCACATTAGGCTCATTGCTTTGTAGTTTCAATATAAGTTTTTTGGTTTTTCATTGCAAACGTTCTGAAATAATGCCACAACATTTGCCACTCCCCAGTCGTCTGGCATCTCACCTATGGCTGTAAAAGATGCAAATACCTCCACTTCAGGCTCACATTTCTTCCCTAGCTTCCCATATGTCCACAGAAGTATTTGATCAGGTCCTGGAGATTTATCTAACTTTGTGCATTTTAAGACCTTTCAAATGCCTTACTGAATTCCATATAAATGTGTTAAAGAAACTCCACCAAGTTCATGAGACATGATTTCTCATGCACAAAGCCATGTTGACTATATCTAATCATTCCTTGCCTTTCCAAATATATGTAAATCCTGTCCCTCAGAATCCAAAAACTTACCCATCATTGACAACAGGCACACTGGTCAATAGTTCCTTCGCTGTTCCGTAACATGTTTCTTCAATAATGGTGCCACATTAGCCAACCTTCAGTTTTCTGCTACTTCACCCAGGGCTATTGATGATACAAAATCTCAGCAAAGGGGCCCAGCAATCACTCCCCTGTCTTCCCACAAAGTTCTGGGGTACACCTGATCAGGTCCTGGGGATTGATCAAACTTGATGCACTTTAAGATGTCCGGCACCACCCCCTCTGTAATAGGAACACATTTTAAGCTATCACTATTTGTTTCTCCAAGTTCCCTCCCTTCCGTCCCCTTCTCCACAGTAAATACTAGCACAAAATGCTCATTTATTATCTTGCCCATCTCCTGCGGCTCCATACATAGGTGGCCTTACTGACATTTAAGGGGCCCTATTATCTCCATCGTTACTTTTTCTTTAATCTTTGATCTATTTGAGGAATCTCTTTGGATTCTCCATACCCTACTTGCCAAATCTATCTCATGTCCCCTTTTTGTCTTCCTCATTTTTCTCTTGAGTATACTTTGACTGTCCTTATACTCTACTTGAGATTCACTTGAACGCTGCTGCCTGTACTTGACTTATGATTCCATCTTTTTTTCTTGACCAGAGCCTCAATTCCTCTCGTCATCCAGAATTCCCTACACAATACCAGCCTTGCCCTTCACAGTAACTGGAACTTACTGTCTCTGGATTCTCATTAGCTCATTTTTTGAAGACCACCAATTTTCTAGCCGTACCTTTACCTGTGAATATCCAGTTTCAATCAACTTTTGAAAGTTCTTCCCCAACACAGTCAAACTTGGCCTTCCTCTAATTTGAAACTTCAAGTTTTAGATCGGGTCTAACACTTCCCATAACTATTTTGAAATGCATAGAGTTATGATCACTGGCCCCAACGTACCACACCACTGACACCTCAGTCTTGCCTCATTTCCCAAAAGAAGCTCAAGTTTTGGTCCTTCTCTAATAGGTAAGAAAAATATTTTTGTCCACCCGTGACAATTTTTTCTCCCTCCAAGTCCTTAACTCTATATTTGGAGAGTTAAAATCCCGTACATTACAAGCCAAGTTTCCTTACAGATAACGGAGATCTCCTGACGAATGTACTTCTCAATTTCCCACTGACTATTGGGGGGTTGGGGGTGGTGCAGCTAAACACCAGTGTCAGTAAGGTGATCACCACTTTCTCATTTCTCAATTTGACCCAAGTAACATCACTGGACCTACTCCCCAGAATATCCTACCTAAGCACAGCCATAATGTTATCCCTAACAAGGATTACCACTCCTCCTCCTTTCTGGTCCCCCTTTCTATCCTTTCCTCACTGGCACCTCCATAGCATATCCTTCCATGAGCACCTGAGCCCTGCAATATTAAGTTGCCAGTCCTGTTCATCTTTGAGTCATGTTTTTGTAATAGCTATGATATCCCAGTCCCATGTTCCCAATCATGGCCTGAGTTCATCTTCCTTACCTGACCGGCCTCTTGCTTTGAAATAAATGCAGTGCAATTTATCAGTCCTGCTCCAGACTGCTTTGACTGTTTGATTTGCTCCTTTTCTCAACTGCTCCAGCCTCGGACTGACATCTTTCCTGACTATTTCTCCGACACAATCGACATCCCCTCAAAAGAAACTCCCGAGAGGGCAAATCCGTGTTCCGTGTCAGATTAGATTAGATTCCCTACAGTGTGGAAACAGGCCCTACAGCCCAACAAGTACACACTGCCCCTTGAGAATCCCACTCAGCCCCATCCCTATAACACTACAGGAAATTTAGCATGGCTGATCCACCTAGCCTGCACATCTTCGGACTGTGGGATGAAACCAGAGCACCTAGAGGAAACCCACGCCGACACAGCAAGAATGTGCAAACTCTGCACAGACAGTTATCCAAGGCCAGATTCAAACCCGGGTCCCTGGCGCTGTGAGGCTGCAGTGCTAACCACTGAGCCATTGTGCCGCTCAGGTGCAACATGTCCTTCTTAGACAGATCAATTGTACCCCAGAAGACATTCCAATGAGCCAAAAATGTGTTTCCTTCTCCCACACTCCAGCTCCTCAGTCACAATCATCTGCTCTATTTTTCTATTCTGACTGCCACTAACACATGGCACAGGAGTAAGCCACATATTATTGCCCTTGAAGGCCTATGCTCAGCCTGCTTCGTAATTTCCTGCATTCTCGCTTTAGAAACTCATCCTTTTCTCTTCCTCTGTCGTTGGTACTAACCTGTACACTTGACCTTTGCTGTCTATATTTGTCATATGTTTCCTTCTTATTCTTGACTAAAACTTCAATTTCTGTCATCACCCAGCATTCCCTACACCTACCAGCCTTACCCTTCACGTTAACGTTCAGGAGATTCCAATGATCCAAAAATGTGATTCCTTCTCCCCTGCACCAGCTCCTTAGCCATGCATTCATCTGCTCTATCCTCCTATTCCTACCCTCACCAGCTCATGGCACTGGGAGTAATTCAGATGTTATTCCCCTCAAGGACCTCCTTTTATATTCCTGCCTAACTTCAAATATTCTCTCCTCAGAATCTCATCCTTTTCTCTTCCTTTATCATTCAATCCAATGCATACAACAACCTCCTGCTGACCCCTCTCCCCATTGAGAATATTCTGCACCCTCTCCCCATACCCTTGATTCTGGCACCAGGGAAGCAGCACACCATTCTGATTTCTCACTGTCAGCAACAGAAACATCTGTCTGTGCCTCTGACTAGAGAATCCCCGATCACAATCGATAGCTTGGGATCTGATGTACCCCTCGTTACATTATAGCCAGTCTCAGTACCGGAAACCTGGCTATTTGTGCTCCGTTCCCCTGCGAGTCGATCAACCTCTACATTTTCCAAAACAGCATACTTGTTTGAGATGGGGATGGTCACAGGAGACTCCTGTTTGCCCTGCTTTGCTCACCTACCTTTCCAGGAAGTCACCCATCCACCTGACAATACCTTCTGTTTATCTCTCACTCTGCAACTGCCATCCATCACACACCCGCTTAGCTCCTGTAAACCCCTCATTGCCTCTAACTGCCGCTCCAAAAGATCCATGCAATCTGACGGGATTCAAAACAAAACACACTTCCTGCAGACATAACCATCAGTAACGTGGAAACTCTCCCACATCTGACAGGAAGAGCACATTACTCTGCTAAAGGCCATCTGTGCACCTTAACAATCTACAGACCCAGAAAATAGTACAGTCTTATGGCTGTAAAAAGCACTGGTTCAGGCAAACTTATTACCTATGTTTTATACTTTTAAAGTTTAATCAAGAGACGGATCTTTTAAAGATTTCTGGCACAGACCATAATCCTGGGACTTTTCAGCATTTAGGCCCATAGAATTTGGGTACAGATACTAATTGCATGGCAAAGCCTAAAACCCTTCAACAAAAGTTAAGCTTGATTTTATAATTCATATTTCAAACAGACACCACCAAGGAGAACCTACCCTGTTGCAAACTGTTCAAAAAAATGACTAATAACTGACGTCATACTTGCTCAGTCAGCTTACTGGAGGTCATAAATGTTGTCTTTGTAAGTTTCTATTCAGACATACCTGGAATCAGCTGATCATAACTGTTCCAAATCTCAGGCAGTTAAACCAGTCACATTCGCCTGCATTGCATTGACTTCGGTGAACTCAAACAGTGATATTGCCAATCCAATTTGTGTCAGGACAACTGATGTTCCTATTGCAAAGATGTGAAGGAAAGGTGCAGAAGTTTACTTCCTATTAGAACTATAGAAATGATACAGCACAGAAGGGTGGCATTCAGCTCATCTTGACTACGATGACTCGAAGACATCCAGACGCTCTTTAATCCAATCTTCCTGCACATGGCCCATAACCGTACAGCTTTATAGCACTGAAGGTGCGGGTTAAGGTATTTTTAAAAGAGTTAAGGGTCTCCCTCCACCACCAACTTGGGCAGCAAATTCCAGGCACCCACTGTAGTGACTATAATGAAGCCAACCAGCTAGACCTCATAGAATATGCGTTCTTCAATTGGTGCTGTGAACCTGGCTCAATAAGGGAGCCCTGGATGACACACAGCAGTATGATTTCAGTAGCACAATTCTCTTGTTCTTAAGTATCACTTTAGGACAGACAACATGCAGCAACTTTCCGCTCAGAGGCAGGGTGGTGAGATGCCTTATTCTTGTCTCACAGCAATCTCATTTCACACGCACTGCATGACACAGAAATTGACTGATTGCTGTACATTTTGACAACCCATTATTTAGATGTTATATAATAGAGGATGTTATAAATATGTCCAGCTAAAATCTGAATGGAAATGCATAGTCACCATTGTATCATAAAGTAAACCTGTTGAACAAGTGGCCAGCTCCAGGGATGCTGCCTCCAGGGTGAGCTCAGGAACACTAGCCCTTTCTCGATTCCACCACGATCTGGGTGAAAAAGCTTTTCCTGCCTTTCACCTTAAATTTATGCCCCTTCTTATTGACCCATCGACTAAGTTGAACAGCTGCTTCCTATTCACCCTGTCCATGCCCCTCAGAAGCTCTATCAGGTTCCCCCTCTATCTTCTCCACTCCAAGGAAAACAACCCAAGCTTATCCAGCCTCCCACCATTGCTGAAATTCTCCGTCCCAGACAACATCCTGGTGACTTTCCTCTCCACCCTGTCCAATGTAATCACATCTTTCCTATAGTCTGGAGAACAGAACTGCACATAGCACTCTGCCTATGGCCTAGCCAAAGTTCTGTACAGCTCCAACATAACCTTCCTGCTCTTAAAATCGATGCCTCAACTGATAAAGTCGTGTCCCAAATGCCTTACGAACCATCCTATTACCCTGTTGTGCTGCCATCAGGGATTCATGGATAAGCACTCCTGATCTCTCTGATCCTTTGAGCTTCCCAGTGTCCTATCATTCATTGAACTCTCTTTGTCTTAGTGCATCACCTCCCATTTACCAGGGTTAAATTCCACCTGCCACTGATCTGTCCATCTGACCAATCCATTTATATCCTTCTCTAACCTAACAACTTCTTCCTCACTGTCAACCGCCCACACAATCATTGTGTCATTCACAAATTTACTTATCATTCCACACCTTCCCCCCACTCTGATGTGTATTGTTTATATATCTCACAAACAATAAGGACCCTGTGACCTCCCACTGCACACTAGGCTCCGGGCACTCAAACAGTGCCTCTACCACTCTGTGTCTCTGGGCACTAAACCAACGTTGGACTCAACTTGCCAAGATGATTTTACCTTCTTTAGCAGTCTCCCATGTGGGACCTTGTGAAAGGCCTTGCTGAAATTCCTATAAACCACATCTTCTGCATTACCGTCACCCACACAGCTGGTCACCTCTGCAAAAAAATTCAGTCTGACATATTTGATAAGATTTCCCTCTGACAAAGCTATGCTGACTATCCCTGATCAAATCTGGCTTCCCAAGTGGAGATTAAGTCTCTCCTTCTGAATTTTATCCTGAGGTTTCCCTACCATGATGGGAGACTCTCTAGAGTTTAATTCCTTTGTTTATCCCACAACCGGCTTGAAAAGTAGAATGGCATTAGCTGTCCTCCAGCTCCCTGGCACCTCCACTGTGGCCAGAGAGCAATGAGCATTTTGGGTCGGAGCAGCTGTAATTTCCTGCTCTGTCTCTCACAGCAACTTGGGATACAACTCAGCCAGACCTGGGGCTTTGTGCACTTTCAACCTGCCAAAACCTCTGATACCTCCTCACTCCCGACGTCAATCTGCTCAAGAACCTCACAGTCTCTCTTCAAGAATTCTGTACCTACATCCTTCTCCTGAGTAAAAACAGATGGGAAGTAAAGTCAGGAGGTATGGGATACAGGGTAATCTGGCTGTCTGGATTCAGAGTTGGTTGGCTGACCTGAGGCAGAGAGGGGTTGTAGATGGTAAGTATTCTGCCTGGAGGCCCAGTGCTGAGTGGTGTCCTGCAGGGCTCTGTTCTTGGGCCTCTGCTCTTTGTAGTTTTTATAAGTGACTTGGATGAGGAGGTTGAGGAGTGGGTTAGTATGTTTGCTGATGACACAAAGGTTGGAGGTGCCATTGATAGTATCGAGGGCTATTGCAGGCTTCAGTGAGACATTCACAGTCTGCAGAGCTGGGCTGAGAAATGGCAGATGGAGTTCAACCTGGATAAATGGGAAGTGATGCATTTTGGAAGGCCGAATTTAAATGCTGAATATAGGATTAAAGGCAGGATTCTTGGCAGTGTGGAGAAACAGCGGGATCTTGGTGTTCAAGTGCATAGCTCCCTCAAAGTTGCCACCCAAGTGGATAAGGTTGTTAAGAAAGCATATGGTGTTTTGGCTTTCATTAACAGCGGGATCGAGTTTACGTGCCATGAGGTTTTGCTGCTGTGTACAAGACCCTGGTGAGACCACACGTGGAATATTGTGTCCAGTTCTGGTCGCCCTATTATAGGAAAGATGTGGAGGCTTTGGAGAGGGTGCAAAGGAGGTTTACCAGGATGCTGCCTGGACTGGAGGGCTTGTCTTACGAGGAGAGGTTGACTGAGCTCGGACTTTTCTCTCTGGAGAGAAGGAGGAAGAGAGGTGGCCTGATCGAGGTGTACAAGGTAATGAGAGGCATGGATAGAGTCAATAGCCGGAGACCTTTCCCCAGGGCAGGATTGACTGCCACGAGGGGTCATAGTTTTAAGGTGTTAGGAGGAAGGTACAGAGGAGACGACAGAGGGAGGTTCTTCACCCAGAGAGTTGTGAGCGCATGGAATGCTTTGCCAGTGGTAGTTGTGGAAGCAGAGTCATTAGTGACATTTAAGCGACTGCTGGACATGCACATGGACAGCAGTGAATTGAGGGGAATATAGGTTAGGTTATTTTATTTTTGGATTAGGATTATTCCACGGCACAACATCGTGGCCTGAAGGGCCTGTACTGTGCTGTGCTTTTCTGTGTTCTATGTTATATGTACAGCGACCTCCTGCTGATCGCTCTCCTCTTTGGGAATATTCTGCACCCTCTCCAAGATATCCTTGATCTTCACAACAGGGAGGCCACACACCATTCTGATGTCTCACTGTTGGCCGCAGAAGTGATTATCTGTGCCTCTGACCAGAAAGTCCCCTGTCACAATTGATCACTTGAAATGTGATTTATCCCCACCCCCATTTCATCAGAGCCAGCCTCAGCCTCAGAAATATGGCTGTTAATGCTGTATTCCCCTGAGAGTCCATCACCCACTATATTTTCCGAAACAGCAAACATATTTGATATTGAGATAGCCACAGGAGACTCCTGAATTACCGGCCTTCCCTCCTACATTTCCTATAGGTAACCCATCTACCTAATGGTATCTGGAATTTTTCTACCTTCTTGATACTTCCATTCATCACACCCCTGGCTCCTGCAAATTCCTCATTACTTCTAACTGCTACTCTATGTGATCCAATAGGATTTGCACTTCCTGCAGACATTATCACCAGTACCACTGAATTTTTCCTGAATGTCCCACATCAGGCAGGAAGAGCACATCACTCTACTAAAGGCCATCTCTGTGTCTTCATCAACAACCCAGAAAATAGCGCAGTCTTACTACTCTAGGATAACTTAATACCTGTTGTTTATTTTTTTTAAATCAAGAGAGTGATCTCAGTAAAACATGAAAAATCTCACCCTACTCATTACAATAGATTTTTAAAAAAACAGATTCAACAAACATTTAGCTGATCAATGCTGTGAAATGCTGACACTCCCAGCTGTGAGTATTTCCAATATTGAAGTCTCTCTAAGGTCAGCTGTAAAATTTCTTTGTTTGTTTGCCTTTCATTTTTTTGTTGTTAAACATGAGCTGTTTTCTGACCTCCCTCATGTTCCCTCCCGAAATTATGACCCCTGCCTGAAACAATGCCGTGACGCCTGCAATATGTTAGCAAAATTTCAAATGAGAGAGAGAGAGAAATGTGACAGAAAATTATCATAAAGGAGCTGACTATATCACCCGCTCCCCTCACCGTCCCCACCCCCCGCTTACCCTTTAACAGAAAGACCTCTCCTAAAGTTTATGTCTTATCTTCCCAGGAATATATAAAATACAAGTGGTTAAATATCGAGTGCAACCCTGGTAAGGGCTAGTGGCAGAGGTTTGCTAGTGAACTACAAGCCTGTCTCCACCAGCTGGGGATCAAGCACCACAGTACCGGAAAAGTCGCAGCCAAAAACTCACCCAACAGCAGCCCTTGCTTTGCAGGTAAAAGAATCTCTCACTCTAAATGCTACCAGCCAACCACCATCAAAATAAAACAGGATAAAGTATCAAAGTGAGGAGGTTCTGCTGAACCTATACAAGAGGATAGTCAGATCGCAGCTGGACAACAGTGAATAGTTTTCTAGTTTTCAGCTCTTTATCTAAGGAAAGATATATTGGCATTGGAGGCAGTCAGAGAAGGCTTCCAAGGCTGATCTCAGGTATGGAGGGATTGTCTGATGAGGAGAAGTCGTGGAGCTTGGGCCTGCATTCATTTAGTTTCAAAGAAGGAGAGGTAACCTCATTGAAACATAGAAGTTTCTTGGAGGAACTTGACAAGCTGGATGTGGAGAAGCTGTTTCCCATTGTGGGAAGACTTTAGCACCAGAGGGTATCATCTCAGAACAACGGATTGTCCACTTAAGATACAGATCAGGAGGAATCTCTTCTCTATGAAGGGAGTGTATCTGTGGAATTCTTTACTTCGAGGGCTTTTGAGGCTGGGTTATTACGTATATTCAAAGATGCGATAGATGTCAAATTAGTAATGGAAACCAAGTGATATGGGAAAAAGGGCAGGATACTGGAGTTGAAGATAATCAGATCAGGCATAATCTCACTGAATAGCAGAGCAGACTCGACGGGTTGAGTGGCCTACTTCTCCTTCTACATCTTATGGTCTTTAAAATGATTTACACAAAATTGTAAAATCCAAGCATCCTGACATCAATTGTTCAATAGCCATTGTTCTGGAAACTATTCTTCACAAACCTCTGACAGAGATTGACCTGTGTGCCTTTCAACTTCTGCTTATTTTTGGCCTCACTGTTTTTGAAACAGTGTGTATGTGTGCCTTATTATTCATTTTTCTTGCCTGCCTGGCCTCTCACATTTGCCATGCACACTCACTCACTGAGCTCTGGGAGACTGGGGAGTGACACTGGATCAATACTGTGACCTGGGTGTTGGGGGGCGGTGATGGGATGACCATTCTCAGGGCACTAGTTAGTTGCTGAGGTGAAATTCCAAACACCTAATTTGGCAAAGTGCATGTCAAGTTTAGAGGTATATTAAAGCTTTGAAACCATAAGCAGTAAACAGAAACTCACTCACAACTCATTAAGAATCTAACCCCACTGGCTTTAGCCTTTCACCACATCACATCTGTGGGCCTGAACAATGAAACGCACCGTCCACTGTTCAGGGAGGTTTCACACGAAATCAACCGCACACACAGACACAAACAATGACGAACCTTGTGTGATTCATGCACTCGAGCACGCAGATCCCTCAGCATCTCCGAGCTTTGCAGCTCATCTATTATAGAGCTCTACATAGTGCCCTGAATAGCAAGACAGTGCAGGGCAGGCTGCCAACTCCTAGAAAACTGAGTAAACTAGGCAGAGTCATGGTGAGCCCAGGTTAAACTAAGCAGAACAAGTCACACTGCAATTAAATGGAGACATTCTGGTTGGATCGCAGGTAGAGTGATAGATATCCAGAGTGAGTTATAGCTTGGAACTAATTGAGAGGTTTGAAAGGTTTCATGAAGAAAAAAATACTCATGGGATGTGGGCTAGGCCAGGATTTGTTGTCCTTTTCTTATTGTTCCTTGGGAAAGTGGTGATGAGCTGCCTTCTTGAACTGCTGCAGTCTGTGTGCTCTATGAAGACTCAAAATGCTCTTAAGGAAGAGAACTCCAGGACTTTTAACCAGTGACACTGAAGTAACGGCGATATATTTCCAAGTAAGACGATGAGTGACTTGGAGGGGAAACTGACAGATGTGATGTCACCATGTGCCTGCTATCCTTGAGCTTTTAAATACAAGTGGTTGTGGGATTATAAAGTGCTGTATAAAGGAGCCTTTGAATTTCCTCAGTGCATCTCACAGATAGTCCACCGTGCTTCTATTGAGGATAGGTGGTAGAGGGAGTGGATGTTTGTGAATGTGGTGCCGGTCAAGCAAACTGCTTTGTCCTTGAGGGTATCAAGCTTCTTGAACGTTCTTGGAGCTGCACACATCCAGGCATGTGAGGAATATTCCTTCACACACCTGACTTGATAAACACTGGAAAGACTTTGGAGAATCAGGATGTGAACGACGCACTGCGAACATTCATAGCCTGCTCTCACAGCCACAGTTTCTGGTCAATAATCTCCACAGTATTTTGATTGTGTGGGTTCAGTGGTAGTAACGCCATTAAATGTTAGATGGTCTCTTATTTGAGACCACTATGTCTGGCGTTTGTGTGGGACAAATGTTACTTGCCACTTTTCCGCCCAAGCCTGAAAATTGCCCAGGCCTTGTTGCGTTTGGACACGGACTGCTTCATTGTCTGGGGAGTTATGAATGATGCTGAACATTGTGCAAACATGACCAAACGCCTCCACTTCTGACATTAAAGTAGAGGGGAGGTCATTGATGAAACAGCTGAAGATGGTTGGGCCGAGGACATTGCCCTGAGGAACTCGCTTCCCAGGTTGACCCCTCTTTAGGTATGCCTGGTGCTGCTCCTGACATGCCCTCCTGCATTCTCCATTGAACTAGGATTAATGCCCTGGCCTGATGGTAACGGTTCAGTGGTGAATATGCTGGGCTATAAAGTTGCAGATTGTGCTGGAGTACAATTCTGCTGGACATGGCCTCCAGCACCCCAGGGAAGTCCAGCCTTGAGTTGCTAGATCTGTTTGAAGTCTGTCCCATTTTGCACAACGACAGTGCCATGCAACAAAATGGAGTTTATTCTCAATGTGGAGGTGGGGTTTTATCTCCACAAGGACTGTGCAGTGGTCACTTTTACTGATACATTTGTTTGTGACAGTATCTACAGCCTGCAGATCAGTGAGGATGAAGTAAAGTAAGTTTTTTTTTCCCTCTTGCTGGTTCTTCCCTTATTACTTGGGCAGACACATTGTAGCAGCTGTGCCCTTTCGGAGCCGACCAGCTTGATCAGTAACGCGGCTGCCAGCCACTCTTGGTGATTAAAATGAACCTCCTTACCCAGAGGAGTGAGATTTCCTCCTACAGGATGCTCATCTGATGGTGTTTATCACACCTTAGATAAAAAACTGGGAGAAAAGTGGTATTGAAGAATCCAACAAGCATTTATTCCAACTCCTTCTCAAACACAATCACTACATCCCACAGGCACATGGGCGAGTGGGAATATTAAGCTACTAGTTTAACATGCCCAGCTATCTCTTAAACTCTCTGCATTGAGTATTCTCAGGACAGGTGTGGCACGGGATCAGATACAGAATGGAGACTTCTCTACTCTTTTAATATAAAAGCAAATGGAAAATAGACCTCTTTCTACATGACCCGTCAAACACTCACAGGACAAATCTAGCATGGGGTTAGACAAAGTTTTCTCTGCTTCTATGAACTGAAAGTCAAGCTATCCCTACACTTTTAAACTGAAATTAAGGCTCCCTGGACAGTATCCCCACCAACAACCCCTCGCTCCCGGACAGGGAGAGAATAAAATTAGATATACCGTAAAGCTTTCTCCATTCTTTTAAACTGAAAATAAAGCTGCCTTTGCTCTTTCCAGCTGAAATCTGTCTCCACACTGTCCCCATGAAACACCCCAAGATCAGGGACAGTGCAGTGTTAGATCCAAAGTAAAGTTCTTCTCTTAAAGTGAAAGCAAAGAACCCCCTACTGTTTCAATCTGAAAGCTGTCCCAATCAACCACACCCTGGTCAGGTACGCGACAGGTCAAGCCAGAGCCTTACAGCTGATGTTAAATCACTGGTAAGTGAAGTTCTCAAGTTGATGTAATTGGTGCAGGGAGGTCAGAATCTCATTTTGTTGGTGATTGTGAGACAGGGAGCAGGAATATGTTCCTGGGGCTGTTCTCCTCTGCCTACTGCTCAGAGCTGGAATGTGAGTATTGTATGGGAAATCAAATGTGACACAAAGGGTAGAAAGAGAAACTCAGGTCACGATGGAGAGGCTAAAAAGTGGTCGAGACTGAACTGGAGTGAGTGAGAGAGGGTGACAGTGAAGGGAGGTCGAGAGAAAGAAAGAGATTGATCTGAGGTAGGGCATTGAGTACTGAGGGAGTGCCGCACTGTCAGTGGTTCAGTACTGAGGGGTGGATACTTTGAGATGAGCAGAGTCCCTTCACCACTGATGCACCAAGTCAGGGCTACGTGCCATTGAAATTCATCAAGGCTCCGATTCACAGCACCTTCCAAAGCCACATCCACTTCCATGTAGAAGACCGGGGCAGCAGATAAATAGGAACACTCCTACATTGTAATTTCCCATCAGTATTAGGCTGGAGCCCTGTTGCACCTGGACCATGTCTAACATCTCCCTCACCTTCCTGGACACCTCTGCCTCTATCTCAGACAACCACCTAGAAACCGATACCAATTTCAAGCCCACTGACTCCCACAGCTACCTAGAATACACCTCCTCCCACCCACCTTCCTACAAAAATACCATCCCCTATTCGCAATTCCTACACCTCTGCTGTATCTGCTCCCAGGATGAGGCATTCCACTCCCGTACATCTCAGATGTCCTCGTTTTTCAAGGACCACAACTTCCCCACCGCAACCCCCACCCCCTGCAGTGGTCGAGAATGCCCTCAACCGTGTCTCCGCATTTCCCGCAACTCACCCCATCCCCGCAATAACCACCAAAAGAGAGTGCCCCTCATCCTCACGTACCAACCCACCAACCTCCGGATCCAACGCATCACCCTCTGACACTTACGCCATCTGCAATCCCAACCCACCATCAAAGCCATTTTTCCATCCCCACCCTTGTCTGCTTTCCGGAGGCACCACTCCCTCCGTGACTCCCTTGTCCGCTCCACACTATCTCTAACCCCACCACACCCAGCACTTTTCCCTGCAACTGCAGGAAGTGCTACACTTGCCCCCACACCTCCTCCCATACCCCGATCCCAGGCCCCAAGATGACTTTCCATATCAAGCAGATGTTCACCTGCACATCTGCCAATGTGGTATACTGCTTCCGCTGTACCCACTGTGGCTTCCTGTACATTGAAGTAACCGACCGCTTTGCAGAACACCTACACTCAGTTCACAATAAACAACTGCACCTCCCACTCGTGAACCATTTCAACTCCCCTCCCATTCCACAGATGTCATGTCCATCTTCGGCCTCCTTCAGGGCCACAACGACGCTGCCCGATGGTTGCAGGAACAGCAACTCGTATTCCACTTGGGAACCCTGCAGCCCAATGTTATCAACATGGATTTCACAAGCTTCAAAGCCTCCCATCCCCCTATTGCATCACAAAACCAGCCCAGCTCGTCCCCACTTCCCTAACCTGTTCTTACTTTCACCTGTCCCCTCCTCCCACCTCAAGCCGCACCCCCATTTCCTTCCTACTAACCTCAGCCCGACCCCTTGACCCGTCCCCTCCCTACCTCCTCACCTACTCTCACCTCTACTGGCTCCATCCCCGCCCCTTTAACTTGTCTGTCTCCTCTCCACCCATCTTCTCCTCGATCCATCTTCAATCCACCTCCCACCTCTCCCTATTTATTTCACAACCCTCTCCCCCTCCCTTATTTCTGATGAAGGTTCTAGGCCGGAAACATCAGATTTGGTGCTCCAAAGATGCTGCTTGGCCTGCTGTATTCATCCAGCTCTACACTTTGTTATCTCAGATTCTCCAGCATCTGCAGTTGCTGTTATCTGGCAAGTCCACATTCGACATGTGGGAATTGTTGAAATGCCATCTGAACAGAGTTCAGAATTAGCATGTTCCAGTGAGGAGGAAGGACAAGGAAGGATGAGGATGGCAAGCTGTGGGATCCTTGCATGGCAGGAGAGGTTTGTGAGTCGAAAAGGAAAAGGAAGTATATGTAAGATTTAGTAAGTTGGAATCACACAGGGCCTGTGAGGAATATGAGGTTAGCAGGAAAGAACCGAAGCAGTAAATTTGGAGAGCAATGCGGGGCCATGAAATGCCCTTTGCAAATAGAGTTAAGAAGAATCCAAAGGCATTTTATACATACATTAAAATAGGATCACTCAAGGGAAAAGGAGGGAACTTGTGTTTGGAGGCAGCAGATATGGGCAGGATCCTAAATGAGTACTTTGTGTCAGTATTCCCCACAGAGAAGGACTTGGATAATAGTGTGATTCGTGTAGGGCATGCTAATATGCTGGGGCATTTTGAGGTCAAGAATGAAGTGGTTCTAGATCTCTTGAAGAGTATTAAGGTGGAGAAGTCTCCAAAGCCCATTGCGATCTACCGCAGGTTATTGAGAGAAGCACAAGAGGAGATTGATGGGGCCTTGACCAAGATTATTTTATCCTCTGTAGCCAATGGAGAGGTCCCTGCTGACTGGCGAGTAGATAATGTCGTCCATCTGTTCAAGAAGGGGAACAGGGATAATCCAGGAAATTTTAGACTGATGAATCTCACAACAATAGTTGGAAAACTATTGGAGAGAATTCTTAGGGATAGGATTTATGCACTTTTGGAAAAGCATAACCTAATTAGGGACAGTCAGCATGGTATTGTGTGGGGCAGGTCATGTCTTCCTAACTTAATTGACAGGGCGATGAGGGTGCGTTTGAAGATAGAGCAGTGAATTTCAGTTTGGCTTTCGACAAGCCCCTCATGTTTGGCCCATCGAGAAGAATAAGATGCATGGGATCAACGGTGACTTCCATTTGGATCCAGAATTGGCTTGCCCATAGCCGACAGAGGATTGTGGTGGATCAGTGTTTCTCAGGGATTCATGTTGGGATCTCTGCTGTTTCTAATTTTTAAAAATGACTGATGAAAACTAGATATGTGGGTTAGTACTTTTACAGACAGCACAAAGATCAGAGGAGTTGTGGACAGTGTAGGGTAAATTGGGAGATGAACCAGTTGCAGATTTGTTGCATTTTGGAAGATCATTTCTTCAAGGAAAATATACAGTTAATGGCAAGACCCTTAATTGCATTGATTTCCAGAGATATCTTGGGGTCCCAGACCATAGCTTCCTGAAAGTGGGCCCACATGTGGATAGGGTGTGCTCGACTTTATTGGTCAGGCATCGAGTGCAAGTGTCAGGAAGTGATGTTGTAGCAGCCTTATAAGGCTTCGGTTAGGCCGCACTTCAGAGTATTTTCTTCAGTTCTGGCCATTACACGGCAGGAAGGATGCAGAAATTTTGCAGAGGGTGCAGAAGGTGCTGTCTGGATTAGAGGGTAGAAGAAGAGGCTGGACAGAATAGGTTCAGAGATAGTAGGAACTGCAGATGCTGGAGAATCTGAGATAACAGGTGTAGAGCTGGATGAACACAGCAGGCCAAGCAGCATCGGAGGAGCAGGAAGCCTGATGTTTCGGGCCCAGACCCTTTCTCTGAAGAAGACAGCCTTCCTGCTCCTCGGATGTTGCTTGGCCTGCTGTGTTCATCCAGCTCTACACCTTGTTATCTCAATGGGCCAAATAGGGTTGTTTCCTCTGGAGCGGCAGAGGCTGATGGCAGACCTCACAGAGCTTTATAAAATGATGAGAGGCATAGATACAGTAGGTTGACAGTCAGAAGGGTATTTAAGGGGCTTTTAGATAAACACACAAATATGCAAGGGATATAGACTATGTACAGGCAGAAGGGATTAGTTCAATTTGGCATCAAGTTTGGCACAGCATTGTGGGCCAAAGAGCCTGTTCCTTTGCTGTGCTGTTCTCTGTTGTATCGAAGCAAGTATGTCCAGTAAGAATATCGGGCAGGTTTGTGCTTCTGTAAGTGGCAGCTTCAATGTATTTTTATTCAACTCTTGGTGCAGAAAAAAGCAGCATTCGCAGCTTATTTAATTCTTGGAATGTAACCTGAAGAAATGAGCCATGTGAAGATAAATTGATAAATGAATGGATGGACGAATAGAGCGATGACAAATAGTGTGAATCATTGAAAGGTGTCAGATGCAGGACGTTAGTTTTGAAGATCTCAGAAAATCACTGATTCACCACAACGGCAAACGGTGCTCTGCGCAATGATTGAGTACAGCTCCTCTGTTTGACCTCAACCAAAGGCAGGAAGTAAAACCAAACTCTTATCATATTGAGCTGTGCTGTTAGTTCTGTTATTCCTTTCCCTACTTCCCCAGGTTTCTGTTCTTGTGTGTAAAAGTGCTTCTGGGACACCTCGACTGCTTTGAGTCGGGAAGGGAAATATTCTGGCAGAGGGGGAATGGTGTATCCAAAATGGGCCGCATAACCTTGCGGGTTAGTCAGGCTGCTGTGTACAGCAAGGTGAATTGTGATGTGTTTGGGGATTGGAATAGTGTGTTCCTGGGCCACTTGAACTTCCACCTGTGGTTTAAAACAAAAGCTGCTGTCGCTAACCGGATATTATGTTGTGGAACTCTTGCCCACTTACCTCCTCCCCACTCACTATCCAAGGGCTCAGTCACATCTGCCGGGTGAAGCAGTGATCTCGCTGCACTACACCTCAACTGTCTTCAGTGCTCACAGCCGGGTCTCCTTCACACCGGGGAGATGAAACACAGACTGGGTGTCTGCTTTGAGGAATGCTGATATTTTGTCTGTAAAAATGATCCTGAGCTTCCAGTCTTGTGTCCCTTTAACATCGCACTACGTTCCACTCCAACCCACATTTTCACCTTGGGGTCTTGCTGCGGTGCTCCAGCAAAGCTCAGAGCAAGCTGGAGAATGGCATCTCATCTCCCTCTTGGGGACCCAGCAGCCTTCAGGACTCAATATCGATGGGTTATACACATTATCCCCACTATGGCCGCACTGAGTTTGGATAGAATGCTTCTGTAGAGAGCAAACCAGGGCACTTATTCAATACAGCGTTACAATTTTCATTGGCAAAAACACATTTCACGAAATTGTTTCTCATGTACAATGCATACCATACAAATTTAAATTGGATCCTCAAGATTAGTCTTTGAAACCCCATGTTCTTTCATTCCCATGAACTGGGCTTTGACGATAAATACAGAAACAACAAGTGAAATGAGCGCATAATTTGGAAAAGTGCAGCAAACCAAAGAGGGACAGAATTCTGAATGCAGGAATACATTTCAGTGATAACCATTTTCCTAGAGACGTGTGAGACAATGATGGCACCACTGGCTTTAATAACACATGAACAAATTTTGGAAAGAGACCATCATTTGTTGTTGAACACCAAAATAGGGAGCCACTCCTCATGGTGTACTTGGGCTAGCCACACCCCGGGGTGGCCAGCTCTGCAGGCCCATACTGCATTATAAAGCGCTCAGGCAATGAGTTCTCAATGGACAAGCCATTGCCTGTTGCTAAACAACCCACTCGCAGTGATCTCCATGAGATTAGTAACTTTGCATGAGCCTTAGAAGGGTTATCACAATGACCTAATGTCCTTATTGCTGGGTTATTAACCCACAAACTATCTCTTATTCTAGGGACCTCAGTTCAAATCCTGCCCATGGCCAATGGTGGAATTTGAAGTCAATAGAAAAAATCAAGAATTAAATGTCTCATGATGCTGTTGTTGATTACTGGAGAAGAGAAGAAACAAATCAGCTGTTTCAGTGTCACCTTATCAGCTACGATACCTGTCCCTACCTTGTCAGGCCTATATATTCCTCAGGGCATGCAATTCTCATGGAATTTCTAGTCAAACTGTTCAGAGGTTACACACCTCTGGAGCAGTGGGGCTTGAACCCAGACCTTCTGGTTCTGAGGTAGAATACTTATCACTGTGTCACAAGGAGCCCCTTTATGTTTGACTCTGAACTGCGCATTTAGGGATGGGCAGGAAATTGTGGCCTCGCCAGTGATGCCCATAATCCTTCAATACACACAAGGACTCTGCCCCCACAGCTCTCTGTGGCAAGCAGTTCCAAAGACGCTCAACCCTCTGAGAGAAGGAATTCTTCTCCTCTCAGTCTGTAATTAGCATCCCTTTATCCTGAGATTGTGCTCTTCCCAGAGCAACACCCTGGCCGGTTAGTGTTGTGTGAAACTGCAACAATATCTGCTGTTTGAAGTTAATCAGCATTAATGGCTGCATTCTCAATTGCAACACCTCTGCAAGCCATAATCCATTTGCTAAACAATCATGATTCTCATCCCATCCAGGATCAATATTGTTCATCTTCAGAATTGCCCTCAAGAATTCATGAGAAATGTCTTTGAGGGTGCATGAAATTTATCCTGAAACACTGAGAGACATTTTTACAAATGGAAATTGGTGTTATTAATACCCGGATTACTTTGACAAAGAAAAGTTATAGGATCTCAGAAGGTAGGAGTAGGAGTAGACCACTAAACCCCTAAAGTCTGCCCTGCCCATTCAATAGGTTTTGGAGCTGATCCCTTATCAGGCAAATGCTCCTTTGCCACTTCACTTGACAAAACAGCAGCACGCTGAAAGCTTATGATTACAAATAAACCTGTTTGGCTATAAACTGGTGTTGTGTGACTTCTGACTGTACAATTGCAGCAAGATATCCTGGCTCCTGTTCTCCAATGCTCTCACTATGATGGCCAATATACCGTTTGCTTTCTTCATTGTCTGCTGCAGCTGCAAAGTCCAGTTTCAGTAACAGAAACCCTTTTCTGAAGAAGGGTGTAAGCCCGAAACATCAGCCTTCCTGCTCCTAAGATGTTGCTTGGCCTGCTGTGTTCATCCAGCTCTACACCTTGGTATCTCAGAATCTCCAGCATCTGCAGTTCCTCCTATCTCTAGAACAATTTTAACTCCACTGCGAAGCCTCTTCTAAGGATGCCTATCTTGAAGAAGTCGCCCTCCTCCCTCCAGAAAAACCTCAGTGGATCTCTCTCCCACGGCAACTCTCTCGTAATCTCTTTGGCCTTGAAACTGCTTGACCACATCCTGAAGCAAACCAGGCACTACATTTTCTAAAGAAGGGTCTAGGGCCAAAATGTCAGCCTTCCTGTTCCTCTGATGTTGCTTGGCCTGCTGTGTTCATCCAGCTCTACACTGTGGTATCTACAGTTTCAGTAACTTGTGTACAAGAGACACGCAAGTCTGGTTTGACATTCCCCTCTATCAGTTCACAGCCATGCAGATAATAATCCCCTTTCCGATTTTTCTTGTTAAATGTCTTTCTGCTTTTGCTGTCAAAAGCTACCCAGACCTTAAATATCATCTGCCAGTAAGTACTTGACATAGATTATTGATTGAATAAGGGAGAAAAAATGAAACTTGATACAAGATGCAGGACTGAGCGAATCACTCCCCATTTGAGTGCATTGACATTCGCAAAACTGGCTGGGACCCAAAAGAACCTTTCCGTGCTGCATGATACGATAGTGTTGTGTTTGTATGTGTGTGTATATCTGCTTTTGTGTATTTGTATGTGTGTCTGTATCTGCGCCTATGCTCAGCTAATGTCTTTACCTCTCTGTTGTAAACACACGCTCAAAGCTTGGAGCCTGTGTTGGTGCATTTTAATCTTTTCTTTTCTCCCACGGCTGAAGGCAAGAGACAATCCCAACCAGGCCATTTCTTAATCATGGGTATTCCATGCATCAAGATTTTCCTAAATTTATACAATGAAGACGTGCAGCATAGAACTTACAGCTTTTCTCTTTATTTCTCTATTTTTGTACCTATTTTAGTACCTAAGATTCATATTTAGGTACTTTGTCCCTAAGATGGGGCTGTGTGTGGTGACATTGTATACATTCCACAGTACTTCTGTACTTTATAAACCTAATTCTAATTGTGCCTCCAGTGAGAATTACCACTGTCAGGAGTGACACGTGTGGAATGTAGCATGGTGTCCTCACACTTGTGGGGAAAAATAAAATTCCAGACATGGTTCTGACTATCGCACACTGAGGACTGAGATGCTAATTCCAAGAAACATTGATACCCGCCCACCTGAAATGCCAATATGGTCTTATTTCAGTGCACGTGTTCTCTTAGTTCCATTGAACCAGGCAATTGCAAAACTGCTTTCACGTGTCTTGATGGCAAAAGAAATCCATTTGCTGCAGTGTAAGTTCTTCAAATGATCATTTAAAAAATCAGAAAAGGGAAGTGTCAAAATAAAGAAGATTCTTGCAGAGTTTGTCAGTGTGGTTCCCACACTCTGTGCAGAGCGAGGCACTTGAAGAGGCTGTTAGTTTCAGGACTGTTTCTTGACAAGGAGTGTTATGTGTAAACATTAGCTGGATTCTCCCGTTCCATCAAAGCAGTAAGTAACTCTTCAAATGGTTTATTATTTATCTGAATTCTGACATAAATTCACTGATAGTAATGTCAGATGGTGTAACATTTCAGTACATTACTTGTTTTGTATTTCAATAGAGTTGCTGTATTCTGTTGTTATTCAATTAGTGCATTTTGATTCAGAAGGGTTAAGCTCCAATGCCACTAATAGTCTCCATTAACAGCTCATCCCCCTCCTCACCAGATCATTATCCACACCTTTGTTTGTCCAACTATTCTCCTCTCTCCTGTGTTCTCTCCCCAACTATCATTTTCTCCTTACTCCCATCCTTCCTTCTGTGCAAAAAAACGAGATTTTCTGAGCTATCATCAGTTTTCTGGATTGGTCACAGAATCTGAAACATTAACTCTGGTTTCACTTCACAGATGCTGCCAGACCTGCTGAGATTTTCCGTAATCTTCTGTTTATTAC
This sequence comes from Stegostoma tigrinum, assembly GCF_030684315.1. Taxonomy (NCBI): domain Eukaryota; kingdom Metazoa; phylum Chordata; class Chondrichthyes; order Orectolobiformes; family Stegostomatidae; genus Stegostoma; species Stegostoma tigrinum. Next base: position 13,871,645 of record NC_081397.1, read on the forward strand.
TTTAGTTCTCCTCAGCCACTGATAACATCAAAGGTTTCTGTCTGTGTCTGTACTCAATATCTACTCCATATATGGTCGTTGTAACGACCTAACAGCTTGATCTGTTTGTATACCTTGACTGTAACTTTAAAAATGCCCTAACTTAATGTGAATTCAGCGCAGTTGTTGCATGTAGATTTGTGATGAAGATTCAGTCTATCCCTCTTCAAACATTGTAAATGACAATGGGCTTTCAAAGATGAACTTCACTGTGACCAGGATAGTTTACATTGAGAATAGAGGAAAAAAAGACACATTTTTATTTTGTTGGTGATGTTTGACCCTTTGATTGCATATCTCTGGAAATTAAACTCAATGCGAGTCTCAGCTCTGTGACTGTGGGGGTAAAAATGCTCTCTGCTCTGATACTGGTAACAAACCTGCTGTTTGGTCAGAGGAACTGGTCACACCTGGTGTTATACTGAGAAAATATTACATTTTCTGGCTCATCAAATATGTGCCTGGAGAAAGACAGAAGAGGTATCTCCCATAAACCAACATTGATCAGTTTTGAAAATATCAAACTGATCGATGCGATATTTAGTTAATATGAAAGATGATTCCTTGTTTTAAAGCCAACAGTTTGAACAGAGCAGGGTCTGGTTCCATAATTACGCCGAGCTCCTCCTCGTCCCATTCGTTTTATGAAATTCAAAAAAAAATCACTGAGGTACAAGTCCTGATCAAAACATTTACAGCCTCATGTTTGGAATGCTGACATAGTTCAATATCCATCTGCCAATTTACTACTGTTGAAGGGAAGGACAACGCGCACTTTTTAAAATGTTTTACTTGAGACTTTAAACCCAGTAACTGCGATATATCCCTTACAAGATAATCGTATTTGCATATAATGACATCCTCACATATCAGCCCACCAACTTTGGGGTGGCACGGTGGCTCAGTGGTTAGAACATAGAACATAGAACATAGAACAGTACAGCACAGAACAGGCCCTTCAGCCCACAATGTTGTGCCGACCATTGATCCTCATGTATGCACCCTCAAATTTCTGTGACCATATACATGTCCAGCAGTCTCTTAAATGACCCCAATGACCTTGCTTCCACAACTGCTGCTGGCAACGCATTCCATGCTCTCACAACTCTCTGCGTAAAGAACCTGCCTCTGACATCCCCTCTATACTTTCCACCAACCAGCTTAAAACTATGACCCCTCGTGCTAGCCATTTCTGCCCTGGGAAATAGTCTCTGGCTATCGACTCTATCTATGCCTCTCATTATCTTGTATACCTCAATTAGGTCCCCTCTCCTCCTCCTTTTCTCCAATGAAAAGAGACCGAGCTCAGTCAACCTCTCTTCATAAGATAAGCCCTCCAGTCCAGGCAGCATCCTGGTAAACCTCCTCTGAACCCTCTCCAAAGCATCCACATCTTTCCTATAATAGGGCGCCCAGAACTGGACGCAGTATTCCAAGTGCGGTCTAACCAAAGTTTTATAGAGCTGCAACAAGATCTCACGACTCTTAAACTCAATCCCCCTGTTAATGAAAGCCAAAACACCATATGCTTTCTTAACAACCCTGTCCACTTGGGTGGCCATTTTAAGGGATCTATGTATCTGCACACCAAGATCCCTCTGTTCCTCCACGCTGCCAAGAATCCTATCCTTAATCCTGTACTCAGCTTTCAAATTCGACCTTCCAAAATGCATCACCTCGCATTTATCCAGGTTGAACTCCATCTGCCACCTCTCAGCCCATCTCTGCATCCTGTCAATGTCCCGCTGCAGCCTACAACAGCCCTCTACACTGTCAACGACACCTCCGACCTTTGTGTCGTCTGCAAACTTGCTGACCCATCCTTCAATTCCCTCGTCCAAGTCATTAATAAAAATTACAAACAGTAGAGGCCCAAGGACAGAGCCCTGTGGAACTCCACTCACCACTGACTTCCAGGCAGAATATTTTCCTTCTACTACCACTCGCTGTCTTCTGTTGGCCAGCCAATTCTGTATCCAAGCAGCTAAGTTCCCCTGTATCCCATTCCTCCTGACCTTCTGAATGAGCCTACCATGGGGAACCTTATCAAATGCCTTACTGAAGTCCATATACACCACATCCACAGCTCGACCCTCATCAACTTTTCTAGTCACATCCTCAAAAAACTCGATAAGGTTTGTAAGGCATGACTGATTGTAAGGTTAGCACTGCAGCCTCACAGTGCCAGGGACCCAGGTTCACTTCCAGCCTCGGGCGACTGCCTGTGTGGAGTTTGCATGTTTTCCCCGTGTCTCCATGGGTTTCCTTTGGGTGATCCGGTTTCTACATGGATTGGCCATGCTAAATTGCCTGTAGTGTTCAGGGATGTCTAGATTACATGGGTTATTGCGAGATGGGTCTGTGTGGCATGGGTCTGGGTCATTGTGGACTTATTGGGCTGAAGGGCCTGTTTCCACACTTTAGGGTTTCTATGATTTTGAAAAAAAATGGTTCTCTGTTTGATGTTATCAGATCATTTGTCTCTTGCTCGAGGTGTGGAGAGATCAGTTAGCCAAGTTACATATTAGTATTCATATATTTCATAATTAGAACTCCTGTTTCAAGCTAGCCTTCAGGATTCCACCAGCAATTTTTGGTTTTCTTTCTGATTTACAGCATCCTCAGTTCTTATGGTTTTTATTTTGTATCCAACATGGTCAGAGTTTACAAGAAATGAAAAAGTTGCTAATGCTGCTTGTCTGGGCCAGTGTGGAAGCTGTCATTTATATGCACATTATTGTCAGATATCTTCACTGGGCATACTTTATCGATGAGGCTTGACTGAGCTGTTGCTGATCTTCAGTCCCTTCCTGAGACAAACCACAGCTGGGGTCTAATCTCTCACACTGTAATTTCATTGCCATTGCATATATTCAGAGAACAGGTCTTTGTGCTGACCAGTCAATAAATTGCACATTTCTAAGCAGAATTGCATAATTAGGGAAGGGAAGTACTTGAGAATATTTCTGGGAGGGTAAAGAAACAGGAAATGTTAATTTTGCAACAGAGAAACTTGAGAACTGGAATGTGCCTTTCAGCCCCTGATACTGCCATCCTATTGAATATGATCATGCCTGATCAAGCATTTCATTGCATTTTACATGCTCCATCCTCATAACCCAGTTTACGATAGGCAGTCAACAGAGATAGAGCAACTGTAGCTCCCTGTGGGGACAGAATTCTGAAGGATTACAATTCACTGAGCAAAATAAAACAAACCCTTATCTTGGACCACAGTTGAATTATTTTAAAATCTTACCTGGTTCCAGTCTTCCCTCAACTGGCAAACATTAAACCTCTATCTACCATGTCCTCCACTTTAAGGATTGAGTGGCAGTATTTTTAAAAATAACATTGCTCACCCATTGAATTCCTGACTAATGCCAGCCCAGTTTGTCCACTCTCTCTTCATGGGATGTTGCCACCGTCCCAGGAGCAAGCCTGGTGAATCTTTGTGGCCCTCTCTGTCTGGAAATTACATCTTTCCTGAGATAAGGAGACAAACTGCACACAGTACTGCAGCTGCAACATAACCAAAGTCCAATACACTTGAAATAAGACAACGTCTAACATTCCATTAACTTTCCTATAAACATATTCAGCCATTAAGCAGGACATCAGAGAACAATACAAGAAAGGTGCAATGGAACCATGAGTTCTATTTATATATCAGTTGGAAAAAGCAATGTGGTGCAGTATTTCCATGAGTATGTGCGTTTTTGTTTTGTATTCATTTGTGAAATGTGGATTTTGCTGGCTCATGAGCATTTATTGCCCATCCTTAGCTGCGCTTGAGAAAGCGGTAGTGAACTGCGTTCATCAATCGTGTGTGTCTGTGCCTGAGAAAGAGCAGAGAGAAACAGTGAGATGGTTCTTCAAGGGATTGGTCTGAGAAAGCATCTCACTCTTCTTTTTCTCTCTCACACACACACATTGACCCACACATTTCAAAAACACAGTTCACTACGACCTTCTCAAGTTAACATTTCGGGTCCGGTGACCCTTCCTCAGAGCCTTTTTGGGCCCAGAGAGACCAGATCACAATAGAGGATGCCAATGTTATTATGGGGAGCAAGCGTGATTGTCCTGAGTACAGATTACTGCCAGGTATCTCAGAATTCCACTAGGGTCATCCAGGGGTTTTGAAAATGAAGATGTTGGTGAGAAGTTATGTCTGGCGACCAGATTAGATGTGAACATGGCTGCATTAGTTGGGTGGGTGCCCAGAGTGCCAACAAGGACAAAGCATATTGCAGGAGCTCCCTCACATACGTGAGAATGTTCAGGTAAACGCCACACTCAGTTACACATTGAGCCCATGAAAGGACTGAGATTGTCAATGTTCTTAGTCATTGTACATGCCCATGCAAAGTGTTTCGACATACATAGAGTTCATTGGGCAAACACGAGGTAATGATAGAAAAACTGCATCTTTTGCAACGTACAGACTCCCAGAAGTGTTGATCATGATAATGGGCCATTGTTTACCAACTGGGAAATTGAGTATTTCCTAAAATTGTGTGGTATTCATCAATGACAGTCCTACACCATTCATTATCCAATGATCCAGCAGAAAGAACAGTCTCAACTTTGAAGACAGGTTTAAAGAAACAGACTGCAGCCTCACGAGACACCAGGCAGCCTGGGTTCCTATTTGAATATAGAGCCACACATCATGCACCTACAGGGATAGTTCCAGTAGAGTTGCCAATTGGGAGAACACTCCACACCAGATTCAACCTGATCTTCCCGGACCTGGTGGAGAGGCTGAAATGTCATCAGGAAAGCCAATACTAGAGACACGATCCCTCTAAGCAAGAGAGACAGTTTACCTCAGGTGATGAAGTTTCGTGTAGGAACCACAGGAATTGGCCTGCATGGTAAGATGCATGTTAATGTGACAGTAGGTCCTGTAAAGTATAAAGCTCAGGTAGGTATGACATCCCTGAACAAACACATAGGCCTCAGGAAAGCTGCAAACTTGCAGACGGTGCAGGAGCAAAATGTGCCTGGCTCCTCAATTGCTTTCCCAACTGTCCCAGAACCTCTCTGTCAGAGGTTAAAGACACCTTAGAATCTGAGATGAACACAACAGATGTTGCTGCCTCAACATCTTTGTTGCCTGAAGAGGAAAATGTATTTCTTCTGACGTGCTTTGCATTCAATAGGTGAGCTGTTGTGTGTTACACACCGCCTGTATCAGAGGCAGAGTTGGAGGATCCTGACCCGGTGCTAAAACACCCCAAGAGGAGCTACAATTTAAAAAAAAACGGCCTATATCCTTGCACGTGACGGGGAGGGATTCAATGATGATGTCAGGCAGGTAGACCTGAGAGAATGAGTTCCCTGATTGGACCAGAATAACAGCCCCAATCAGGGAGTCCTGGCTGACAAATATTTAACAGGAGTATCAGATATCGTCTTCAATCTAAGAGCTGGCTCTGAGTCAGCTGGATCAGTGTCCAGGGCTTTCGATGCATGAATAAAGGGTGACTTGATGATGGGATACCAGCCTCTGTGTAATTTACCCTTGCTGTTAACTCCTCAAGAAAGAATAGATGCTTCCTATCCACACTGTCCATGCCCCTCATAACCTTACTCACCTCTATCAAATCTCACCTCAGCCTTGTCTGCTCCTCAGAAAGCAACTCGAGCTTATCGAGCTTCTCTTCATCGCTGAAATGCTCTGTCACAGGCAACGTCCTGCGGAGTCACCTCTGCATTCTCTCCAGTACAGTCACATCCTTCCTAAAGCGTGGAGGCTGCACAGAGCTCCAGCTGTGGCTTCACCAAAGTCCTGTCCCGCTCCAGTATCACCTCCCCGTCCCTATAATCTATATCTTGACTATAAAGGCAAGTGTCCCATATGCCTCCCTCACCACCCTATTAACCTGTCCTGCCACCATCTATGGACAAGTTCCCCAAGATCTCTGTGTTCTTCTGAGCCTCCTAGTGTCCTGCTACTAAATCACTGATCACTCCATTTGGGATTGCCAAGGTTGTAAAACAGCATTTTGCCCATATAATTAGTACAACCTTTCTAATATGAATGAAGAGAATAAAAAGTTTCAATCTCCCTGTTTGAGGAATGGATGCCATTGGAGGCAGTTCAGAGGAGACTTGCTTGATTGTTTACAGAGATGACGGGTTTGTCTTACAAAGAGAGTTTCAGCCTATACTCCCTGGCGTTTCGAAAAACGAGAGGAAATCTAACTGAGGGATATAAAACGCTAAAAACAAATATCACAAAGGAGATGGAGAGAGGATGTTTCCTTGTGTGGGACAACCGAGAATGAGAGGCCATTGTTTTAGGAGAAAAGGTTGGGCAGATTGAAAATTGAGATGAGGAGGAGTGGCTTGGATCCCATTTGTGCTTAGAACTGGAGCTGGACAGACTGGTGCGGGAGGTTTGGTGTGTGTGTGTTGGGGGGCGGGATGTGGTTGTGAAGTTGAACCTACTTATAAAACAAACAAGAATGTGGTGGGAGGGAGTGTCTCGGTTTAATGTGAGCTACAAATGGAGCAAGTTCGGGTGAAATGAGGAAGAACTGTTTCCATCAAGAAATGAGTTGGGGTCTGGGGTGCACTGCCTGGGAATGTGAGGTGAAGGCTGTTTCAATTTGAGAAAGGTGTTGGGCCAGGAATTGGACAGGAGTGGGCCATCCAGGGATCTGACATTGGGTGTAAGATAATTGAGCCCTGGGGGTTACAGTGGCTGCAATGAACTGAATGACCTTCTACTGTCCCTATCACACAGCTGGGCCTCCATTACTCGGCCTCCTGAGCTGGCTCAGAGAGTTGACGAACCTCTCCTGGAGGGGAATGGAATCTGAGCACTTTCGAACCTCCTATTGATTTGTGCGAGAGGTTGCTATTGGTTTCCTCCCATCTTGACAGCGGAGAAAGAGAGAGAGAGTCAGGGTGTGGGGGAGCGGGGTGAGGGGGCGCTATAGACCCCATAGAGTGGAGAGATTGGAAAGGTTTCGAAGGTATGGGCCAAACACAGGCAAATGAGACGAGCTGGGTTTGGAAAACCTGCTCATGGACAAGTTGCACCAAAGAATCTGTTTCTGTGCATTCTGACTCTGTGATTGATTGGTGCACTGGAAAGCTCGAATCAAAACTCACTTTACTCTGACTGCACTTTTAAAATACAACGAAAATAAGAATTAGCATAACTTTAGTAGTTAGTATTTCAGTTGAGTAATCAACAACTGTTCTGATACCGGCAGCATTCCATACACACATGCTTTGGCGAAAATGCACTTCAGTAACACAGTTATGATTTCTTCATGTGTTGGTTCTCTTGAGTCTAGAAGAAAGAATCGATCTTCCTGTTTTGATTTTTAAGAGTGAGTCTCGCTGTCTGATGAGGGAGAGGTTGATTAGGTTGGGTCAGTCCTCGTTGGAGTTTGGAAGAATGAGAGGCATTCTTATTGCAAATTCTTAGAGTTATTTTACAGGGAGATAAGGAGAGAGGTTGTTTCCCCTTCTCTGGGACAAGAGAGGCACCATCTCAGAATAAGGGAGGTCACCCATTGAAGATGGAGATGAAGAAGAGTTTCTTCTCTCTGGAGGGAATCGATCTGTGGAATCCTTTACTGCAGAGGGCTGGGTCATTGAGTGTATTGTGGGGTGAGATTTTTAATTAGGAAGGAGAATGATGGTGTTGGGGCTAATGGGGTGGGGGGTGTAGAAATGTATCGGCGACTGACATCTGTGTCCGACCTTGACCTCTCTCAGACTCCCTGGCTGCGCTCCCCTGCCACCAGCAGGATCAGACAAGGAGGAAACAGCAGACTGAGTCACTGACTGAATACACACCCCAAACAGACAGGGCGCTGCGATGGAGATCCTCACCACTCTCCTGCTGCTCGGTACGTACCTCCAACGTTAATCCATTTCCGAGTGGCCGCAAGAGATAAATCTGTTACTCGCCTCCTGCCCTCAGCTTGGTGCACAATCAGAATGTGAACAGACACACTCCCATCCAGGCTGTGTACAGACAGCATTCCAGATGTGTGTTGGCATTTCCCACATTGTCTAACAAATGCACACGGTCTCTCCCTCACATACTCTTCCTCTCATATTCTCTTTTGTACGCATACTTTTTCTTCTCACCCAGTCTCTCTCACTCTGTCTCATAAAGTCTCTCTCTCTCTCTCACAATCACTCTCACAATCTCTCACACACTTTTTCTCATGCACACACTCTCTTTCATGCACAGAGATAATAAGGTGGAGAGCTGTATTAACACAACAGGCCAAGCAGGAAAGCTGACGTTTCAGGTCTGGACCCTTCTTAAGAAATGCACACGTTTGAGACAGTGTGACAGAGAGACTATGGGAGAATGTGTGTGTGAAAGAGGGTGTGCTAAAGAGAATGATGTCTGTGGAAAGACCCTTTGCTTTTCTTTGCCAGGTTTCTCATTGATTGCAAACAATTCTGACCTCTTGCAGACAATGAATACTAAATATCCTTTGAAAATTGAGTATCCTTTATTGTTGCATGCATTCAATATCAAATGCAGTGAAAAGTGTGTGCTGTCGCTCATACATAAGTGTCATTCACAGAATAAAATAAAGATAACTTAAAGAGGTTCCAAATTTTCCTTCTCCACTGCTACAGCATACCGCTGCCAGAGTCCCACTTCGGGCGTTCCAGCCCAGGCTATGCACTCGGGGGTTCATGCCCAGTGAGGAGAAAGGTATAAAGAGATGCTGGGGAATCTCGCAGGGACCAGTCACTATGTTTTGTTCAGTCACTTGAACCTGATGTGTAACTGAAAAGGAAATGAATTTTAAACAAGATCTCCCACCTAATATGCATTGTCTGACTTCAAATGTCACCTCTTCATTCCATTGATAAAGCCTTTAGTTTCCTCAGGGCAGCTGACTTGAAATAAATTTGGGGATTGACATTAACATATTAACCAATTAAAACTTTTTAACTGGTTAAAGATTTAATAACATCTTGGGTTTGTTTAATGCATCTTCATCAGTAGTGTGACCCTTTGATCTTTTATCTATAAATTCTGTATCTGATACCACCGCTCGCACTAACACCTGAAGAAGAAGTGAGATTCCAAAAGCTTGTGTTTTCAAATAAACCTGTTGGACTAGAGTGATTTCTGACCTTATCAACCCCAGTCCAACACTGGCACCTGCACATCAGGACTGAGGAAAGGCAAATGATTCTGAATAAATCCACTGGCATTTTCTGAGTGTCAAAGTATAGTTAAGCGAGAACTAGTAAGTGTAGTATTTTTGGTTTTTCAGAAGACTTTTGATTGAAGGTTCTTGTGCAAAGTGAAAGCACAAGGAATTGAGGGCAGTATGTTGTTGTGGGCTGAGAATTAGTTGACAGACAGGAAACAGGGTGGGAACCCTTTGTCTAAGAGGCAAATAGTGATGCGTGGAACACAGCAGGGAGCAGCACTTGGGCCCAGCCACTCTCAATATATATTAATGACCTGTATGAGGGAGCCACATTCAATGGTTATATGATCATGGGAACTGCGGATGCTGGAGAATCCAAGATAACAAAGTGGGGATGTACACCTCATCCTCCATTACATTGATGACTGTATCATCGCTGCCTCTTGCTCCCCAGAGGAGCTCAAACAGTTCATCCACTTCACCAACACCTTCCACCCCAACCTCAAGCTCACCTGGGACATCTCCAACACATCCCTCACCTTCCTGGACCTCTCAGTTTCCATCTCAGGTAACCAGCTAGAAACTGATGTCCACTTCAAGCCCACTGACTCCCACAGCTACCTAGAATGCACCTCCTCCGACCTACCACCCTGCAAAAATTCCATCCCCATTCCCATTTCCTCCGCCTCCGCCGCATCTGCTCCCAGGATGAGGCATTCCACTCCCGCACATCCCAGATGTCCACATTCTTCAAGGACCGCAACATTCCCCCCGCAGTGGTCGAGAACACCCTAGACTGCATCTCCAGCATTTCCCGCGACATATCCCTCACACCCTGCCGCTGCCACAACCGCCCCCAGAGGAACCCCTCATTCTCACATACCACCCCACCGACCTCCGGATACAACGTATCATCCTCCGACACTTCCGCCATCTACAATCCAACCCCACCACGCAAGCAATTTTTCCATCCCCACCCTTGTCTGGCTGCTGGAGAGACCACCCTCTCCGCGACTCCCTTGTCTGCTCCACACTCCCCTCCAACCCCACCACACCTGGCACCTTCCCCTGCAACCACAGGAAGTGCTACACTAGCCCCCACACCTCCTCCCTCACCCCTATCCTAGGCCCCAAGATGGCCTTCCATATCAAGCAGATGTTCACCTGCACATCTGCCAATGTGGTGTATTGTATCCATTGCACCCGGTGTGGCTTCCTCTACATTGGGGAAACCAAGTGGAGGCTTGGGGATCGCTTTGCAGAACACCTCCGCTCGGTTTGCAACAAACAACTGCACCTCCCAGTCGCGAACCATTTCAACTCCCCCTCCCATTCCTCAGACGACATGTCTATCATGGGCCTCCTGCAGTGCCGCAATAATGCCACCAGAAGGTTACAAGAACAGCAACTCATATTCCGCTTGGGAACCCTGCAGCCTAATGGTATCAATGTGGACTTCACCAGCTTCAAAATCTCCCCCTCCCCCACTGCATCCCAAAACCAGTCCATCCTGTCTCTGCTTCCCTAACCTGTTCTTCCTCTCACCCATCCCTTCCTCCCACCTCAAGCCGCACCTCCATTTCCTACCTACCACCTCATCTTGCCTCCTTGACCTGTCCATCTTCCCTGGACTGAGCTATCCCCTCCCTACCTCCTCACCTATACACTCCTCTCTACCTATCTTGTCTTCTCTCCATCTTCGGTCCACCTCCCCCTCTCTCCCTATTTATTCCAGTTCCCTCGCCCCCATTCCCCTCTCTGATGAAGGGTCTAGGCCCGAAACGTCAGCTTTTGTGCTCCTGAGATGCTGCTGGGCCTGCTGTGTTCATCCAGCTCCACACTTTGTAATCTTCAATGGTTCCAAGTTTGGTCATGACACAAAATTGGGCAGGATTGTGGGGAGGGCACAAAGGAAGTGAGTTAGACACATTGAGTGGGGCAAACACACGGCAGATGTGAAAGTTATACACCTCTGCTTTGGAGAAACAGAAAGCGAATATAATTGAAATGGTCATGTATTGGGAAGTGTGGACATACAAAGAGATCCAAGTGTCAATAAAAGTAGACATTCAGGTGTGACCAGTTATTAGGAAGGTAAATAGGACATGGGCGTTCATTGCAAGAGGATTGAAGTTTGGAAGTCGGGATGTCTTGCTGCAGATATACAGGGTCTCCCTGAGACAACAGGCTCGAGGGGCCAAATGGCTGTTTTGAACTCAATCTCATTAAAAAATGACACAATGATTACTAAAGAATTCATTCACAGGTTGCAGGCATCACTGGTTGGGCTCATGATTAATTGACTTCACTTTTTGTTCTATATTTTTATAGAATTCAACATTGACTCTCAGCCCATGACAGGAATTAAATCCAGGACCCTAGAAAAACTCTCTCCCTGTCTCTCTCTGAATCTGCCCATGTTCCTCGCTCTCTCTTTCTCTCTCTCTGACCCATCTCCCTTCTCCTTCTCCCTATCTCTGTCTTCCCTCCCATTTTCTCTCTGTCTCCCAACTCTCTCTCTCCCTCTCTCTTTCTTGCTCCCATGCTCATTCACTCCTTTTCTTTCTTCCTTCTGTCTGTCCCACGCTATGCCTCACACTTTTTCTCACTGTGTCTCTTTCTGACTCTAAACATCCTATTGCTGTCTCTGTTTCTCCCATCCTTTTCTTTCTCTCCTTCCCTCTCTTTCCCTCACAGGGTCACTCTTTGTCCTCTCCCCTCTCTCACTCACTCACACATGCACATACACACACAGACTTCTCTGTCTCTCTCACACACACAAAGACACCCCTGTCTCACAGACATACACAGTCACAGACTCGTCTCTATCACTGTCTCTGACACACACACATGCACACTTTCTCACACATACTCTATCTGACATGCACACACACAAGCACAAATTCTGTTACACACAAACACACACTCTCTCTCTCACACACGCACGCTCTCTCTTTCTCTCTCTCTCTCTCTCTCTCACACACACACACACACACATTTTTTCTTGTGCACATACACATGCACGTGTACTTTTGCTCACACACCGTCACATGCACAGGACCTCAACAAGTGAGCCTCATTACGCATCACCACTGAACAAATTAAGCTAAGCCATTTGATCAGCCGTCGGCCCTTCACCCTATTGAGTCTGCTCCACCATTCCAGGAGATCGTGACTAATCTGATCATCCCCAACTCCACTTTTCCATCGATTTCCCCTTCCTGATAAAAAAAATCTCACGAGCTGAGTCCTGAATCTACTTTCTAAACCCATTTCTTTTGGGCAATGGGAAAGACATCTGCGGACATTGTTAATAAACATTTCAGGGGATAGGACACATCACTTCGATGTATTTTAAAGCATGACTTACCTGGAGCAAGTTTCAAAGATGTAGCACTGAATAATTTTCTATATGTTGACATAAAGCCCACAAAACTTATCAATTGTACCTGGTTGTGTGTTTTCAGGGCAAGCGATGATTGTACAAATACAAGAAGGTATGTTGATCTCCAGTGCAGCTTTGTTTTATGACATATTGATGAACTCGACAGTGTCAGTACTGCAGCCAATGGAAAGTATTGTGGGTGCAGAAGATCTGAAACAAACACTGAGAGAGCTGGAGAAACTCAACAGGTCCGGCAGCATCTGTGGAGAGAGAGGGAGTGAGAAAATCAGAGTTAACATTTCGAGTCTTTCACACTCATGACTTTGCGTCATAGAGATTTACAACAATGGAAACAGACCCTTTGGACCAAATCATCCATGCCAACCAGATAGCCTAAATTAATCTAGTCCTATTTGGCACATATCCCACTAATTCTCTTCCTACTCATGTACTCATCCAAATGCACTTTAAATGTAATTATACCAGCCTCCAGCGCCTCCTCTTGCAGCTGCTTCCAAGCATGCACCACCCTCTGCATTAAAAAGTTGCCTTTTAGGTCCCTTTTAAATCTTTCCCCTCTCATGTTAAACCTGTGCCCTCTGGCTCTGGACTGCCGTACCCTGGGGCAAAGACCTTGGCTATTCACTCTATTCGTGCCCCTCAGAAAGGTCACCCCTCAGCCTCCAATGCTCCAGGAAAAATAACTCCAGCCTATTCAACTTGCCCCTACAGCTCAAACCCTCCAATCCTGGCAACATCCTTGTTAATCTTTTCTGAACCCTTTCAAGTTTGTCGACATCTTTCCTGTAGCAGTATTCTAAACGTAGCCTAACCAATCTCCTCTACAGCCACAGCATGACCTCTCAACTCCTATACTCAATGAACTGACCAATGAAGGCAAACATAACAAACATCTTCTTCATTTCTTTCAACTCTCTCAATGTACTATGAACCTTCACCCCAAGGTCTCTTTGTTTGGCAGCACTCCCAGGATCCTACCATCAAGTGTGTAAGTCTTGCCCTAATTTGCCTCACTAAAATGCAACACCTCACCTTTATTTAAATTAAACTCCATCTGCACTCCTCAGCCCATCCGTGGTCTCACTGTACTCTGAGATAAACATTTTCACTGTATATTTTACCACCAAATTTGGTGTCAACTGCAAACTTAGGAACCATGCTTCTTACATTCACATCCAAATCATTTGTGTAATTGATGAAAAATAGCGGATTTGGCGGCGACCCATGCGGCACACTGCTGATCACAGGCCTTCTGACTGAAACGCAACCCTGCACCACCATCCTGTGTATCCTACCTACAAGCCAGTTTTGTATCCAATTGTCTAGCTCTCCCTGTATTCCATGTGATGTTACCTTGCTAACCAGCCTACCACGTGGAATGTTGACAAGCACCTTGCTGAAGTCCATTTAGACAATGTCCACCACTCTGCCTTCATCAATCTTCTTTGTCATTCTTCAAAATATTCACTCAACTTAGTGAGACAAAATTTTCCATGCAGAACACCATGTTGGCAGTCCCTTGTACCTCGGGGATAGTGGACAGGCTTCGGGCAGTCGGGAGGTGTGTCACTCAGTGCAGGATTCCCAGCCTCTGAACCATTCTTGTAGCTTATATGGCAAGTCCAGTTCAGTTTCTGGTCAATGGTAATCCCCAGGATTCTGATAGTTGGGGGAATTCAGTGATGATAATACCATGGAAAGTCAAGGAACAGTAGTTAGATTCTCTCTCAGTGGTAACCACCTGGATGTTGATCGTGGAGGGGTCAGTGGTGGTTCAATGAACATTAAGAGAGTGATGGTAGTCAACCCCAGGATGTCGACAGTGGGGGATTCAGTGTTACACCATTGAATGTTAAGGGGCTAATAGTTAGATTCTCTCTTCGTGATAATCCCCAGGGTGTTGATAATGGGGGAATTCAGTGACGGTAATAGCATTGAATGTCAAGGAATGATAGTGAGATTTTCTATTATTTGAGACGGCCATTGCCTGGCATTTGTGTGGTGCAAATTTTACTTGCCATTTGTCAGCCCTTGCCTGGATATTGGACTGCTTAAGTTGCCAGAGCACCAAGCTGACCATCCTACTGCAGCAAGACGGTTTCAGTTCTTCCCCATGTGAATGTGTTTCTCTATGGATTAGGTTCCTCAACAGAGACTGGAACACCCGTACTAACGATGGAGCCAATGTGGGAGAGATTCTTAACGGGTGACTGGATCATTCTTAGATGTGATGCTGGTCGAGAGCTTCATTCTGTGAGATATAAGTGGTTCGTAAACAACACTATCCAAGAGTTCAGCGAGAAGATTTACACCATTGAGGCTGCTGGAATAGAGCATAATGGGGAATACAGATGCCAAACTTTGACACAAACAACAGCCGACAGTAACAGCATTCTCGTGAGAGTATCCGGTGAGTCACGCCAGTTTTGAATTAGTCAATCTCTTTGTCTCAAGTCGCATCCCTTCAGGCATTTGAGGGGAGTTGTATTAATTCCCAGGAATGAATGGGGGTGGGAAAAGCAAAAAAAGCAGTCTCTGATGAAGGGGCTAGGCCTGAAACATCAGCTTTTGTGCTCCTGAGATGCTGCTTGGCCTGCTGTGTTCATCCAGCTTCACACTTTATTATCTATGGTATTGGGATTCTGTTGGGATAGCACCACTGCTGTTGTGATGTGCAAAGTTTGACTGGAATTTGCTGTTATGATTGTCGGTCCACCCCGCCAGCTTTTCACCAAATTCCGCCCCCCCCACCCGAGCTTTGCTGTCAAGTACTGAGCCATATGCCCATGGACTGGGCAGCTTGGTCACTTGAGAATTGTTGGTAATGGGATCCGGAAGGGCAAAGATCTGACAAAGATTCCAGGCGGGACTCTTCTGAAGGTGGGGTTGATGGGTTTGATGGACACCACCTCCTAGATCCAATATCGAGCCCAGATCTGACTGAGACTGAACGACTGTTCCCTCGCAACTCTCACAGTGAAGAGGAGATTTGAACCCACCCTTGGGTCTGTCACTCTGGTTCGCTCAGTTGCTCGTTGGTGATATGACCAGAACACCAACAGAACCCCTTGTATCACGTACAGTTCTTCACACACAGGGGATTGAGTTGGACAATCTCATTGATTGACAGAGCTCCACTCCTTGATCCTATTTTCTATGTTTCAATTCTCCTCATCCAACTCTTCAGCTTTCTACTGAACTGGCTATTTCCTTCTGTTTTTGTCCTTTCAATGTTACGATTCATTCATGTGTTTGTATGTATGACCGTCTTGTGATTTTGAGGGCATGAGTGTTTTTTTTTAATATTTCACTCAGACTGAAGGGTCTGTTCCTGCGCTGTATGACTCTGTGACCATAAGTCTAATTCATTCTTGTAATCCTTTGTTAAACACCTCCCACTGCGCAGTTTCTCTTCCACAGTGAATGCAGGACATCATAAGATGATTGGTTCTCCTTTTCAAACATTAACGTGATGCATCAAAGACAGAATTGTGGACCTCAGCCATATCTTATTACGCATGTAGCCGGTGCTAACTGGTATCTCAGTAGAGCAGTGACTTGTGACACTGACGTTCTCAAATTCTGGACACATGGGATCAGAATGAGGTCATTCAGCTCATTGTGTCTGCCCCACCATACAATGAGATCGCAGCTGATCTGATCATTTACTTCCCCCCGTAACCCTCGATTCCCCTTGCAGGTTAAAAATCTCAGCCTTGAATATACACAATGACCAAGTCTCGACAGTCCTCTGCAGTGAAGAATTCCACAGATTCGCTCCCCTTGGAGAGAAGAAATTCCTCCTCATCTTCACTGGGCACCCTGTATTCTAATTTGATGCCGCTTTGATCCCAGACTCTCCCACAAAAGGAGAAAGAGCCTCTGTCCACATTTACCCTGTAATGTCCTTCTCAGGATTTTCAGTAAGTTTGCTTCCCCCCGCCTTCGAAACTTCAATGAGGATAGGCCCAACCTGCTCAACCTCCTCCTCACCAGATAGTCCCTCCATACCCACGACTGAGTGAACCTTCTCTAGATGGCCTTCAAAGCCAGTCGAACCTCCTTTAGACATGAGGCCCAAACTGTACAGTGTCTCCCAGCTGTGGTCTGACTTATGCCTTGTATGATTTTAGCAAAACTTCCCAACATTTATACTCCACTCACTTTGAAAATATGACAAGTCATGTTCCCTATGATGTCCTGAACTTCGATCCTCACTTTTTTTTCTGATATATGGATGAAGACTCCCCAAATCCCTCCATCCCATAGCTTTACACAGTCTTTCTCCATTTAAACAATGTCCAGCTCCTGTGCTCTTTCTGTCAACAGGATACACTACTCCTGGAAATTAGACAATCTTTTTTTTCTATAGTTTGTACAGTGGACAGTAGTGAGGAAAGGACTCTGTGAAAGCAAAACTCACTGCCCGTTTTGAAAAGTAGTTTCCTTACCCTCATTGGAAGCATTGGTTACACAGCTGCTTGCTGAAGCAGAAGAGAAAGTCATGTTGGATGATGAGGTTGACTGAAAGGGATGTGTACAAGTAGAGATTTGGCCAGCAGCAAGAAGCTGATTGGTCTGGTTCGTGCTTACGTCCAGTTATTAATTCAAGTCATTTCTTTTTTGACAGCTCCTGAATTGTTTGTGAGGATTGAGACTGAGCCAGAACCTCTGTGGTATGAGCAGACATTGAGGTTGAGTTGTAACTGCACATACCCCACGCCAAATGAATTCATTTACACATTTTATCAGGAAGGTTCTGTTATTGCTGAGTTCCGGACAAGAAATAAAAGTGTTTCTTTTCGAAAGGAGCGGGTTACATTTGAGGATACAGGACGGTATCGATGCCAAATGCAGTTTGTTGATTATCCCGATGGTCCTGTGTACACATCAGCTTACAGACGTGTAGATGTGCGAGGTACGTGTCACTTTAGAACATAGGGGCCAGGAGCAGGAGGAACGCATTCAGTCCCTTGAAAGCCTGCTCCCCCATTTCCATACGACTATGGTTGATCACGTCTCAGCCTCAACTCCATTTTCCAGCCCCCATTCCCGTTAACCCATCACTGATTAAAAATCTGTCCCCTCCCTCAATTTATTCAGCATCTCAGTATCTCCCATGCACTCTGGGAGGGGTGGGTGAATTCCTACAGATTCATCCACCACCCCTTCCACCCACTTAGAGATGAGGAGGAATGGCTTCTCTCAATTTTCAATCTCCCCCATTCCCATTCTCCTGAAATCCATAGAACCTCAAAAAGTGTGGGAACAGGCCATTCAGCCCACTGAGTCCACAGTGACCCTTCAAAGCGTATCCCACCCAGACTCATCCCCATAACCCTTCATTTCCTATGGCTAACCGACCTTACGTATACCTCCCTGAACACTACAGGTAATTTAACATAGCCAATCCACCCAACTTGCAGATTTTTGGATATGGAAGGAAACTGGAGCACCTGGAGCAAATCTACACAGACAGCTGACTGAGGGGGGAATTGAACTCCATTCACTGGCACTGTGAGGCAGCAGTGCTAACTGCTGAGCCACCTTGATATCTTGTTCCAGATTGCCCCACATGAGGAAATATCCTCTCCATTTCCTTTGTCAATCCCCCCTTTACTATCTTCTCTCCCTCAATTAGGTCTACTCACATTCTTCTAAACAGCAGACAGGGCAAGACTGCTCAATCTCTCTTCATAATACAAACTCCTCAACTCTGGAATCAATTTCATCATTCTCCTCTGAACTGCCTCCAATGCAACTACACCCCTTCTCAAGTAAGAGGACCAAAAGTCTACGCAGTACTCTGGACGCCAAAACACTAATGCCTTGCAACAACACTCAAATTCTCCTCTGTGCTATTCCTTTAGCAATTGTCAGTTCTGTTCCATGTTGCCTGCTGTCTCTGTGTGCCAGCTTTCTCAGATTCATGCACAAGGACATCCAGACCCCTCTGTACCAGATCACTCTGAAGCTTCTCTCCCACTTGATTAATAATGTGCCTTTCTATTTCTTTGCTCACACTTTTCGATGTCAAATGTTGGCCCCTTCGCTGAACCTATGCATTTCTATTAATTATTTCTGCACAGAAGTCACAGAATCCCTACACTGTGGAAACAGGCCTTTTGGCCCAACAAGTCCACATTGAACCTCAGAGCATCCCACCCAGACCCATCCCCCTGTAAACCACTGAATCTACACATCCCTGAACAGTACAGGCAACTTAGCATTGCCAGTTCATCTAACCTGCACAACTTTGGACTGTGGGAGATAACCAGAGCAGCCGGAGGAAACCCACGCAGACACAGGGAGAACGTGTAAACTCCACACAGACAGTCACCCAGGGCTGCAATTGAACCTGGGTCACTGGCACTGTGAGGTAGCAATGCTAACCATTGAGCCACTGTGCCACATAGCTCATTGTAGCTTAGTTTCCCAACTATTCTAGTGTCATCTTCTATCCCTCCATGCAAACCATAAATATACATTGCGAATAGCTGGGGACAAGGACTTAACCCTGTGGGTTCCCACTCATTATAACTTGCCAAGCAAAAAAACAGATCCATTTATCCTGATTCTCTGTTGTCTATTGACTCATCAGTCCTCTATCCAAACGAACGTAGTACTACATGGATGGGATTTTAGAAGTTGGAATTTGATTGATTTAATTCTCGTGAAATCAAGAGGGAATTGAATTTCAGAAACCAAAAAGATAACATTGATTGATTGGCGTTAATAAGGCAGTAATTGAGCAGTTTATGAGAACTGATAACATCATTGTGCTGGATCTGATATCTGTTGCTGGCTGTAATGTTTCCAGTTTTACCCTCCCACCCAGGTTAAACTGCCCCTATGTTGACTTGAAACGATTGCTGATGTTGAACCCTCAGCATCTCCCAGCCCCTGATACTCCCAGTACTGATATCAGGCTGACTGGTTTATAATTCACAGTTTTGCTTCCACCACCATTTTTAAATAGTAAGGTTACATCAGCTACCCTATAATGTGTCGGAACTGTTTCAGAGTCTGTAGGATCTTGGAACATGGTCGCTGATGCATCCATTAATTCTAAGGCAAGTTACTTAAACACACTGGGATGTAGGTTGTCAGTTCCTGGGGATTTACCAACCTTCAATCGCATCAATTTGCCCAGCAATATTTCTTTACTTCTTCCATCTCACCAGTCTCTTTGATTGCCATCATTTCCAGTAAGTTTTTCATACTCTCCTGTGTGAAGACATAATTGAAGTATGAATTTATTTTGTCAGCCATTTCTTTGTTCCCCATTATAAAGTCCCTTGTTTCTGACTGTAAGAGACTTACATTAGTTTTCACCAAACTTCTTTTTACACACTTGCAGAAGTTTTCACAGTCAGTTCTTCTGTTCCCTGCAAACTTACACTCATACTCTAGTTTACCTTTCTCAATGCATCGCTTAGATCTCTCTTGCTGTCATCTAAACTGTTCCCAATTCTTGGGGCTATTATTTATTTTTCTTGCCAATTTTTATGCCTTTTTTGCAGTAAGTGCTATCTTCAACTTCCTTTGGAAGCCAGGGTTTGGCCAGTGTTCTCTTTGCACTCTTGAGTCAGGTTGTAAGAAATAATTTCTGTAGCTCATCTATTTGTCATTGAATGTTCGGCACTGCCTACCCACTCTCGTTCCTTTCAGTAGCATTTTCCAATCCATCGCAGTCAACTCGCACTTCAAACATTGCAGTTTTCCACATGAAGATTCAGGAATCTCGTCCCAGAAACACACTCACGTTCTGATTGCTCATCCCAAGCAGTCTCTCAGGACTGCACTTCCAATCATTCCAACAAAATCTAAATGCAGCAAATATTTGCTGATGCATAAAGCCATTTAGTCTCCATCCAGGCTTCCAAACTCTTTTTAGAAGGAATGGTGTCAGAAATACTTGCGTGTTAATGATTAACATCACGTGCAGAGATGAAAATAGACAGTTAATTGCTCCTGAAATATCTCCACAGAGGCCAGTATCCAGTCACCAAGTCACCCTTTAATTACACTTGTACAGTACATGACACTGACTGAGGCAACTCAGAGCTGGCTTCTAAAGTGAGCAGAAACTCTGACACAATCCTTTATGCCTTTCAGCCAGGACTCGGCTTAGACAAGGTAAACAGCCCCAATCAGGGAGCTTAGATTCTATGAGGTCCATGCAGCTGAACTTGTTACACTTAGTACAGCTGTGAAGCAGATATCCAAGCAACAAACATTGAAAATGGTGAAGCAAAATTATATGGTTTTTGTCACAAAAAAAATTAACCGTTCTGTCAATTTCAGAAAGTCCGGTGATACTGCAGGTGGATCCCAGACTGCAGAGAGATGGTGATCCCATCACACTGAATTGTCGGTGTACCCAGGACCATGTGTGTGGGACAGGACAAATTTACTTCTACAGAAATGAGACCCTCCTGAACTCTGATTCCATGCCTCGCAACGTCCATCGTATCCACCGAGCAACCCTAATAGATTCAGGGTGGTACCGCTGTGCGATTTTCCAGAACCTTTCAGAATTCCTGTCCCTCTGGATGGAAGTCACTGTCCAGAGTGAGTCAACCAAGGGGCCAGGGTGTGGTGAGGGGGTGGTGGGTGTGTTGGGGATGTGGGAGGAGGCTGACACAGGATAGAAACCAAGTTTCACTGCGCTGATCTGGCCAAAAATTAAAACGGCGCCTTTTGGTTGGCATCTTGAAACTGATCAGGACATTTTGCAAGGGGGAGCAGTTCAATATTGGCAATGGAAAAGAGGAGATGGATTGGGACTCTGGTCGTCATGGAGAGTGCACCAGTCGATGACAATTAGTCAGAAATGCATCTGCCAGTTTAACAGACGTCAAATGTCATCTTGTATTGCTGTTGGAACAGCCCCAGTTTTTCAGTCTACATTTAGCTGCTGGGACTGAGGAGGGTTAAATCCATGAGGAGGGTTCTGTAATTGGTAGATCACCAACATTCATCTCTGCTCTGATCCCGAGACCAGTTTCTTCCTGGAGCTCATTTGGTTGTGAGTGGCCTCTTTCTGTGTAATTTGGCCTGACTCTGTGCAAGTGTTTTGCATGTGCACGATGCATGTAACCTGATTGTCCTCCAAGTGTGAAGATCATAAAATGTGGGAGTGGGAATAGGCCATTCAGCCCGTCGAGTCCACTCCACACTTCAATGGGAGCGTGTCTGATCTGATCATCCTCAACTCCACTTTCTTGCCTTCCCCCCACCTCATCCCCCATCACCCTCAATTCCCCTTCCTGATTAAATCCCCATCTCTGCTTGAATATACTAAATGGCCCAGCCTTGACAGCCCTCTGTGGTAAATTATTCTGCAGATTAGCTCCCCTCAGTGAAAATAATTTCCTCCTCATTCCCAACTTCAATAGGAAGTTCCCCTTATTCTGAGATGATGCCCCTCTGGTCATACACTCTCCCACACAAAAGGAAACAACTTCTGTCTGCATCTCCCCTGTCAGGTTCCTGTAATAATCTTCAATAAGGTCACCTCTAATTCTTCTAAACACCAATGAGGACAGGCCGTACCTACTCAACCTCTCCCTCAAAAGACAATCTCTCCGTATCTGGGATCAGCCGAGTGAACCTTCTCTGGGCTGCCTCCACTGCCCAGGCTATCTTTGTTCAGATATGGGAACCCAGAACTGTTCTCAGGAGTCCAAATTCGATAAATACGAGATAAAAGTGAAGTGTTGTATTTTGGTGATGCAAATCAGGGCAGAGCTTATATATTTAATGCAAGCATCTTGGGGAATATTGTTGAATAAAGGGACATAGAGGATGCTGGTTCATAGTTCCTTGAAAGGTGAGTTGCAGGTAGACAGGATTCTGACAAAGGTGTTCAGTACACTTGCCTTCATTGGTCAGTGCAATGTGTATCAGGGTTGGGATTTCACGTTGCAGCTGTACAAGACATTGATAAAGCCATTTTAGGAATATAGCACTGAATTCTGGTCTCCTTGCTAGGAACGATGTCCTTCAGCTGGAAAAGGTTTTGAAAAGATTTACAAGAATGTTGCTGGGGCTGTCGGGTTTGAGGGAGACGGAAAGGCTGAATAGGCTGGAGCTGTTATCCCTGGAGCGTCGAGGGCTGAGGTTTATGAAGGATAGAAGTTTAGAAAATCATGTGGGGCATGGATCAGGTGAATAGCCAAGGTCTTCGCCAGTGTAGGGGTGTCCATAACTAGATGGCATTGGTTTAAGGTGAGAGGGGACAAGTTTAAAGGGGACCTAAGGGACAATACTTTTCACACAGAGAGTGGTGCTTGCATGGAATGAGCTGCCAGAGGAAGTCATAGAGATGGGTACAATCTCAACATTTAAAAGGCATCTGAATAGGTACATGAATGGGAAAGGCTCAGAAGGATATGATTCCAAATGCTGGCAAATAGGACAAGATTAATTTAGGATATCTGGTCAACATGCATGAGTTGGAATGAGGGGTCTGTTTCCATGCTGTACATCTGTGCAACTGTACCGTTTAGCTCCGTTTGCTATTCCTCAGATACTGAAGCAACCTGTGTGCAAATGTAGCAGGTTCTGCAAAATATCCAGGCTTATGCTGACAAGTGGCAAGTAAAATCTGCACCACACAAATAAGAAAGACTCTAATCATAATCTCTTGATGTTCAGTTGTATTACCATCACTGAATCCCCTCATTATTCGCATCCTGGGGATACCATTGAGAGAAAATCTAACTATCACCTCTGAATATTTAATGGTATTACTATCACTGAATCCCCCCACTACCAACATCCTGGGGACTGTCATTGACCAAAAACTGAACTGGATCCATCATTTCAATACTGTGGCTGCAAGAGCAGACCAGAGGCGAAGAATACTGCAGCGAGTAACTCACCTCCAGATTCCCTCCAAAGCCTGTCCACCCTCGACAAGGCACAAGTCGGGAGTGTGATGCAATATTCCCCACTTGGCTGGATGAGTACAACTCCAACAGCACTCGAGAGGCTCAACACGGTCCAGGACAAAGCAGCTGCCACTTGATTGACACCACATCCACTTCCTCCACCATCAATGGTCAGCCGCAGCAGAGTGTACCATCTATGAGACTACTGCAGAAATTCATCAAAGATCCGAAGACAGCACTTTCCAAACCCATGATCACATCATCTAGAAGGAAAGGGAGGCAGATATAGGGCAAGACCAACCCCTGCACGTTCCCCTCCAAGCCACTCACCATCCTGACTTAGAAATATATCGGCCATTCCTTCAGTGTCACTGTGTCAAAGTCCTGGAATTCCCTTCCTCATGGCGTTTGTGCCCAATATTGCACATGGACTGCAGTGGTTCAAGAAGACAGCTCACTATCACTTTCTCAAGGGGAAAACTAGGGACAAAGTTGATTAATATCGGGCCTCGCCAATCATATCCATGTCTCATAAGTAGAAAATAAAGTGAATTCAGTAAGGGACAAAGAGTTCAAGTGAGGTTGACTTGAAATCTGTTAAGTGTGTTAATTGTTGTTTCAAGTTTTCAGTCCCAGTAAGGTTGATCAACATTTGTTATCTTTATTATTGTAAGGTCAAAGAAAACAAAATTATTATAAGTAAATGCACATCAGATATTATCAACCTAAATGAAGTAAATTAAGTTAAGACAGCACAGATCAGTCATGTGTATTGCATGTTTTAATATGTGGGAAATCATGGATGTTACAGGTGACCAGCATATGATTCCTTCCATCATAGCATCACAGAAAATAGGAGCAGGAGTAGGGGACATTCGGCCCTTTGAAGCCTGCTTCACCATTCAATCCGATCATGGGTGATCATCAGTCTCAGTGCTCTGGTTCCCCTTTCCCCCCCATACCCTTTGATCCCTTTAGCCTTAAGAACGAGCCCTGATGAAAATAGGATTAGAAAAGCAAGGTGCTTGTTTTTGACAGGCAAGCCATTTTGGGTGAACGGGCCTGTTTCTGTCCTGAAAACTCAGTAACTATATCTGATTCTGCACCTTCACCACTGGGGATCTGTCCCTGAAAAGTCATGTCCGTGTGCAGTATGTGATGGGATCCTCTCTTTTGCTGCTGGGGATTTAATTGATGCCTGAATTTTCTCTCTCCTCCCCAGTCCCTGTGAGCTGCCCATCCATCAGCTCAGATCTGAAGGAGCCCGCTGTGTCCATCGGTGACCACTTTCCCATCCGGTGTACGTCTGAAAATGGGACACTGCCTATAAACCTCATGCTTTACCACGACCACCACCCCCACCCCCTGAGGAACACAACAGTCGTTGACTCCAGGACAGCCACCTTCCATGTCACCGTGCCACCTGATGGGGAGGGCGCTGCGTACTCCTGTGGTGCTGCCAATGCCGTTGCCCACGTTATCAACTGCAGTGAGCCGCTCGTCCTCACTGTGTCAGGTATGGATCAAAATGGAAGGAGCCATCAGTTGTAGATTGCCGTGTTATCTGAGGGGACATGGTATGCTGGTGAGGTGCATTAGCTACAGGAAATGTAGCGTTTTCGGGATGGGGTAGGGGGATGGGGATGGGCCTTGGTGGGATGCATTGACACTGTAGGATTCTATAATTTTATGATATCCTGTGGACCAAAGGTGGGGCACTGACGCAGGAGTACAGTTGCACTCTCCTATTTTGTATTGTCTTTCAACATTCTTCCCACCAAAGTGCATCAGTTCACACGGCATGGAACTGGACCTGCCACCAATCTGCCCATGCCACCAACTTGTCAATGTCCTTTCGGAGTTTCACATGGTCTTCCTCAAGTTTACAGTTCTCCATGTTTAGTTTCATTTGCACACTTGGAACTAGCCCCCCAGAACAGCAAGATCCAGTTTGTTAACATATTGAGTGAAGTAAGAGCCCGAAAGCCATTCCCGGGGGAGTTCCACTAGAAGCTTTTCTCCATCCTGAAAAATATCCATCGACCGTCACTCTCGGTGTCCTGCCACTTGGTCACTTTCGAGTCCATATTTGTACTGTCTTTAGAATAGAAATTGCTGCTATTAGCAGGGGGAAGCTTATACCGTAAATGCAGGCAGGATGTTCCTGATGACTCGGGGGAAGAGTCCGGAACCAGAGGCTCTCACGCTAAAGGAGATGGGATAGGATTGAGATGAGGGGAAAGGTGAGAGTGGGGAAGTGTGGAATTCTCTACCACAGAAAGCCAAAGAACATTTGTCTGTGCAGATTTATAACAAATGAGGAGGAATTCACTCCCCCAGAGAGAGTGTGTGGTGGGTGCCGTACACTGAATAAATTTAAGGCAAAGGCAGATTTTTAATCAGTTAAAGGGAGTGAGGACGGGGAAGTGGAGTTAAAGCAGAGATGAGATCAGTCACAGTTGTATTGAATGAGAGGGGTTGAATGTCCTACTCCTGCTCCTAGCCCTTACGTATCTGGCCTCCATAGCATCCTCCACCAATTCAATGGGATCGCTTCCCTGCTTTCTCACCTGAAGTATTACATTCAGTGACTTTGTGACAATCAGAGTGATCTTTGGTTTTCCCAATTCTATGTTCCAGGTCCCTCTGGGAAATTTGCTCTGCAGGTCGGAGGTTCTGCTGTTGCTGCCGTTCTCCTCATTGTTTTCCTGCTTCTGTTTGCTGTCTGCAAACTCCATCATAAAGAGAGACATCAGGACACCTCTGGTTCCCAATCCAGGAGAGGTCAGTTTGTGACCGTGTGCCTGAGGGACAATGAATGTGTTTCCTTGTACAGGTTCTGATAAAAGTAGGGATCGGTGTTGGGTCTGCTGTTTGGCATTTATATAAATGATTTGGATGAGAATTTAGGAAGCACAGTTCATACATTTGCACCAAAATTGGTAATATGGTCAAGACTGAAGAAGGTTATTTCAGATTATCAAGAAGATCTTGAGTAATTGGGTTAATGGACAAAAGAGTGGCAGATGGAGTTTAATTTGGATAAAAGTGAGGTATGGCATTTTGGTAAAACAAACGAAGGCAGGGCTCATACAGTTAATGGTGGGGCCCTGGGGAGTGTTGTTGAACAGAGAGACCGAGAGGTTCAGTTACACAGTTTTGTGAAAATTACATCACAGGTAGAAAGGGTGGTTAAGGAGGTGTTTGGTGTGCTTGCCTTCATTGTTCAAAGCATTGATTCTGATACCTTTCCACATCTCACTCCTGAGTTCCGATGGAGATTCACACCGGATCTGAAACGTTAACTGTTTCTCTCTCTCTCTCTCTCTCTCTCTCAGCAGATGCTGCCGAACCTGCTGTGTTTCTCCAGAACTTTCTGTCTTTGTTAGCTGTGACATTGACAGTTTTTTCTCTCTCTCTTTTTCTGTTTCCACAGATGCTGTTGAATTTCTCCAGCACTTTGTGTTTATAACATGTCATGTTAACGCTCTGTCTCTCTCTCTCTCTTGGAATCTTATAAAGTGTGTTCTTGTTTCAGACACCAGCAGCCCCAATCATGATGAAATTGTGTACTCTGTTGTCCAAGCAAAGAAGAAAGAAGGAGGTAACATGTTTCTAAATAACTTTGCATCACTGTGTCAGAAAGGAAACACAAGGCTCTGTGATAACATCTTATGGGAATAGGGTCATGTGACTGTAGGAGCAGAACAAGGCCATTCAACCCATCTCCTGTGTTCCACCAGTCAACAAGATTGCAGCTGATCTAATCATCCTCAACTCCACTTCCTCCCCTATATCTCTCTCAATTAAAAATCGCAGCCTTGAATATACTTCATGACTCAGCCTTGACAGGTCTGTGTAGTAAAGAATTCCACAGATTTTCTTCCCTTGGAGTGAAGAAATTCCTCCTCATATCTGTCTTCAGTGGGCGGCCTCCCTTATTCAGAGACGATGCATCTGGTCCCAGACTCTCCGACACAAAGGGAAACAACCTCTCTCCGCATTTCTCCTGCCAAGTACTTCCGAGAATCTTCAATCTTCTAAACTCCAATGAGTACAGGCCCAACCTATTCAACCTCACCCTCAAACAGTCCCTCCATCCCTGGGATCAGATCTTCTCCAACTGCCTCCAATGCCCAGTTTATCTTTCCTCAGATACGGGGCCCCAAAACCATATCACAGCTATTGTCTGACTAGTGCCTTGTAGAGTTTTAGCAGAAATATCCCCACTTTTATACTCCACTACCTTTGAATTAAAGGCCAACTTTTCATTTGCCTTCCATTTGCACATCCATGGGAAGTACTGAGGCATTGACAATTTTCTGAGAAAGGCTGTGGAAGTCCGAAGCACACACGGACTTGGGAATTCTAGTTCAGGATTCTCTTCAGGTTATCAGGCAGATTCAATTGGCAGTTAAGAAGGTAAATGCAATGTTTGCATTCATTTCAAGAGGGTTAGAATACAATAGCAAAGATGTACTGCTCGTGTCTTATAAAGGCTCTGGTCAGACTACCTTTGGAATATTGTGAGCAGTTTTGGGCTCTGTATCCAAGGAAGAATGAGCTGGCCTCAGAGGATGTCCAGAGCAGGTTTCCAAGAATGATCCCAGGGATAAAGGGCATGTCATATGAGAAGCGGTTGAGGACGATGGGTCTGTAATTGATGAAGTGTAGAAGGATGAGGGATGATCTGTTGAAAACTTTAAGAATGCTGGGATGCCTGAGTAGAGTGGACATGGAGAAGATGTTTCCCAGAGTAGGAGAGTAGGACCTATGGGCACAGCCTCGGTGTGAAGAGACGACCCTTTAGAACTGAGATGAGGAAGAATTTCTTCAGCCAGAGGGTGTTGAATCTGTGAAACGCACTGCCACAGAGGGCTGTGGAGACCAAGTCATCAAGTGTTTTTAATACAGAGATCGATATGTTCTGATTAATAACGGGATCAAGGGTTATGGGGAGATGGCAGCAGGATGTGGTCGAGAAAGATATCAACCATGACTGAATGACAAAGCAGACTCCTATGGGCCAAATTCTGCTCCGATACCTTATGGTCTGTGATCATACCCCCTGAATTTAAATGCTAGCTTTTGGCGATTCACACATGAGGACCGTCAAATCCCTCAATCCCACAGCTTTTGCAGTCTTTCTCCATTTAAATAATCTTTAACTCCTCTGTTTTTCTTCTATCACATTGTATTTCCCCACGTAATATTCATCAACTAAGTTTTTGCACCTTCACTTAACCGCATCTATGTCCCTCTTGGCACACTCACCACTTGCTTCCCATCGGTTTTTGCATCACCTGTAAACTTGGTATCGTCTTACTAACAGTGAGTGTGAATCCATGATCATGTGCCTCTGAACAAAAACCATCTGGGTTCACTAGCATCCTTCAGGGAGGGAAATCTGCTGTTCTTACCTAATCTAGCCCGACACATGACTCCAGACCCACAACGATGTGGTTGACATCTGACTGCCCACTGGGACAATTAGGGATGGAGGCAATAAATGTTGGGTCCAGTCCATGATGCCCACATCCCACAAAAGTAAACTAGTATTGGCTCAGTGCACATCCAAGCAGAATCAGGTCATTCAGCCCATTGATTCTGCTCTGCCATTCAATATGATATGGGATTCCTTAGCCAACCTTGTCCAAATTAGTCTTGTTTTCCTTCATCTCTCTCTCACTCATCCAATGAGCTTGAACTCCAACATTCCCTTAATCTGTGCTCTATTCCTTCAGTGTGATAACGTAGTCTGACACTTCTCCACCAAGCACAGGGGCTTTCTCAACCACTCCCCCTTACTCCCACTGGGATATCTCGACTCAAATGTCTCATCCATCAGATGGTGTGCGTATGTCAGAACTGACTGAAACCAACTTCTGTCTGCACTGCTTCATGGAAGTGTATTCCCCTTGGGCTTTTCCTCCTGTATCCTTGTGCACCCATTTCTATCCAACTCTGCATCCACTATCCCTTCTCCATTGAACCTGCCTCCACAACATTCCCAGGCAGTACACACTACACCCTAACTACTAGCTGGGTGAAAAGGTTTATTCATCACATCTGTCCCCCACCGCACTCTGTTTCCACATCACTGTAAATCTATACACCTTCTCCCTCTTTTCCACATGGGAACAGCTTTTCCCTCTCAACTCTGTCCAGCCCCTGCTCACGATTTTGAAAACCTCCCTCTCTCTCTGCCTTCTCTTCTCCCAGGCAGAACAGTCCCCGATTGCTGGACTTTCTCATCCCTGGAACCTGGTTCTTCTGAATCAATCACACAAGCCAGCCTTTTATCCACTGACTCCATCTATACTTCCCACTGCCTCAGGAAAGCAGCCAACATAATCGAAGACCCCCGACTGTACCAGTTATATTCTTTTGCAGCCTCTTCCGTTGGGCAGAAGATCCCGAAGTTTGAAAATGCCTACCAGCAAATTCCAGAACAGCTTCTTCCCCATTGTTATCAGGCGTTTGAACGGACCTCTCAAACGTTAAAGTTGTCTGTCTCTCTCTCTGTTTCTGTTCTGTGACTGTAACACTGGATTCTGCGATTGTAGGAACTGCAGATGCTGGAGAATCTCAGATAACAATGTGTCGAGCTGGATGAACACAACAGGCCAAGTAGCATCAGAAGAGCAGAAAGGCTGATATTTCAGGGTCTAGGCCCGAAACGCAGCCTTCCTGCTCCTCTGGTGCTGCTTGGCCTGCTGTGTTCAGCCAGCTTTACACCTTCTTATCTCTACACTAGATTCTGCACTTGGTTCTGCTGCCCTGATGCAGTTTGTACTGTACTACCTGCCTACAGAGCACATAAAACAAGACTTTTCACTGCATCTCTGTTCATGTGACACCAGTAAATCAAATCAAAAAGTGCTTCGGTGCACATTCTCTCTCTCTCTCTCTTGGATGCGTTCGTATCTTTCCTGTAATGTGGCACCCAGACTGCAGGCAACGCTCCAGCTGATGCCTCGTAAGTGTTTTGTAAAACTTCAGCCTTCTCTTCCTGCTGCTGGGCTCCACGCCCCTATTAATAAAGCCAAGGGCACTGTGTGCTTTCGTAACTGAGCTGTCCCCTTGTCCTGTCACCCCCAGCCTTGTCTGCTCCTGCACCCGCTTTTCTTAAGCGACACACACCACAGTTAATGCCGAGAGAGACGGTAAATGAAATGTTGAGCCATATTGTGCACTTAAACCTTTTTTTGGTTATTCCTTCCAGGCTCCGTCAGGACAAGAAGAGAACCAGTAAGTTTTTATTGTTTCAGAGACCTTTACAGGACAAGGAGGGGTGCCAGTCAGCAAAGATCTGTAAGGAACATTGCCCTCATCTTTGACCTTAGGAGGCTATGGCAATGCAGTTGTACATCTAAATACTTCTTCAATGTGATGAGGGTTTCTGCCTGTCCCACTTTTACAGGCAGCGAGTTCCAGATTCCCCACCATCCTCTGGATGAACGATATTCTCCTCAAGGTTCTTTTTAGCTTTATATCCATGATGCCTGCTTACCCATCCCTCTACGTGTTGGAAATATGCCTTGCAACTATGTCTCTCACAGTCTAATATAGCTCTACCAGGTCCCCCCTCAACCTTCTCTGCTCCCATCTGACCTTATCCATCCTTTTGTTCTGCCTGAAATGTCCCATCCCAGGCAACATCCTGGTCAGTCTCCTCTGCACCCTGCCCAATGCAAACACATCCTTCCTATGGTGCTCCAGCTGTGGCCTCACCAAAGTCCTGTCCAGCTCCAACATCACCTACCCACTGTTATAATCTATGCCTGTACTAATAAAGGCAAATATCCTGAATGCCTTCTTAACTACTTAACTATCTTCTGGGAAATGTGGACTAGCACCCCGAGAATTTCACTACTGTAGGATCTTATGACATTTTGTCTACATCTTTGACTTGTTATCCCTGCCCAAGTGCATTAAAACTATCAGAGGTAGGCCATTTAGCACTTAATGTCTGCATCCCCTGTTCACTAAGATCACAGCTGATCTTATCATCCTCAACTTCACTTTCTGCCCCATAACCCTCGATTGCCCTTCCTAATTGAAAATCTCAGCCTTGAATATACTTCACAGCCCAGCCTTGACAACCGTCTGCAGTCAAGACTTCTACAGATTCACTCCTCTCAGAAAGAAGAAATTCCTCCTCACCTCCACCTTGATTGGCCACCCCATGCCCGCGCCCACCCCGCCTTTATTCTGAGATGATGCCCCTCTGGTCCCAGAATCTTCCACAGAAGGGGAAACAACCTTTCTCTACATCTCCCCATATCATCCAGAATTCTTCAATTATTTCTTCTGGTACTTCTAAACTCCAATGAAGGCAGGCTTGAACTACTCAAACTCTCCTTCATCGAACAGGCTCTCCATACCTAGGATCATCTGAGTGAACCTTCTCTGAGCTGCCCCCGTGCCCAGTCTATCTCTCCTCAGATATGGGGCCCCAAAACTGTGTTCCAACTGTGGTCTCACTCATGCTTTGTGAGGTTTACACAAAGCCTTCCATCTTTTATATCACATTCCCTTCAAAATAAAGACTATTATGACCCGCTGAACTTGGACTCTTGCTTTTTGTGATTCATGGACAAGGAATCCCAATCCCTCAGGCCCGTAGCTTTCCATAGTCTTTCTCTATTTAAATAATAAGTAATTATATTAATTTCACCAATGTCTCGTGTATTGGGTAATCATTACAATGGGCCTGATCAAGTGAACCATGTCGTAAACACCCAACTAGCTCTCTGATCTTGGGGATGGTGGTCATCACTGAATGGTATCATCACTATTAATCTGGAGACCCAGGTTCAAATCCTGCCATGGCAAAGGGTGGAATTTGAATTAATCAAAGTCATGAATTCGGTGTCTAATGATGGCCATCACCAGAGGAGAACCACATCTGGATCACTAATGTCCTTTTGGGAAAGAAATCTGTCATTTTTACCTGGCCTTGCCTACATGTGACTCCATACCCCACAGCAAAGTGTTAGACTCCTAACTGTACTCTGGGCAATTAGGAATTGGCAAAAAATGTTGTCCTCGTGAGTGGCACCCACATCGATGAATAGATATTTTTTAAAAATGAATGTCCTTGACAGAAGGCAATCTGTACCCAGTCTGGTTTTCCATGTGAACCCAGGCTCATAGTAGAGTAGTTCGCTCTCAAAATGAGAATGTAATCCTAAATGGTTCATTCTTGCTCATTCTTTTTTTAAAACTTAATGACTTCCTTCCTCACTTTCCCAGACTGATTCCTGAAATAAGAAGACTGACGAATGAGGACAGACTAAATCAATTCGGATTATATTCACTGGAGTTGAGAAGAATGGAGTGGAGGGATCTCACAGCAACCTGTACAATTCTAAGACAGTAAAGCCAGGAGGATGTTCCCAATGATGGAGTAGGGGTGGAGGTGGAGGTGGGGTTGGAGTTGGGGGTGGGGTTGTCTTGAACCAAGGGGTGATGGTCTGAAGGAGATGGTTGAGGCTGAGATGGGGAGAAAAGTCTTCACCCAGAGAGTGAGGAATCTCTGGATTTCTCTACCACAGAAGTGGCCATGGCCAGAACACTGAATATTGTTCAGGAGGAGTTGGATAGAGCTCTTAGCTGGCTTAAGGAAGAAAGTGGAGAAAAGGGGACTGAATTGAATGATCCCACTGATTGGACAGAGCAGGCTGGAAGGGGTGAATGGCCTACTCCTGCTCCTATATGCTCTGTCCTTCAACCCCTTTGTTCAAGGGAAGTTAGAAAAATGGTCAGAAAGTGCAATAAACCTTGGATTAAGACAATGTCTGTTCCCTTGCAGCAGGAGTCTGACAGTCGTGTGACTTATGCGTCATTAATGTACCTTGAAACACCAAAGGTCAGAGAGGCAAGTGCCAGAGGGGAGGAAGAAAATGGCTCGTCCATCTACCAGAACTTTCAGAGGAGGTAGTCACAGAGATCTGCTGCCCCTGCTGATGAGGAAGAGAAGTTCCTTCTGGTGGCAGGCAGGGGTCTGTTCATTTGTCATCTTCAACTGAAGAATGGACCAAATCAACATGGGAACTTCACATCAGAGAAATGTCACCTGGTTGTTCTGTCATTCTAGAATGCAGTTAGTTCCCCAAATGCTGTGCACATATCCCTAACCCTCAGTAGCCGTAGATGAACAGGATGTCTTCTGCCCAAAGCTATGGTTTAACATCTTCACCCAATTCTAAATCCTCATGTTTGGGAGCCACGTAGCAATGGACTGCTGCCTCATATAGAGTCATGCAGCACAGAAACTGACCCTTTGATCCAACTTGTCCATGCCAACCAAACTTCCCAAACTGAGCTCACCCCTCCTGCCTGTGCTTGGCTCATATCCCTCCAAACATTTCTTATTCATTCATTTATCCAAGTGTCCTTTAAACATTGTAAGTGTACCCGCATCCATCACTTCCTCTGGAAGTTCATTCCATACTTAAACAAGTCTGTAAAAAAGTAGCCCTCATGTCTTTTTTAATATCTGTCTCTTCTCACCTCAAAAGAATGCTCTCTTGTCTTAAAATTCCCCACCCTATAAGATTTTATAAACCTCTATAACCTCTCAATCTTCAAATTGTGCAAATAGTTGCTGCCTCTCTTTATAACTCAATTCCTCCATTCCCTGTAATACACTTGTCAATCTTTTCTGCACCCTTCTCAGTTTAATAATATCCTTCCTATAACAGGGCAACCAGAACCGCACACAATACTCCAGAACGGGACCTGATCACACATACCCTAGAAGTTAGTGTAAAGGGAGGGAAGTGATGGTTGAGCCCCTTGCTGAGATACTTGTGTCATTGATAGCCACAGGTGAGGTGCCAGAAGACTGGATTTTGGATAAAGTGGTGTCACCATTCAAGAAAAGTGGTTAAAAAAAAGCATGGGAACTATTGACCAGTGAGCCTGACATCAGTGTTGGACAAGTTGTTGTAGGGGATCCTAAGGGACAGGATTTACATGTATTTGGAAAGACAAGGACTGATTAGGGATAGTCAATGTGGCTTTGTCCTTGGGAAATCATGTGGTACTAACTTAATTGAGTCTTTTGAAGATGTAACGAAGAGGATTGATGAAGACAGAGCAGTGGATGTGATCTATATGGATTTCTGTAAGGCATTCGACAAGGTTCCTCACAGTCGACTTGTCAGCAAGGTTACATCACATGGAATACAGGGAAAACTAGCCATCTGGATGCAGAACTGGCTCGAAGGTAGGAGATCGAGGGTGGCAGTGGAGGGTTGCTTTTCAGACTGCAGGCCTGTGACCAGCGATGTGTCACAAGAATTGGTGCTGGTTCCATTTTTGCCATTTGTATAAAATGTTTGGATGCGAACATTTGGTTAGTAACTTTGCAGATGACACTAACGTTGGTGATGTGGTAGACGGCCAAGAAGATTACTGCTGAGTGCAGTGGAACCTTGGTCGGATGGGCTGAGGAGTGGTAGATGGAGTTTAATTTAGATAAGTGGGAGGTGCTGCTTTTTGGAAAGACTAATTAGGGCAGAACTTATTCACTTAATGGTAAGGTCCTGGGGAGTGCTGTTGAACAGAGAGACCTTGGAGTGCAGGTTCATAGTTTGTTGAAAGTGGAGTTGCAGGTAGACTGGACAGTGAAGAAGGCATTTGGAATGCTTGCCTTTATTAGTCAATACATTGAGGATAGGAGTTGGGAGGTCACGTTGCAGTGAAAAAGGACATTGGTGAGGCCACTTTTGCAATACTGTGTTCAATTCTGGTCTCCCTGCTATAGGAAGCATGTGGTGAAACTTGAAAGGGTTGAGAAAAGATTCATGAGGATGTTGCCAGGTTTGGAGGGTTTGTTTGAGCTATAGGGAGAGGCTGGACAGTCTGGGACTAATTTCCCTGAAGCTTCGGAGGCTGAGGGGTGACATTATTGAGCTTTATAAAATTATGTGGGGCATAGACAGGGTGTATAGCCAAGGTATTTTCCCGAGAGTACCAGAACCGAAACTAGAGGGCATAGGTTAAGGTGACAGGGGAATGATTTAAAATGAATCTAAGGGGCAACTTTTTCACGCAGAGGCTGTTGCTTGTATGGAATGAGCTGCCAGAGAAAGTGATGAACGCTGGTAAAATTACAACAGCTGAAGGCATCCGGAGGGGATAGGCATCTATAGGAAGAGTTTAGACGGATACTGGACAAAAGCTGACAAATGGAACTAGATTTGGGGCGGCACGGTGGCTCCGTGGTGAGCACTGCAGCCTCACAGCGCCAGGGACCCGAGTTCGATTCCAGCCTCGAGTAAGTGTCTGTGCGGAGCTTGCACATTCTCCCCATGTCTGCGTGGGTTTCCTCCGGGTGCACCGGTTTCCTACCACAGTCCAAAGATGTGCAGCCGAGGTGGATCCGCCATGCTAAATTGCCCGTAGTGCTCAGGGGTGTGTGGGTTATCGGGGGATGGGTCTGGGTGGGATGCTCCAAGGGGTAGTGTGGACTCCAAGGGCAGAAGGGCCTGTTTCGACACTGGAGGGAATCTCATCTAATTACTTTAGGATATCTAGTCAGCATTAAGGTATTGGATCAAAGGGTCTCTTCCCATGTCTCGAAGAAGCCACACAGTGTGGCCCGTACTGTGAACGGAAGGCTTCAAGAGATTGAGGCAAGAATATGCAACAGTTGGATAAGGTTTCATCCATGCGATGGATGCCCACCTGTCTGACAGAAAGGGGTTTACTGACAATCTTATCGGCCTTCCCATTATAATTTCATGAGGAGACAGTCCAGTTCTCCAACTAGGACTGGACCGCAATAACATGAGAGCCATCTACAGTGGCTCAGGCTGCTTCAGTCCAGTTTCCGCACACAATTTTGCTATTTTGTTTTTTTCAGTCTCCATTGTGCCTTGCTCCCGTCCCTGTTAGAACTGAAGGTGATAGGGACATGACAGATGGTGTTCAGTTTGCAATCCCTTAAGTTGTTCCTTAATTACTTGTCTGGTAAATTATGGACCAGTGTCACTTGGGATTTGCTCTGGTCCTCCGAATCGGGGTGCAAAGTCCTGTAAAATTTCTTATCAACTGTTGTGGCATCATTTTTCCGATGAGTATAAGCTTCTACCCACCCGGAAAACACATCTAAAATAACTAACACATAGCTAAAGCCCATGCATTTGGGCATTTGTATATAAAATCCATTTGCAAGTGGACAAAAGGCTCCCATGGCTGGGGCTGTGAGGGAAGCTTGGCAGTGAGTGTTTTCCCTGTATTCATTTTTTGACAGATCATGCATCTAGCGCTTATCTTTCAGCTATTATTGCAAAGCCTGGCGCATACCAGGACTGCAGTACAAAAATGTTCATGCCGACCTGCCTTCCGCAAGTGGAAAGTGATGACAAATGCCAGCAAGCCGGGGCAGCAAGGCAGAGGGCACGTCCGCGCGGCTGGTCATGGGAGACCCAGAAGCCGCCATGCCGTTTGAGAGCAGCCTGCAACTTGCCAAGATGATAGATCAGCGGAACTGGATTCCGACTGTAAAGTTATCATATCCGCAAGAGAAGGAGCGGAAGTGTCAGGGGCAGTGAGGGTGACACAGAGGCGCCCCATAATCCCAGACCGTCCCTCGACCGTCGAGATCGGCCCGAGAGTTCCCCGAGGGCACATCGTCAATGGAATTAACTTGGGCAGGACATTTTAAAATGGCCAAGGCAGAGGGAAGTTGTTTCGCCTTCAGGAGGCTTTGAATGAGCAGTGCGTGTTTGACAGAGGCTCTTGAAGAAGTGAGGAAACCCCGTGACTCCCAAAGCTTGCCAAAGTGACGGGCAGCCCCCAAACAGCACAACGGGAGTCGGTAAAAATAGAGGCCGTTCTCCCTTCAGCGAGGACACATGCCGGGGAAAGGGCAAACAGTTCCGCAGCCCGGGCTGAACATGGAGAGGGAGGTTGCACTGATTGGTGACGGTTACAGGTGGGAGATCCAGCCTGAAGGCCCCCAGTGGGAGAAGGCGAGCCGGAACCGTCCACATAATATATAAAGGCAGGGCTGAGAAGCCGGTAATCTTGGAAATCAGGTCTTGGGAGGGTGGGTGGACTGAGCGACAAATTCGCAACCGTGGGGTTCCCCGTAACCCTCCGTGGGCAGAAGGGTGGCAGGATTGGGGGGTCAAACAGCGAACGACAGTGAGGGAGGGAGGCGACAGTGTGATGCTCCTAATCTAGTTGTCAAAATGTGTTTATCAGGAGGATGGAACACGAGTCGTAGTGATCGATGGGTGAGGATTTTGACTGTATTATCATCATCATTCGGCAGACAGTTTGTGGCAGCCTGCGTTTGAAGTCTAGAAATCATACAACGCAGGTCCCTCGCTTCGAATCTGTGTGCCACATTGAGGGGACAGTGAGGGGTAGGGGAGGCTGGTTATACAGTGCCCGGGCAGTGGGAGGAAA
Organism: Stegostoma tigrinum; assembly: GCF_030684315.1. Taxonomy (NCBI): domain Eukaryota; kingdom Metazoa; phylum Chordata; class Chondrichthyes; order Orectolobiformes; family Stegostomatidae; genus Stegostoma; species Stegostoma tigrinum. Next base: position 13,909,576 of record NC_081397.1, read on the forward strand.
GGTTGATAGAGAGAGTCACGGCTTCCTTTTCAATATATAGATCAGAAGCAATCGTAAAGAAGAACTCAGCAATCTTGTTGTTCTCGCCTCAATCCTGATCTTCACCAGGACTATAATATGCTGTACAACGCAGATACTGATGCCCTCGAGTAACAACTGGGATGTGGGATAGTAAGTGGGATTGTACCTGAGCTAGTTCCAAGCGTCCGAGGCATCGACTGAGAAAGGGAGTTATTGGGTATATCCCAGCACCAGGCAACGGGACATGAAACCTTGACGGCTTGTTGGAGGAGTACTTGAGCATCGGCAAATGGTTCTGGCGGGACATGTAACTCAATGCCCTTGGGTGTACAAGTGAGCAAACAGCCCACCTTACACAGTAGGACTGGGCCCAGGAAGTTGCAAGGAACTTGGTCTGCGGGTGAAAACTGGTGCTCCCTAGTCCGGCCCTGAACATCGCATATAACAGCTGCTGAAACAGGTTTAGAAACCGGCCGAGCAGTTAGTCCCACAGCTCGGAATGATTTGTCAGTCCTTGGTATGGCAGGGAAATCGGAAGCTTTCAAAGTGGAAAATGTCGCTCCAGCGTCAACCAAAAAGTCCATAATTTCCCATTAACAGCAACTGGAATGAGTGATTCCCTCGGGGGAAGCAATGGAGAGTTTGGGAGGACAAAAGTAAAGATGTATCCTGTATCTGGGAGTGACATCCTTATGGCTGTTGTTGATGTGCTGTGGGATTAGAGAAAGAATTGGAAACGGAGAAAGGCGCAGGATTCTCGGGGACATCAGGTCACTTTTACACATCCGAGCCCAGTGTCCCATGCGGCCACATGTGTAACAAGGGCCATCTGACTCTCTTGGGCATTTTTGGCCACGACCCCGACCCTTATTAGCCCATGGAGGCCTGTGGGGTGGTCGTCAGCAATAAGGATCCGATCGGGTTTCTCCTTATTTTTCTGCTGTTGCATTTAGTAACTGGCGCTGGCCACGTTGCAAGATGTTCCGGATCACATTCAGATTTTTAGCTTCCCATCCAACACAAAGTACAAAACATCTGTTTCATACCAAGTTGCAGCCTGTTTACAATAATACTGACAAGGGCAGGTGTCCCCGCATCTCCTTCAATTCCGGAACACTGTTCACAAACAGTTTGGAGCTGTTCAACACAATCGCCGACATCTTCATCAACCTTTTGTAAAGTATTATGAATTTCTGCCCAATTAACAGTTCATGGAAAACTCTCAGCTAAGTGTTTTTTTTAAATCTTCCCAAAGTTGTCTCAAATGAGCTTAACCATAAGGGTCCCCTGGCCAGTCACACTTTGCTTTAACCTGGCTCCGTTTGTTGGTTCCGAGGCAACGCATCCATCATAAGATCTAAATCCCCTCCGTGTGGCTTATGGCACTTGTGCAAAATTGCTATTTTTTTTTGTTTGGGAGGTGTGGCAAAGTTTCAACAATACCCCGTAGTTCAGAAGGGGGTCCAAGGTCGCTCGGCCTGGCCTGGTTGGCCATCTAGACCAGGGAATGTGCGCATGGACAGTTGGGGAGCCGGTGCACCTCCCCTTCCAGTTTGGGAACGGGAATGTTTTGAAATAGGGCCAGAAACATTTTCACTCCCGAAATAACGGGGTTTGGTGTTGCCCCCGGTACCGGCGGTAGAAGTGAGTTGGTTACGTGGTACAGGACTTGTTGGTGGTGGGGGGGGGGGGGGGGTAATAATGTGGTGGAGGGGGGTTGGGAATGAGGACTGGAATCTGTGAGAGGGGCAGATGGACCATGGACGTGTCCGTCCTGTTTGTATTTCGATTGGACCAGGTCTGACAGTCATCCCAGTCACGGGCCTGTACTTCATCATCAGTGTCAGCTCTCAGTCCAGCCTGACGAGCAAATCATCGTTTTAGCACAGTTCTTATTTAGTCCCAGGCCGTCATTATTTCTGATAACAAGGTGCAGAGCTGGATGAACACAGCAGGCCAAGCAGCATCAGAGGAGCAGGGAAGCTGCCGTTTCAGACCGAGACCCTTCTTTCCTCTTTTGTTTTTCTCTTTGACTCAAAATCACACCTAATTGTTTCAAGCGATCGCAGTTAAAAGTGCCGCCGGAGGGAAACGGCGTTTCCGTTTTCTGCCTCCAAGTCACCCATTTTTCGATAAACTTGAGTAAATGCACAAAAAGCCAATGGTGTCCGCTTTTGTGGGTCTGTCTCACTGGAGATACTGTTCCCCATCGTGATCACTTCGCGAAGTAAGATGACATTTATAGCCAAGATAATAAAATGTGAGGCTGGATGAACACAGCAGGCCAAGCAGCATCTTCAGGAGCTTTTGTGCTCCTGAGATGCTGCTTGGCCTGCTGTGTTCATCCAGCCTCACATTTTATTATCTTGGAATTCTACAGCATCTGCAGTTCCCATTATCTCTGACATTTATCGCCAGTCAGATTTCCGGAAACGTTAAACCCTCACAGTGCCTGGGACTTGCAGCACCTCACCGAGAGGGCTCCAACCCTCTTGCAGAGGCAAACCGGCCATTACCTCCCGGGGACGACTTTTCCTCTCTCATGTTTATAGAAGTAACTGCTCACATCACTTCACGGAGGTGGGACTCATATCCTCTCATAGAAATAAAGCTTCTAAACTGTGAGTCCTTTTTCCCTTATTCCTTTAGAGACTTCACTTTGTCTACTGGAGTTCCTTCTTAATTCTCAGTCATAACTTCAACACCTTCCCTCCCCCAACGCGTAGCCGTTTGTGGCTTACCCCGTACTTGGACAGAGGACATAACCTCGAACCTGACGGTGAAACAAGCCCCAAACGGGATAACATTCCCTCCCTTTTATATACCGCGGCTGGTTCGGGTACCGGTGAGGCGCGGGATCTAGGCCCATGCCTCGAGCCAGAGGCTTTGCCATCTCAGTGGAACCTCTAAGAAAATACTGTCGGAGAAATAACTCTTCAGGCGGTAGTTTGTTGAACATTAACGAGTTTGCTGCTTGCATGCAAGGAGAGGCAGTAAACAGGGTTACTAGTGACCCTGCAAGACGAGGCTAAAGTTGGCAGTTCGTTACATTGTTATATATAAGTCATGTTTCCTGACTGTCCCATGACATCTTGATCATAAGCCTCAGCGACACAATACACCAATCTTTTTATGACATTTACTAATATGTTATTTATTTTTAAGTTTAGCCACCATCAACCAAGTGTGGTTTTTGCGGTTAAAGGCATTTTGCGCTCTGCTGCAAAGTCTCACTTTTGGAGAAGCTCGGAGTGATTTAAGGTATCAGCTACGTGGCTATGAGCATGTTTATATTTTAAAATTTTACTGCGTCTCAGAATTTTCCTAGCTCTTGTTTTGACTGTCTGGAATTTTGCATGGTTTCTAATGTCCAGAGCATTCTGCCTTTTTACTGCCATTGTAACCTTTGCTTTGCTGATTGGGCTGTTTTGACACATTTAACATTAGCTTCAGCAGTGCGCACACCCAGAAAGATGTTTCAGTCACGACTCGTGAGCTCAAAACCTCACTAACTAACCAACTTGACACATCCTGTGCAAAATTCCCTTGTTCTCCACAATCCTGTGACTGGGACACGGATTTAAACTCTGCCGGGATATCCCATAAGTGGATAAGAAGTAGAAGTTGGAAAGTCAAACTTGAAATAGCTGCAATAAGCACAGGACAGGAAGACATAGGAGAAAATATATGGTGTGGTGAGTGGAGAGCTTGGAGAGAGAGAGAGAGAGTTTGAATCACGCTGACAGCAGGGAAATCCTACAACAGACTGTCCCCATGATCTGCCCAGCTTTCTGTGCGCCGGGGATTTCAGAGTCAGAGAATCTTTGAGGCTAGTACAGGAGCATTGTTTAATATTTTCAAACTGCATTGCTGTCACTGTTCTTCCTTGTTTTACTCCCCTATTTGTAAAGTCAATGTCAGTGCTGTACCAACATCAAATGGCATCAGTGAACAAGCTTAAAATATTTGTCTGGCTCAAGTGGATCTGAAATTGTGTCGGCAAGGGAGGGGGGAAATATATCAAAAGCTGTTTTCATTCACACATTCCGACATTGTAAAAATGTGAATTCTCTTTGCATAGATAGGAAATGAAGACAGTTGTTTCAAGCTGATGAAAGGAAAATTCCAGAACTTGACGCCAGGAAATTCCTGAGACAATGTAACATTTCAGCAATGCCTGCTTTACTTTGCCAGCTTCAGATACCTGAGAGACTTGAATATGCAAAAACTGTAATAGCTTCGCCACTGGGTTGTAGGTGCGCGTGACCTTGTTCAGGATCAGTTGCAGAGTTATGAATCCGATGTCGTGAGGTTTGTCCCAAAATCAAGTATTTGTGACTTGTGGTGAGTTAAAATTGTGATTTCTACAAATTAAATAGAACAGTCTCCCTGAAAATATACAAAGCTCTTGGATGGAACTTTGTGTTTGTTTTTTGTATTGTATTTATACTGGACTGAAGATAAATGAGACAGTGCCAGATAGGCAGCATGGGGACTAACCATTATGGTAATGAAATTATGAAACAATATTAATATCTTCAGTGAATCGGGAAAGCAGATGGGGATGTAGTTCAAAGAAGGCAAGTGGGAAGTCAAGAAAATAGTGTATTTAACGACTTTGCATGTAAAAAGTTTTGGAACTGCTTGCAGCAAAAGAAATTGATCCCACGTCTCATTTAATTTTTCACTGTAGGCCTATATTAATATGATGGTTTAACCTCAACATCCTACATAATCCTGGTAAAATCTGGGAACACACTATTCGTCTTCCTAGCTGCTGGCTGACCAAGCAGGTTGGCTTCCTATGATTTGACCTGTGTTTTGCAGACAGCTCAGCATATAACGTCTTCACAATTTACTTTCTGATCTGTCTCTGCTGAGTCAGTTTTTAAACAATAAAGACAGTCTTGATCTGATGCTGTTTGGAAATCTAAATATTTTTCTGTCCTTTTCTGACTGTTGGTCACTGTGGGAGTGCCTTTCAGAGACTGTGGAAACGTCCTCAGATGCCAGTTGGTCATTTTTGAGTTGGTCTATGGTGGCTACTTTCTGCCCTGTTTTTGCTCCTCTCCTATCTGGTTGCTCCGTACATAAATTTCCTGACCCCTCTTTGAGATTCCAGTCTGTAACTCACTCCCAGGTATCTGTTATTCCATATATAAATCACCCCAATCCACTTAATAAGATTCCTGAAAACAACTCACTCCTGAGTGTATGTTATTCCAATGTAAGGCACACAAAACCCCTCAATGAGATTCCAGTCTGAAACACATTTATATATAAATCACATATTCCTCAATAAGATTTTAGTCTGTAGCTCACTCTTCAGGATCTGTTATTCAAAACGTAAAACACCTGAAACCCCTTAATTAGACTCCAATCTGTAACTCAATTCCATGCATCTTTCATTCTAAATATAAACTACCCCAAGCACCTTGATGAGATTCCAGTCTGTAACTCACTCTCAGGAATCTGATATTCTAAACATAAACCACTGTGAAACCTTGGTTAAGATTCCAATCTATATCTCACTCCCAGATATCTGTAATTCCACGCAAAATCCTCAATTAATAAATAGTCCGTATCTTATTCCCGGATCTCTGTTATGCTCCATATAAACCACCCCCAAACTCCTCGATTCAATTGCAGTTTGTAAAGTACTCTGGAGTATCAGTTATTCAAAAACAAATCACACCAAAGCCCTCAATTAGACTCCAATCTGTACCTTACTCCTGGATATCTGTTATTCCACGTATAAACAAATCCAAGCCCTCGATTAGAGACCAGTCAGAATTCTATTCCCAGATTCCTGTTATTCTCTTTTTAAACTAAACCAAATCTCTCAATGATATTCCAGTCTGTAATACTCCTCAGTATCTGTTGGTCTCTCGATAAATGCATCATCCCCTCAATTAGATTCCAGTCTGTAACTTTTTTCCTGGTGTCGATATTCTCTATGTAAACTACCCTGAGCCCTTCAATTATACTTCCACCTGTAACTTACTCTCTCGTACCTGTTAGTCTATATAGAAACCATCCCAAAATACCTCTACCAGATTCCAAACTATAACTCAGTCCCCAATATGTGTTACGCTAATCTAAAACCTCTGAACCTCTCAATTAGATTACAGTCTGTAATTCACTCCCTTTTGGGTTAGGTGATATGTAAACACATTGAGATCATCAATGAAATTCCAGTCTCTAACTCAGTAGGAACTAAATTGACCAACATTAAACTGGGAGCAGGAACAGAGAAGTTGTTTAATTTCTGCACATTCTCTTTCTCCAAAAAATACTAGTTTTATGAAGGGCAACAGTTCAATAACACAGCTCCCTCCTATCTTCTCAAGGACAGACAGGAATTCAGGATAAATGCCCACATCCTGTCAATGAATGAAAAGAAAACAATCCCTTTGCCTTCCTAATCCCTCACTACCCAAGCAGACAAACTCAATGTGATTGATATCCCAGGACACCCAGAGCACTCTGTACCTCAGAGTCATGCAACATTACCCCGGTTAAATTAAACTCCCTTTATTGGTTCTTCCTGACAACATCACACTTCCCACTTTATACTGCGTCAGACAATGCTTTACACACTCACTGACCATCTCCACATCGCTCCATTTGAATACCCCTTACACCCCCTTCACAGCTTACCTTTCAAATCATTTTTGCCAAGAACATGTTCAATTTTTAAATCAAAGACTGAGCAGATGTGAAACTTGCTGGAAATCTAAGTATCTTTCCGCCACTCTCTGCTCCTTGGTCAGTATGTGTATGTCTGTTTCTCACTTCACTCTGAAAATATCTGTAAATTGCCACATTTATCTGTTAGCCGTTTTGGCTCGGTTCATGGTGTCCATGTCTCCTGCACAATCTCAGCAAGGCTTCCTCACTTCCCTCGTGCCATTCCTTGGGAATAACTGGCAGCCCATACTCCTACTATTTGCTGACGCTAAGAATCCACAGAATCATGGTCACTAATCTACGTGCAAGAGTATATGAGTACTTTTTACATACAGGGTGCTGGCCCCCTGGTCTCACATGCTTAACTGTGCACACACACACACAGGCATTGACACAGTCACGAGGGAATATGCAATAGTAAGATAATATTGGGATTTTGAAATATTATATCTTCATTAAACAATCCCTGGATGTGAGATTAACACAAGACGTTCACACACCATGGTCAATTAAAGCAAGAGGGTCCGGGGACAGGAGGATGAGTCAGAGGGAAAGAGGCAGGAAAGGAGAGATGGAGACAGACTGAGGGAGTTGGCAGAGAGAGAGAGAGACAGAGAGAGAAAGTGGGGTAAGGGGAGAGAGACCGACTAAGACAGAGAATGAGACAAGCAGAATGAGGTAGAGACAGAGGGAGATAGAGGCAATGAGAGAAAGGGTGAGAATCAAAGACCCAGAGAACACAAGAGAGACCGTCAAGGAGTGATACAGACCAAGACAGTTGCAGACTAACAGAGAGAGACAGACAGGCAGAGAGAGAAAGAGAAATAGAGGACAGAGAGAGAAGAGAGGAGGACAGAGAGAGATAGAGGAAGAAAGACAGAGAAAGTGATAAATAGAGAGAGAGAGAGAGAGAGAAAGACAGAGGGCAAGAATGATTCAGGGAGAGAGTGAGTGAATGAAATAAAGAAGCAATGAGAGGGATGGAGTCAGTGAGAAAGAAGACTGAGAGTGAGAGAGAGAGAAAGAACAGAGAACAAGAGACAATGATAGAGATGCAAATAGAGGAAGAGACAGAAAGACAAAGTGATAGGCAGAGGGAGCAAGAGAGATGGAGAAACAGTGAGTAGAGTGAGACAGAAAGGCTGAGACAGAGTGAGAGAAACCATTAGAGAGATTGAGAGGCAGAGCGATAGAGGGACAGGGATAGAGAAGGGAGAGATGAAAGAATGTGGCAGGGAAAGAAGTACAAAGAAAGAGACAGAGAGCAAGAGACAGACAGACACAGAGACAGAGATAGAGGCACACATAGGGAGAAACATGCAGACATACAGAGTTTCTGCGCCCCCCCCTCAGCAATGTGCAACTCCCAGGTTTTTGAACACAACCTACAATCCATATTCCCAGCGCCTTCAGGTAATCTGACCTGATGGTGAGGGGAAATGGGATCAGTCATCCAAGATCCCAAGGAACATGGCCTCACTCTCGCCCCAATTGGTCAAACTACTAGAATTTGCCTCCAGTGCCCATTGATTCCAGTTTTGCTAGAACTCTTTGATGGTACACTCGGGCAAATGCTACCTTGATGTCAAGGACAGTCACTCTCGCCTCACCTGTGGGATTCAGCTCTTTTGTCCATGTTTGAACCAAGGCTGTAATGAGGTCAGGAGCTGAGTGGCTCTGGCAGAACTGGGTGTCACTGAGCAGGTTGTTGCTGAGAAGGTGCTGCTCGATAGCACTGTTGATGACACCTCTCATCACTTTCCTGATCATTGAGAGGAAACTGATGAGTTAGATTGGATTTGTCCTCCTTCTTTGTGTACAGAAAATCTTCCATATTGTTGGTTAGACACCAGTGCTGTAGGTTTACTGGAACAGTTTGGCTTGAGGTGCTGCAAATTCTGGAGCACCAGTCTTCAGTAATCAAATTCACTTGGCTGAGAACTGATTGATGTGATGCTGAGGACCACAGGACGGGTCCAAGACGGATCATCCAGTTGGCATTTCTGCCTGAAGATTGGTGTGAATGCTTCAGCTTTAATTTTTGCACTGATGTTCTGGGCTCTTCCATTATTGAGCTTGGGATATTTCTGAAGTTGTTTAGTATTCCACCACCACTCACAACTGGATGTGTAGGGCTGTGGAGCTTAGAATCAGAGATTGATAACCACACTCTCACATTAAAGTGCAGAACTGGCAGTTACAGAGAGATAACCTCACTCAAGATCAACATAGCTGAAACGAACATGAATGGATTGAGATCTAAACTCTCACTCACACAGCAGAGCCTGACAGGCAGAGGTTGGTAATTGCAGTCAAACATTCACACAGTAGAAACTAACATTGAGAGATTTGTAAATACATTTACAGTACATATTCACACAGCGGAGATGGGCAGGTACAGGTTAATAAGTGCACTCACACATTCCCATTGCAGAAACTGAGTGCTATAGATCACTGACTAAACTCATACCTTCACACAGCAGAACCTGACAGATACATATTGATAAAACACTCGCACATTCAAGATGGCGATGCCAGCATGGTAGGCAGTGTTCGGGCTCCTGTGCCCTCTGCTTCAGGTGGCTGTTTCCTTCCTTTCCTTACCCTGTTTGTCTTTTTCTTCATCTCTTCCTGTCGGCAGCAGAGAAGGTAACATCACAGAGGAGAGTGACTGGAGTGAGGGGGGACTCTTGGCAAGGCAGCGGCTTGGCCTGGAGCCAGAGTTTCCTGGTTGTGGTAAGCCCAGAGCAGGGACCCTATACATCGGTGAGGTGGCAGCAGAGCCAGGGACACTTGGTTGTGGTAGGCCCGGAACTGGGACGCCTGGTTATTGCCTCGATGGCAGCTCCTGGTTGTGATAGGCCTGGAGCCTGGATGTCCTATTTGTGGTAGGCCTGGAGCCAGGGTTTCCCATTTGTAGTAGGCCTGAGCTCGGGTCTCCTGGTTGTGCTAAGCCTTGAGCTGGGGTCCCCTGGTTGTGGTAGGCCTAGAATGGGGAATCCTGTTTATCGCCATGGTGACAGCTCCTGGAGGTGGAAGGGCCAGAGCCGGGGTCTCCTGGTTGTGCGAGGCCCAGAGCCGCGGTCTCCTGGTTATTGCCTTGGTGGAAGCCCCTGGTTTTGGTAGGTCCAGAGACAGAGTGCCCTCACGGTGGTAGTTGTTGAACTGGGGTCCACGGTTTGCAGTTGGACGGAGTGGAGACTCCTTGTAGCAGTAGGCCTGGAGGCGAGGGCGCCTGGTCGCATTAGGCCTGGAGGCGAGGGCGCCTGGTTGCACGAGGCCTGGAGGCGGGGGTCCCTGGTTGCACTAGGCCTGGAGCTGGGGTTCCCATGTTGAACTGGACCTGGAGCTGGGGTTCCCTCGTTGCAGTATGCCCGGAGCGGATATTTCCTGGTTGCACTAGGCCTGGAGGTGGGGTTCCCTGGTTGCACTAGTCCTGGAGCTGGGGTTCCCTGGTTGCACTAGGCCCAGAGCTGGGGTTCCCTGGTTGCATTAGGCCTGGAGATGGGGTCCCTGGTTGCATTAGGCCCGATGCTGGGCTTCCCTGTTTGCACTCGGCCCGGAGCTGGGGTTCCCTGTTTGCGCTAGGCCTGGAGATGGGGTCCCTGGTTGCAGTAGGCCCAGAGCTGGGTTTCCCTCGTTACACTAAGCTTGGAGCTGGGATTCCCTGGTTGCACTAGGCCTGGAGCTAGGGTTCCCTGGTTGCACGAGGCCTGGAGCTGGGTTTCCCTGGTTGCACTAGGCCTGGAGATGGGGTTCACTGGTTGCACTAGGCCTGGAGCTGGCGTCCCCTAGTTGCACTAGGCCTGGAGCTGGTGTTCCCTGGTTACACTAGGCCTGACGGTGGGGTTCCCTGGTTACACTAGGCCTGGAGCTGGTGTTCCCTGGTTACACTAGGCCCGAAGGTGGGGTCCCTGGTTACACTAGGCCCGGAGCTGGGGTCCCTTGTTGCACTAGGCCCAGAGCTGCGGTTCCCTAGTTGCACTCGGCCTGGAGATGGTGTACCCTGGTTCCACTAGGCCTGGAGCTGGGGTTCCCTGATTAAACTTTGCCTGGAGCTGGGGATCCCTGGTTACACTCGGCCTGGAGCTGGCGTCCCCTAGTTGCACTAGGCCTGGAGCTGGCGTCCCCTAGTTGCACTAGGCCTGGAGCTGGTGTTCCCTGGTTACACTAGGCCTGAAGGTAGGGTTCCCTGGTTACACTAGGCCTGGAGCTGGTGTTCCCTGGTTACACTAGGTCCGAAGGTGGGGTCCCTGGTTACACTAGGCCCGGAGCTGGGGTCCCTTGTTGCACTAGGCCCAGAGCTGCGGTTCCCTGGTTGCACTCGGCCTGGAGATGGTGTACCCTGGTTCCACTAGGCCTGGAGCTGGGGTTCCCTGATTAAACTTTGCCTGGAGCTGGGGATCCCTGGTTACACTCGGTCTTGGAGCTGGGGTTCCTGGTTGCGCTAGGCCCGGAGCTGGTGTTCATGCGTTACACTAGGCCCGGAGCTGGTGTTCCCTGGTAACACTAGGCCTGGAGATAGGGTCCCTGGTTACACAAGGCCTGGAGCTGGGGTTCCTGGTTACACTAGGCCCGGAGCTGGGGTTCCCTGGTTACATTAGGCCAGGAGCTGGGGTTACCTGGTTGCACTAGGCCTGCAGCTGGGATTCCCTGGTTGCGCAAGGCCCGGAGCTGGTGTTCATGGGTTACACTAGGCCAGGAGCTGGCGTCCCCTTGTTGCACTAGGCCTGGAGCTGGGGTTCCTGGTTGCGCAAGGCCTGGAGCTGGTGTTCATGGGTTACACTAGGCCTGGAGCTGGGGTTCCCTGGTTGCACTAGGCCTGGAGGTGGGGTTCCTGGTTGCACTAGGCCTGGATTTGGGGTTCCCTGGTTGCACTGGGCCCGGAGCTGGGGTCCCTTGTTGCACTAGGCTCTGAACTGCGGTTCCCTGGTTACACTAGGCCTGGAGCTGGGGTTCCCTGATTAAACTTGGCCTTGAGCTCGGGATCCCTGGTTACACTCGGCCTGGAGCTGGGGTTCCTGGTTGCGCTAGGCCCGGAGCTTGTGTTCATGAGTTACACGAGGCCTTGAGCTGGTGTTCCCTGGTAACACTAGGCCTGGAGCTGGGGTTCCTGGTTGCACTAGGCCCGGAGCTGGGGTTCCCTGGTTACATTTGGCCAGGAGCTGGGGTTCCCTGGTTGCACTAGGCCTGCAGCTGGGGTTCCCTGCTTGCACTAGGCCAGGAGCTGTCATCCCCTGGTTTCACTCGGCCAGGAGCTGGCGTCCCCTTGTTGCACTAGGCCTGGAGCTGGGGTTCCTTGGTTGCACTAGGCCTGGAGCTGGGGTTCCCTGTTTGCACTAGGTCCGGAGCTGGGGTCCCTTGTTGCACTAGGCCCAGAGCTGGGGTTCCCTGGTTGCACTAGGCCTGGAGATGGACTTCCCTGTTTGCACTAGGCCCGGAGCTGGGTTTCCCTGGTTGCGCTAGGCCTGGAGATGTGGTCCCTGGTTGCAGTAGGCCCGGAGTTGGGGTCCCTGGTTACACTCGGCCTGGAGCTGGGTTTCCCTGGTTACACTAAGCCTGGAGCTGGTGTCCCCAAGTTACACTAGGCCTGGAGCTGGGGTTCCCTGGTTACACTAGGCCTGGAGGTGGGGTTCCCTGGTTATAGTAAACCTGGAGCTGGTGTCCCCTGGTTGAACTACGCTTGGAGCTGGGGTTCCCTGGTTGCACTTGCCCTGGAGCTGGGGTTCCTGGTTGCACTAGGCACGGAGCTGGTGTTCCCTGGTTACACTAGGCCTGGAGATGGAGTCCCTGGTTACACTAGGCCTGGAGCTGGGGTTCCCTGGTTGCACTAGGCCCGGACTTGGGGTTCCCTGGTTATACTAGGCCTGGAACCCGCGTTCCCTTGTTGCACTAGGCCTGGAGATGGGGTTCCCTGGTTGCACTAGGTGTGGAGCTGGGGTGACAGGTTGCACTAGGCCCGGAACTGGTGTTCCTGGTTACGCTAGGCCTGGAGCTGGTGTTCCCTGGTAACACTAGGCCTGGAGATGGGGTCCTGGTTACACTAGGCCTGGAGCTGGGGTTCCTGTTTGCACTAGGCCCGGAGCTGGGGTTCCCTGGTTACACTAGGCCTTGAGCTGGGGTTCACTGGTTGCACTAGGCCCGGAGCTGGGGTTCCTGTTCCACTAGGCCGGGAGCTGGGGTTCCCTGGTTACTCTAGGCCTGGAGCTGGGTTTCCCTGGTTACACTAGGCCCGGAGCTGGGGTTCCCTCGTTCGACTTGGCCCGGAGCTGGGGTTCCCTGGTTACACTACGCTTGGAGCTGGGGTTCCCTGATTAAACTAGGCCCGGAGCTGGGGTTCCCTGGTTACACTAGGCCTGGAGCTGTGGTTCCCTGGTTGCACTCGGCCTGGAGCTGGGGTTCCTGGTTACACTAGGCCTGGAGCTGGGGTTCCCTGGTTACACTAGGCCTGGAGCTGGCTATCCCTGGTTGCACTAGGCCCCGAGCTGCGGTTCCTGGTTCCACTAGGCTGGGAGCTGGTGTTCCCTGGTTACTCTAGGCCTGGAGCTGGGTTTCCCTGGTTACACTAGGCCCGGAGCTGGGATTACCTGGTTACACGAGGCCTGGAGCTGGTTTTCCCTCGTTCCACTTGGCCCGGAGCTGGGGTTCCCTGGTTACACTAGGCCCGGAGCTGGTGTTCACTGGTTACACGAGGCCTGGAGATGGGGTCCCTGGTTACAGAAGGCCTGGAGCTGGGGATCCCTGCTTGCACTAGGCCTGGAGCTGGCGACCCCTGGTTGCACTGGGCCTGGAGCTGGCGTCCCCTTGTTGCACTAGGCCTTGAGCTGGGGTTCCCTGATTGCACCAGGCCTGGAGCTGGGGTTCCCTGGTTACACTAGGCCCGGAGCTGGGGTTCCTGGTTGCACCAGGCCTGGAGCAGGGGTTCCCTGGTTACACTAGGCCCGGAGCTGGGGTTCCCTGGTTACACTAGGCCTGGAGATGGGGTTCCCTGGTTGCATTAGGCCCGGACCTGCGGTTCCTGGTTCCACTAGGCTGGGAGCTGGTGTTCCCTGGTTACTCTAGGCCTGGAGCTGGGTTTCCCTGGTTACACTAGGCCTGGAGCTGGGATTACCTGGTTACACGAGGCCTGGAGCTGGGGTTCACTCGTTCCACTTGGCCCGGAGCTGGGGTTCCCTGGTTACACTAGGCCCGGAGCTGGTGTTCACTGGTTACACGAGGCCTGGAGATGGGGTCCCTGGTTACAGAAGGCCTGGAGCTGGGGATCCCCGCTTGCACTAGGCCTGGAGCTGGCGACCCCTGGTTGCACTGGGCCTGGAGCTGGCGTCCCCTTGTTGCACTAGGCCTTGAGCTGGGGTTCCGTGATTGCACCAGGCCTGGAGCTGGGGTTCCCTGGTTACACTAGGCCCGGAGCTGGGGTTCCTGTTTGCACTAGGCCTGGAGCTGTGGTCCTTTGTTGCACTAGGCCCAGAGCTGTGGTTCCCTGGTTGCACGAGGCCTGGAGATGGGGTTCCCTGGTTGCATTAGGCCCGGAGCTGGGGTCCTGGTTGAACTAGGCCTGGAGCTGGGCTTCCCAGTTTGCACTTGGCACAGAGCTGTGGTTCCCTGGTTGCACTAGGCCTGGAGCTGGGGTCCCTGGTTACACAAGGCCCGGGAGCGGGCTCCCTGGTTGCACTAGGCCTAGAGCTGTGGTTCCCTGGTTACTCTGGGACCGGAGTTGGGGTTCCCTGTTTACACTAGGCCTGGATCTGGGTTTCCCTGGTTGCACTAGGCCTGGAGCTGCGGTTCCTGTTTGCACTCGGCCTGGAGCTCAGGTTCCCTGGTTACACTAGGCCTGGAGCTGGGGATCCCTGGTTGCACGAGTCCTGGAGATGGGGTCCCTGGTTACACTAGGCCTGGAGCTGGGGTTCCCTGCTTGCACTAGGCCTGGAGCTGGCGACCCCTGGTTGCACTGGGCCTGGAGCTGGCGTCCCCTTGTTGCACTAGGCCTGGAGCTGGGGTTTCCTGGTTGCACTAAGCCCGGAGCTGGGGTTCCTGGTTGCACTAGGCCTGTAGCTGGGCTTCCCTGGTTACACTAGGCCCGGAGCTGGGGTTCCCTGTTTGCACTAGGCCTGGAGCTGGGGTCCCTCGTTGCACTAGGCCTGTAGCTGGGGTTCCCTGGTTACACTAACCCTGGAGCTGGGGTTCCCTGGTTGCACTAGGCCCGGAGCTGGGTTTCCTGGTTGCACTAGGCCTGGAGCTTGGGTTCCCTGATTACACTAGGCCTGGAGCTGGGGTTCACTGGTTGCACTCGGCCTGGAGCTGTTGTTCCCTGTTTGGAGTAGGCCTGGAGCTGGGGTCCCCTCGTTGCACGAGGCCTGGAGATGGTGTCCCTGGTTACACTAGGCCTGGAGCTGGGGTTCGCTGCTTGCACTAGGCATGGAGCTGGCGTCCCCTGGTTGCACTGGGCCTGGAGCTGGCGTCCCCTGGTTGCACTGGGCCTGGAGCTGGCGTCCCCTTGTTGCACTAGGCCTGTGGATGGGGTTCCCTGGTTGCATTAGGCTCGGAGCTGGGGTCCCTGTTTGAACTAGGCCTGGAGTTGGGCTTCCCTGTTTGCATTAGGCCCGGAGCTGGGCTTCCCTGCTTGCGCTAGGCCTGGAGATGGGGTCCCTGGTTACACTCGGCCTGGAGCCGCGTCCCCTGGTTACACTGAGCCTGGAGATGGGTTTCCCTGGTTGCACTGGGCCTGGAGCTGGGGTCTCTGGTTACACAAGGCCCGGAGCGGGCTCCCTGGTTGCACTAGGCCCGTAGCTGTGGTTCCCTGGTTACACTAGGCCTGGAGCTCGGGTTCCCTGGTTGCACTTAGTCTGGAGCTGGGGTTCCTGGTTGCGCTAGGCCCGGAGCTCGGATTCCCTGTTTGCACTAGGCCCGGAGCTTGGGGTTCACTGATTAAACTAGGCCCGGAGCTGGTGTCCCCTGGTTGCACTCGGCCTGGAGCTGGCGTCCCCTGGTTGCACTAGGCCTGGAGATGGGGTTCCCTGGTTGCACTAGGCCTGGAGCTGAGGTTCCCTGGTTGCACTAGGCCCGGAGCTGGGGTTCCTGGTTGCACTAGGCCTGGAGCTGGGGTTCCCTGGTTGCACTAGGCCTGGAGCTGGGGTTCCCTGTTTGCTCTAGGCCCGGAGCTGGGGTTCCCTGCTTACGCTTTGCCTGGAGCTGGGGTCCCCTGGTTGCACGAGGCCTGGAGCTGGGAACCCTGGTTGCACTAGGCCCGGAGCTGGGGTTCCCTGGTTGCACGAGGCCTGGAACTGGGGTCCCCTGGTTGCAGTAGCCCCAGAGTGGAGGCTCCCGGTTATTGGCGTGGTGGCATGTTCTGATTGTGGTGGGCGCAGAGTTAGCATCCTGTGGCTGCTGAAGAACCGGTGATGGCAGCCGTGCCTGGTGGGTTGAGTGCAGGGGTTCAGCATGGATATCGCTGGTCAGCCAGCTCAGAGCTCATGCTGGAGGCAGCAGAACGTAGCTTTATCTCTTTCTTCGGAAAGTATTGAAATGGCACCAGATTGTGGCACCACAAATAAATCCTCATTGTTCATTTCGTCTTTGTCTCCTCAGCACAGCTTACATTTCCCCCTCCCCCCCAGTTTCAGAAGAGATCATGAGGCATTGAGCCATACAGCACGGGAACAGACCCTTCGGTTCAACCTGTCCATGCCAACCCAGCTTCCAAACTCAATTCGTTGTGTTTTCCTGCATTTGGTCCATATTCCTCTCAAGTTTCCTATCCATGTCCCTGTCCAAATGTGTTTTAAATGTTGTGATTATACTCACCTCAACCACCTCCTCTGGCAACTCATTTCATACACACATCGCCCTCTGCATGAAAAAGCTGCAGCCCAGCTCCTTTTTAAATCTTGTGCACTCACTTTAAATCTATGCCCTCTGGTTTTGGACCTTGGCTGTTGACCTTATCTGTGTCCCTCATGATTTAATAAACCTGTATAAGGTCATCCCTCAGCCTCCAACACCCCAAGGGATATAGTCCCAGTTTATTTAACATCTCCTCCCAGCTCAAACCCTCCAGTCCCGGCAATATCCTCATAAATCTTTCTGCACCCCTCCCAGTGTAACCTCATCCTTCCGAGAGAAGGCAATGTGAATTGTATGCAATACTGCAAATGTGGCCTCACCAATTTCTTGTTTCCTCACTCCTCATACTGTCACCCCTTCATTCGGCATTGGTTCCCAGTGAGTAATTGTAGCAGGGATGAAATTATTGCTGTACATTTATTCTGCACCGCTGTCAAATGAGCAAGGTTACAAGGCGATGAATGTTACGACTAAACTTGAGCAGTTGTGTTCTGCATAGAATTGGAACAAAATGTAGAATAGATGTAAGCTCATATACAGGCAACCACAGACACACAGCAAAGGGCGACAATGTTGAAAATCATTGTGCCTGTACTGACCAGTCTCTCCTCACTGGCTCAGTGGAAAATAAGAGCTAGAAACAGGAGTCGGCTATTTACCCCTTTGGAAGCCTGCTCGCCCGTTCCACGCAATCACGCCTGACCTCATCTCAACCTCAACTCTGCTTTCCTGCCCTGCTCCCTTTAACCCGTCATTGATTAAAAATCTCCCTGACTCCTTTAATTTATTCAGTCTCCTGGCATCCACTGTACCCTCTCGTTGGGGGAGGAGTAGATTCCCACAGATTCCCATTCCCCTTCCCCCAGTTGAGAGGAGCCATTCCTCCTCATCTCTGTTTTCACTCTGCTCCAGCCCCTTATTCTAAAACAACGACTTCTCATTTTTAGGTCATCCCTCATGAGGAAACATCCTCTCTCCATCTGCTTTGTAGATCCCCTACTGACAAAAACAGGGGAATTTAAAAGGGACAAAGAAATGGTTGAGTAACTGAACACATACTTTGGTACTGCCTTCAGAAAGGAGCACACAAATCAGATGCCAGAAATGTTGGAGAACGCAAAATTCAGCGAGAGGCAAGAATTGAGGGAAATCAATATTATGAGAGAAATAGTGCTGGGAAAATTGTTGGTATTGAAGGTGGATAAATCCCCAAAGCCTGTTAATCTACATCCCAGAGTACTTCAGGGAGTGGTTCTAGTAATAGTGGATGCATTATGCAGGATTGTGTAGATCCTAGAGCAGTCCCTGCAGATTGGACGGTAGATAATGTCGCTCCAATATTCAAAGCGGCAGGCTGAGAGAAAACAGGGAATTATAGGTCAGTAAACCTAACATTGGTAGTGGGGAAAATTCACGAATCCATTATCAAGGGCTTTATAGCGAATCATTTAGAAATCAGTGACAGGATCTGACAGAATAAGCATGGATTTATGAAGGAGAAATCTTGTTTGGCAAATCTGTTGGAAATCTATGATATGTAATTCGTAAAGTTGACAAGAGGGAGTCAGTCAATGTGGTATATTTGTACTTTCAGAAAGCTTTCATAAAGAGCCCAGCAAGAGAGATTATTGTGCAAGATTAGTGTGCACAGGATTGGGGGGAGCATTATTGAAATATAAAATTGGTTGGCAGGGAGGAACCAAAGAGTAGGAATTAATGGGCCCTTTTTAAATTGGAAGGCAGTGACTAGTGGAGTGCCACAGGGATCAGTACTAGGACCCCAGCAAGTCACAATATATACTAATGATTTTGATGAGGGAACAAAATGTAACACTTTAAAGTTTACAGATGATGCCAAGTTGGATGGGAGGGAGAACTGTGACGAGTATGCAGAGATACTTAAGCGTAATCTGGACAGGCTGGGTGAATGGGAGATACAGAACAAGTTGGACAAATGTGAGGTTGTTCACTTTGGAAGCAAAATCAAGAAAGCAGATTACTACCTGAATGTATGTAAACTGTGAGAAGGGATTGTGCAGCAGGACCTGGGTGCCCTTGTGCACCTGTTGCTGAAGGTAAGTATGCAGTACAGAAGGCAAATAGTATAGTAGCCTTCACTGAAAGAGATTTTGACTTCAAGAGCAGGGATGAGTGTGTCCAAAACCATGGCTCACAGTCTGAGGATTCAGGGTAGAGCTTTTAGGACAGAGATGAGGAGATATTTCTTCACCCAAAGGGTGGTGAGCCTTTGAAATTCATTACTACAGGAAGTAGTTGAAGGCAAAACATTGAATGCACTCAGGAGCCAATGAGATATAACACTTGGGATGAATGGGATCAAAGATTATGGGAAGAAAGCAGGATTAGACTATTGAGTTGGATGATCAGCCATGATCATGATGAATGGTAGAGCAGTCTGTAAGGGCCAGATAGCCTCCTCCTGCTCCAATCTTCTATGTTTCTATGTCAATCCCCCAATTTTGCATCTCATAACAACAATTAGATCTCCTCTCATTCTTTTAAACTCCAGACAGTATCAGCCAAAATTGCTCAATATCACCTCACAAGACAAAGCAATCATCTCTGGAATCATTCCAGTGAACCTCCTGTGATCTGCCTCCACTTCAAGTGCATCCCTCCCCAAGTACAGGGACCAAAGCTCTGCACAGTACTCCGGGTGTAGAAAAACTAACGGCTTGTACAAATGCAGCAACATTTTCAATACTTTTATACTCCATTCCTTTAGCAATAAATGCCGTTTGTCCTTCCTTACTACCTGCTGTAGCTGCGTGCTAGTTTTCCAAGATTCACACTCAAGGTCACTGAGATCCCTCTGCACTGACTTATTCTGAGGTTTCTCGCCACTGAGATAAGAAATTGCCTTTCTATTTTCAGCGGGGGTGTCATTCATGCTGTTGAACTTAGTTGCCAATATCCAGAGCATTGAGGATGTTTCAGACTAGTCTACTGAACAAGGAGCTAGGTCAGAACTGTGTTCTGATGTCACCTCCTACTCCTACACCAGATGCTATGAGCAGCCAAGCGCCCAGTCAATTCTGTAAAACCAAAAGAACAGTAGATGCTGTAAATCAGGAACAAAAACAGAAGTTGCTGGAAAAGCTGGGCTCTTCTGAAGAAGGGTCATCCTGAGATGTTATGAGGATAACGTCCCTTCACTTTCTATATTCTCTGTAACTTAATGATCTTTATCTGCTTACGCAGAGGTGTGCAGACATTGCCTTAAAACTTGCTACCTGACTAGAATTAGGTATAAACTTTGTAAATCTTTATCTTCCTGCACAGGGCTATGTGGAAACTGCCTCGAGAAAGATTAGGTGGGCAGGATTTGTAAAGGTGTGAGACTTCTGAGATCCTGTAAAATATGTAACTTCTGTTTCTGCTAAAGGGGTGGCTTGAAATTACATTCTGTCACTTCAGCAACTTGAAATCGCCTCCTGTCATTAGCAGTCACTTCGCGAACGATCAATACTGTATCCTGCTCTCTATGACTTTCGATGTAGCAATTATTTTTATATCATGACATTGTCCGATGTCGTGATTGTTTCATGTAACATGCCATTGTGAGATGTAAAATTGCTTTGTGTACTATGCACTCGATAAGGTATCAAAAACGGGGACTGTCTGCAGCTCAGAGAGAATCGCTTGCGAGACTCAGCACTCTGTGATAATGGGAACTGCAGATGCTGGAGAATCCAAGATAATAAAATGTGGGGATGGATGAACACTGCAGGCCCAGCAGCATCTCAGGAGCACAAAATTTGACGTTTCGGGCCTAGACCCTTCATGTGCCGGGTTGAGTACAGTGATCCTCCACGGCTTGTACTTGCTTTGTAATAGAGGATGTGTTTTTCTAAACAGGTCAGTGTCTTGTTATTGCATCAAGTTGGTAAGGGTCTCCGAAAATGAACCTAACAATCCGACCCGAAACGTTAGTTCTGTTTTTTTCTTCTTCACAGAAGCTGCAAGACCTGCTCAGCTTTTCCAGCAACTTCTGTTCTTGTTGCAGTCAGATACATACCCTGCACACGAGAACCCATCAGTTGGCACTTACAGTTAGCCTTCTGTTCCAACACACAATCTCACTTCCTCAATCCCCCGTCACCTTCTGAGCTCCACTGAGCATGACCTTTTCAGAATGGAAACCTCTTGCCCCACAGCATCCTCTGCTCATCTGTCACTGCAATCCCCTTCTTTACCTTTCAGAATCAAATAACAATTTTCTGAGAGACTGTGCATTGGGGTGGTCATTTCTGTAAGAATAGAAGTTCAGTAAACAGTTACTGCAAGCAATCAGGAAGGTTTGCAGGATCTTCTGATTCATTGTGAGAGGAATTAAATACTAATGTGGGAGATTATGCTTCAGTGTCGTAGGGGATTGGTGTTTCTGCATCTGCAACATTATCCAGTGCGGCTCCCTGTCCTTACAGCAGGAAGCGATTACATCAGAGGCAGGTCAGACTAGGTTTGTCACACTTATACCTGTTATTTCTGTGTTTATAACCTGTAATGTTACATCTGTTTTTTTCTCTATTTCTCTTTCTCCACAGGTGCTAAAAGGCCTGCTGAGTTTCTCCAGCACTTTCAGTGTTTATAACCTATAATGTTAACTCTCTTTCTCTCTCTCTGCACAGATGCTGCCCGACCTGGTAAGTTCTTCCAGCACTTTCTGCTTTTGCTTTAGATCTCCAGCAGCCCTCAGTTTTTGTGTCATCAAGACTGCGATTCAGATCATCGCAGTCCCAGTCCATGTCAGCATAGATTGTCTGTCTATTTATTTTCATAAATAATCTGTTTTTAATAGCACAGGATGGGAAAATGGTGTTTGTAATACTTTCAGCAGAGGAGGGTTAGTGAAACAGACCAGTGATGGTGCAAAGGGCAAAGGGGTTATTAATTCTGCAGAAAGGTAAATAGTGATATAAAACGGAGATGTAGTGAGGTGACGGGAATGGAGAGTAACTGTGCTTGGTGAGCTGTGGAATTTGCTTCACTTTCTCCAGTGATTTCTGTTTCAGTCACAGATGTTGCTGGTTTAAAGGCTGACAGCCCTGACAATATATCATCGTCATGATGCTTGCAGGGGTCTATTCAGCCTGGGTGCTGACTGCTGAACTCTGATAAAGCTCAGCTTGCAAAGACGTTGTAGGGCTGATGTGGGGTTTCCTTTTCAGAGGCCGAGGGGTGTCTGCTCAAAGTGGTGCCACCACTCGTGCTGTTTACAGTCGCCCCCAGAGGGTGGAGATTGAATGGAACATTGAGTGGAAACTGCATCAAAACAGCAACACAGCTGTTCCCTCTGCCACTACATTTCCCTTTTCTCGTTCAGAACCAAAGAAGAAACACACTCAACTTTCTGACAGTGTGCCAGTGGGAAAATCAACACATTGCAGGCGGCCAGTTCTGTGAGGATGGAAGGCTGGTGCACAGCGGCAGCAAGCGATCTGGAAAGCTCACAGGATGTTCTGGCTCATAGTGAGGGGAACTGAATGTAAGGGTCGCGAGGTTATGCTTCAGTTCTAGAGGAGATTGGTGTTTCCACATCTGCAGTACTGTACGGTGTTGCTCAACTATCCTCATAGAAGGATGTTAATGCGTTGGAAACAGTTTAGAGAAGGTTTGTCACACTTAGACCAGTTATTTCTGTGTTTATAACCTGTAACATTAACTCTGTCTTACTCCTCTGTCTGTCTCCATGGATGCTGCCAGATCTGCTGAGTTTCTCCAGAACTTTCTGTTTTTGTTAGATCTCCAGCATTCCCCATAGTTTTTGTGTTTATGAATACTGTGATTCAGATCATTGTATTCCTGGTCCTGTCCCAGCACTCATCGTCTGAACATTTTTTTTTGTTTTAAAAACCCTGTGATGTCAAAACCAGACGGTCAGTGGCGCGGTGTGGATGTGCTGAACACTGGAAATATCAGTTCAACGCTTTTAGACGGTGTGTCCAAAAGTTGTCTACATGCAAACTGGCGATGCTGCTGTATTCATTTCTGATTCAGGAGTGTCAGCCTGAGGATTGGGCGGGGGGTGGGGGAACAAAAACAAGAAACAGATGTGATGGGAGAGGCGGGAACAGAGTTAATGTCACAGTTTCTAAAGGCAGAACGCGCTGGAGAAACTCGGGCAGAAGAGAGAGAAAGAGAAACAAAGTTAACTTTTGAGTGCAGCGAACTCTCCGAACCGAGAGGGGTGGGAAAAGTCGGGGTTTTAATAGTTTGGACAGAGGAGGGGGGAGTGGAACAGATGGTGCAGGACAAAGGTGTTAACTGTGGCAAAAGGGGACTCGACATAACGGGGGCATGTTAAGGCCGGGGCGATGCAGAGTAATTGTGTCTTGGTGGGCTGCGAAATTTGCTTTGCTCTCACTTTCTCCAGTGATACCGACTTCAGCCACAAATGTTGCAGGTTGAACAGCAGAAAGAGACGTGACGATATATCATTGTCACGCCAGCTACAGAAATCTGTACAACCTCTGCACTGGCCGCTGAACTCTGCTGAAGCGCAGCTTGCAAACACCTTGCAGGGCTGATATGGGCTTCCTCCTCGCGGGTGGCGGGGCGGGGGGTGGGGGGAGGTGTTGAGAGTGTCTGGGTGCCACGTATTGGGGAGGTTTCCTGTCTCTCAGTCTCGAAGCTGGCGGTCAGACAGATGCTGGCTGCATTTTCTCTCCAATCTCAGAAGCAGCGAGGACTCCGGGCATGGGGACTGGCCGAGGGACGCATTCACGCTGTGCTTAGATCTGCTTCGAATACGAAATTCCCAGCGAACAGGGAACAGACTGATTCCGGACAGCGACATGAACTGGAGTCGCAGAGTCATGTATCACGCGGAACGAGGTCCTTCGGCCCAACTTGTCCATCGCGACCAGGTTTCCTAATGGCCCACGTCTGTTTCTCTCCCCACAGATGCTGCTCGACCTGCTGCGTTTCTCCAGTGATTTTTGTATTTCCTTTCCAAGGGGAGCGCTGCTCTCCCAGAGTCAGCGCCAGTTTTGTGGTTCAAATTGGTACAAATTGGTCACGTTTCTCAGTCCAGATTCTGCTTGTTCTCTGACAGATTAGGGTTGAGGAAAACTTGCATCCACACTGGGGATGGGAATTAGGATTTGTGGTTGCTATCTGTGGGGGTAGAATCGTCCCATGCTTTATTATGGTGGAGCATCGAACAGTACAACACAGGAACAGGCCTTTCGGCCCACATTGTCCGTGCCGACCCATGATGCCATTCTAGACTATCAGTGTGAGGTGATTCATTTTGGACCAATGGCAGATAGATGAGGGTGTTTTCTAGGTGGAATGAAGTGAAATACAATGAATGTTCAAAGAGCCTGTTGGAGTGGACTGGGTGCGTAGATCGTTACAATGTCACAAACAGGTTCAGAAAATAACCAAGAGCTGATGGAATGAGACAAAGATAAAGGCAAAGAACAGGAACCCACCAAGACTGCACCAACACATGATGCCTTTCTAACCTGAAACCCCTTTGCCTCCAGGCTGTCCCTATCCCTGTATTCCCAGCCTGGTCATGTATCTGTCAAGGTGCCTGTTAAATGAAGCTGTTGTATCTGCCTCCACCATCACCTCTGGCAGGGCATTGCAGACACTTACCACCCTCTGTGTAAAAAAGAAAACTGCCTCTCACATCTCCTTTAAACTCTCCCCCTTTTACCTGAAACCTGCGTCTGTTGGAAATGGACATTAATTCCCTGGGAAGAAAAATCTCCGACTATCCATTCTATCTGTGGTTGCTCCTCATCCTTCAACTTCCAAGTGAAAACAGATTGAGTTTGTCCAATCTCTCCTCTTGGTTAATGTCGTGGTGAAGTGTTTCTATACCTGCTTCAAATCTTTCACATCCCCCTGGCAGTGTGGCTACCAGAGCTGTCCACGATATTCCAAATGGGGACTGACTCATGTTCAATACAGCTTGTCTTTATATCGAGAGGACAGGAGTACAAGGACTCAGGAAATAACGCTGCAGTTGTACAAAACCCTGTTTAGACCCCACTTGGAGCAGTTCTGAGAACCACACGTTAGGAAGGATAGATTGGCCTTGGAGAGAGTACAATGTTCATTTACAAGCACGAGACCTGGGCTTTAGGGGCTAAGTTATGAGTAGATTTTACACAAATGAGGCCGGTTTTCTCCAGAATTTAGAAGGTCAAAGGTGACCTGATCAAACATGTTGACAGGAAAAGACAAGGTGGGTAAAGATAAACTATTTCCACTGTTCAGGGATTCTAGAAATGGGGAGGACATTGTCTGAGAATTAGAACCAGACTGTTCAGGAGAGACATTGGGAAGTACTTCTGCACACGAAGGGTGGGAGAGGTTTGGAAATCCCTCCGACGAATGGCATTGGATGCTGGGTCAGTTGTTAGTTTTCAGTCTGAGTGGGATCAATATTTGTTCAGCAACAATATGCAGGGGAAAGGGCCAAAGGCCTGGAAATGGAGCTTGGCCGCAGATCAGCCATTGCATGGTGGAACAAGCTGGAAGGGCTGAATGGTCTGTTCCTGTACCTTTGAATGGAACAATTTAGTTGGAAGTGCTCAAAAAGTATGGAGAGAGCAGCCTCCTTTTGCCGTTTCTAAACTTATTGTCCCAAGTCTCAAGAACTCCCAAGTCTCCTTACACTTCAGACTTCTGAATTTTCTCCCCATTTAGAAAATAGTCCATGCTTTCATTCTTCTTACCAAAGTGCATTATCTTCCACTTGTCCATGTTGTACTCCATCTGTTAGTTCTTTGCCCACTTTCCTAACCTGTCCAAATCGTTCTGCAGCTTTGCCATCTCCTCATCACTACCTGTCCCTCCACCTATCTTTGTATCATCTGCAAACTTAGCCAGAATGCCCACAGTAGCTTTATCTGGACAATTAATGTACAAAATGAAAATTTGTGGCTCCCACATTGACCTTTGCGGAACACCAGCTGCCATCCTGAAGAAGACCCCATTAACCCCACTCTCTGCTTTCTGCCAGACGGCCAATCATCTATTCATGCCAGCACCATGCCTCTAACACCATGGACCCTTATCTTACTTAGCAGCCTCCTGTGTGGCACATCACCAAAGTCCTTCTTGAAGTCTAGGTAGATAACATCCATTGGTTCTCCTTGGTCTACCCTGTTCATTACTTGCTCAAAGAATTACAGCAGATTTTGTCAGGCATGAACTCCCATGCCTGAAACCATGCTGACTTTGCCCTATTTTACCATACAATTCCAAATATTCAGAAATCTCATCCTTTACAATGGGCTCCAAAGTCTTCCCAAATGCACTTTCTTGTTTAAAAACCTAGAAATGTGGAGTCCTTTGCTTGGTTATGAAGAATGGCATGGTGACTGGGAACCGAAAGAGAGAGAAAATAGGAGGGGAAGATGCGGGGATAAATAAAAGACGAAGGGTACAAAGCACAAGTTGAAGGGGGATTGAAACAAGGGCGAGAAACCAATGGTGCCACCATGCACTTCATGTCAATTCCTATTTCTGCCTCCACTTCAATGAGATTTAACAGTTACCGGTGCCCATTGAGTTACCGAAAGGGCATATGCTGTTTCTCTGCTGCTTCCGCACTCATTGCTTTGACATTGTCTTTACTTTGCCATTTCCAGGACACTGTCACAAATAATGACATTTGCATTTCAATTCCCTTCTGTTTTCCAGTGAATCTCGCTCTCTGTGGGAACACCCAAGGTAGGAGGGAACTGCTGATTTCTTGAATAATTGTTTGGAAATTTGAAGTCTTGCTGTACAATCTTTTAAGCGACCTTTTCCAAAACATGCTTCAAATGGGACTTGATCCCAGTCCTTCAGGTCCGGAGTTAGAGATACTCTCTCAAAGATTGGGCACCAGAATCATTTTCAACTCTTTTCCTGTGTGGATACACCACCAGTTTCAATGAGGATCAGTGACCAGTTTCATTGACTTGGTCACATTGGACAGAGACCATTCAGTAAATCTGCACAATGTTTAACTCCGCCACAATACTTCAAATGGGTGTGAGACTTCAAACAGGTTGTTTTGGAAGAAGAAATCAAATTTGTGATTATTTTGGAAAGTAGAACAAAAGAACGAAGTATTATTTAATTGGAGAGAAACTGCAGAAAGCTCCAATGCAAAAGGACTGGTAGCAGGGGGAAGGGACTTGTGCATGAAACTGAGAAAGCTCGCACATGGGGAAGCACATAATCAAGAAGGGCTTATGGAATATTGACCATTATTTCAAGGGGGCTGGGGTATAAGAGTAGGGATGTCTTCTTGCAACTGTACAGGTGCTGATGAAATCATAACTGGTGCACTGTGATCAGTTTTGCTCCCGTTAAGCAAACATTTCATTTCATTGGAGGCAATTCAGAGAGGGTTCATTTGGGCTGGACCTTGGTCTGGAAAGATTGTCTCAGGAGAAAAGACTAAAAATGTTGGGACTATACTCACTGGAATTCAGAAGAATGAGAGGTGGTGTCATTGAAAC
Source organism: Stegostoma tigrinum (assembly GCF_030684315.1). Lineage (NCBI taxonomy): Eukaryota > Metazoa > Chordata > Chondrichthyes > Orectolobiformes > Stegostomatidae > Stegostoma > Stegostoma tigrinum. The sequence goes on from NC_081397.1 coordinate 13,936,623, forward strand.
ATATAGAGATTTGGCAGTGTCAATGCCAAGAGGATGTTGCCCCATCATGGGAGAGTATAGGAGCAGAGGATACAGTCTCAAAATAATGAGGCACCAATTGGAGACTAAGATAATCTCAGAGATATACAGCACAGAAACAGGCCCTTCCAGCGACATTGACCAAATGTGGACTTGCCTAATAACAGCTCCTTCCAACTATCACTCTCTGATACTGTTGCCTAATAATGGCATAATTTGCACTCCCCCAATTTATTAACTTCCTTCAATGTCCTGGTTTATCCTTGTTCATAGCTATCTTAAAACATAAGCACCTGTGATCACTGTTTCCAAAAGGCACTCCAACTGAATGGCCTCTCACCTGGCCAGGCTCATTAGCCAATACAAGATCCAATATGGACCCTCTTCTAGTGCGGTTTTAGACATTAAGACATTGGAGCAGGAGTTAGGCCGTTCAGCCCATTGAAACTGCTCCACTATTCAATCACGGCTGATAAGTTTCTCAACTCCTTTCTCCTGCCTTCTGTACATAACCTTTGATCCCCTTGACAATCAAGAATCTATCTCTCTCTGGCCTGGCCTCCACAGCCTTCTGTAACAATGAATTCCATAGATTCATCACTCTCTGGCTGAAGAAATTTCTCCTCATTCTTTACTCCAAGGTTGTGCCCTCAGGTCCTCGTCTGGTCCTGCCAATGGAAACATATTTCCAATGTTCACTCTAGCCAGGCCTTTCAGTATTTTGTAAGTTTCAGTTTGATACCCAGTTATCCTTCAAAACACCACTGATAAATATTTAGAGTCCACAAACATTCCTCATATGTTAAGCCTTTCATTCCTGGATCATTCTCGTGAACCTCCTCTGGACCCATTCCAGGGCCAGTGTATCTTTCCTGACATATGGGGCCCAAAATTTCTCACAGTAATCCCAATGTGGATTGAGAAGAGCCTTATATAGCTTCAAAATTACATCTTCGCTTTTATGTTCCAGTCCTCACAAAATAAATGCCAACATTTCATTTGCCTTCCTAACCACCAACTCAACCTGCAAGTTTACCTTAGGAAAATCTGGACTAGGATTCCCAAGTCCCTCTGCACTTCAGATTTCTGAATTTTCTCCCCGTCTGGAAAAATAGTCTATACTTTTATTCTTCCTACCAAAGTGAATGATCCCATACTTGCCCAGATTGTATTTCATCTACAGATCCTTTGCCCACTGTCCTGACCTGTCTAAATCCTTTTGCAGCCTCCCCACCTCCTCAGTACTACCTGTGGCCCCACCTATCTTTGTATCATCGCTAAACTTAGACAGAATGCCCTTAGTTCCTTCATTTAGGTCATTGTTTCATAAAGTGAAGACCTTGTGACTGACCCTTGTAGATCTAGACTTGTCACTGGCTACCATCCAAGTAGGACCCTTTTATCACCGCTCTCTCTCCTTCCTGCCAGGCAGCCAATCTTCTATTCATGCTGGTACCTTGCCTCCAACACCATAGTCCCTTATCTTCCTCAGCAACCTTTTGTGCAGCACCTTGCCAAAGGCCTTCTGCCAGTCCAGGTCGGTAACATCTATTGCTTCTCCTTGGTCTAACCTGTCTGTTACTGCATCAAAAAATTCTAACAGATTTGCCAGGTAACCATGCTGGCTGTGTCCTATTTTACCATGCACTTCCAAGTTTTCAGAAATGTAATTCTTCACAATACGCTCAAAATCTTAACAATGGCCGAGGTCAGGCCAATCAGCCTGTAATTTCCCACCTTTTGCCTTACTCCCTTCTTAAACTGAGGTTACACTCGTGATTTTCCAGTCCTCTGGCTCCGTCCCTGTCTCCAGTGATTCCTGAAAGACCACAACTAACACCTCCACTATCTCTTCAGCTTTCTCACTCAGAACTGTGGGGTGTAGTCCATCTGGTCCAGGTGATTTATCCACCTTCAGTCCATTCAGTTTTTCTTGCACCTTCTCCTTGGTGAGGGCCACCATACTCATCTCTGCCGTCCCACTGACTCTCTTGAATTTTTGGATGTTGATTGTGACTTGCACCTTGAAGACTGATGCAAAGTGTTTATTCAGTTCTTCAGCCATTTCTTTGTTCCCCATGACTACTGATTCACCATCATTTTCCAGCAGACCAAAGCCCATTTTTGCCTCTCTTTAGCCATTTATATGTTGAAAGAAACTCTTGCAATCTTCCTTTATATTGCTGGTTCCCTTGCCTATTTCTTGTATTGGATGTGACTAAGTACAAAACAATAAGGGAAACAATGTTTCATTAGTTAGCAATTACAGACCTTCATAGAAGAAGTAGAGAAATAAAGAAATAAGGTAATAGTTAACATTGAAGTATTTCTTAATATAAACTAGAAAAATAAAGGAATCAAGTGAAAACTTCAGCAGTTTTTAATGAGTGCTTGCTGGGCCCCAGTCCCCTCTGTGCAGCTCGCTCTCTGAGGGAACTCAGCTGCCCAGCCTCATGGCTACCGCTGCAAATGCCCAGGAACCCTCCTCCCCGCTTGTTCTTCCTACATCGGGCTGTGATACCATCGCAGCCGCTGTGCTGCCTCTGATCTCCTGCTGCCCGTGGAACATGCCCAGGCAGAAGCTGCTGGCAGTTCTGGTCACTGGGTAGGCAGGTCTCGGCCCGAAACACCAGCTTTCTTGCTCCTAAGATGCTGCTTGGCCTGCTGTGTTCATCCAGCTCCACACCGTATTATGTGGCATTGGGGCCTGCTTTCTCCACCAGCTATCTCGGACGTTGGGTTTGAGAGATTGCTATGGGCTGCTGAATGCCTCCCACCCCGGGCTGGGAAGCCACCACACCGAGCTGAGAGAAAGCCTCGCTGTGTCCACGCTGAGACCAGGAGAAGAAAACAGAAAAAAAAACACAAAGACAGAAAAGAGGAAAATGAAAAAAGAGAATGAAATGGTCAGAGCGGATGGGCCCTGGCTGAAATGCTCGGCTCGGTCGCCATCTTGAAGTGGGTTCGTAAAAGAAGGAGAGACTTTAAAATTGTAATGTGTGCTGACCAAGGAGGAATTGTTCTTGGTCCAAAAATGGAAAGTATTTCACTTACACATGAAACTGGTGGGTATTATCACTGTGTGCTATATAGTGCATGGTCAAAAGCGAAATTGTTGAAGATGTCATCACTGCTAAGTGAACTTCGAATTTCATTTACATAGAAAGGCCCATGGAAGTGGAGTGTACAGTATTCAAGAAACAAACAACAGAACAGTGTAGGAACAGGCCCTTAAGCCCAAAAGGCTGTGCTAACACATGATGCCTTACTGAGCTGAACCCTTTCCCTCGAAGCTGTCCATATCCCTCTATTCCATGACTGGCCATGTACCTGTAAAGATGCCTCTTAAATGCTGCTGTTGTATCCACCTCCACCACCTCCTCTGGCAGTGCATTGAAGGCACTTACCGACCTTTGTGTAAAAAGAACTTGCCTCTCACACCTCCTTTAAACTTTTCCCCCATTACCTAGAACGTACATCGCTTGTAGAATCGACAGGCTGAATTACCCCATTCTGATCCTACATCTTCTGGACCTTCAGTACAGGTTTGTTCCCCTGACCTGAGGAGGAGCCATAAGACTATAAGTAACAGGAACAGTATTATGCCATTTGGCCATCGATTCCTCTCCACCTTTCAACATGATCATGACCTCATGACCTCATTCTGATCCTACATCTTATAATCTTCAGGTCTTATGTCACTGAAAGGTGGAGGGGACTCAATGGTCAAATGCCATCCTTGCGCTCCTGTTTCTTGTGGTCATAGAATGATAAAATCCCGACATTGCGGAAGCAGGCCTTTCAGTCCATCAAGTCCACACTGACCCTCTGAAGTGCAACTACCCAGACCCAGGGCCATCCCATCTCTAACCCTGTATTTCCCATGGCTAATCCACCTGAGCCGGTACACCCTTGGATGCATTATGAGCAATTTGCCAGGGCCAATCTATCTAACCTGCACATCTTTGGACTGTGGGAGGAGACTGGAGCACCTCAAGGAAACTCTCACACAAAGGGAGAGCGTGCAATCTCCACGCAGTCACCCAACGGTGGAATCGATCCTGTGTTGCTAGGGCTATGCAGCATCAGTGCGAGCCACTGAGCCTCCCTGATGCCCTGTTTTATGGATCATCCTCAGGTCAGGAGAGCACATCGATCTTCAACACTCCATCTAAGTTGCAAAAAGATTGACAGTAGTTGTCTGAGATAACAAAGTGTGGAGCTGGATGAACACAGAAGGCCAAGCAGCATCTGAGGAGCACAAAACATGACATTTCAGGCCTCGACCCTTCATCAGCTTTTGTGCTGCTCAGGTGCTGCTTGGCCTGCTGTGTTCATCCAGCTCCACACTTTGTTATCTCGGATTCTCCAGCATCTGCAGTTCCCATTATCTCTGACAGTAGTTGTCTGGGCTGGATTGTATAAAATATTGGGAATAGTTTGGCAGGACTGATGCTTGAAAATCCATTTTGGAAACAATGTGATAACGAATGTTGTAGGAGCAGTTCCCAGTGTAATGATGTGACTTTGCTTTTGATCTTAGCTGGACGAGTGGCTTTCTATGTTGTCCCAGTTTCACCTTTGGAAGGAGAGACACTGGAACTGAATTGTCAGCGCCAATACTATTATTGGAGGACAAAGCAGGACTTTACCTTTTATAGAAATGGAAAGAAGATCCATTCAATGAAGTCTACAACAGATGAATTTTCATATCGCATTAAAGTAAAAAGCACCGATGACAGTGGATTGTACAGTTGCAAAATTGATGGGTCAGAATCACAACATGTTCACGTTCAAGTTCAAGGTACGTACCTGATATTCCATTCTGTGGTAGGCAATGTGCGTATTTCTCTTGATTTTTAATTTAAACACTGGAGGTATTCTAAGTCACAAAGTACAGCAGAATCTCTTTATTCCATCCTGTGTGTACTGCTAAAGTGACACGAGTTCTTTTGTCCCCAGCGCGAGGCCTCCACAACCTTGAACGTTCTGACACTTGAAGTGCTCATCCAAGTATTGTTTAAGTATTTGGGAGTTTCCTACCTCAACAACCCTCCCAGGCAGTGCATTCCACATTCCCACCATCCTCTGGGTATTACAAGCCTCAAGTTTCCCTCTAAATCTAGTGCCTTTCAATTTAAAAGGATGTCCTGCCTTGTTATTGGCCGTTTGAATAAGGGGAAAACCTGCTTCTTACTCCCTCTGTTTATGCCCCTCATCATCTTACACACCCCAATCAGGTCCCCCCTCAGCCTTCTCTTCTTTAAAGAAAACAGCCCGAGTTTACCCAGTCTCTCTTCATCGCTGAAATGCTCCAGCCCAGGCAACGTACTGGGGAATCTCCTCTGCAACTCTTCCAGTGCAATCACATCCTTTCTGCGGTGATCCGGACTGCCACACAGTGCTCCAGCTGTGGCCTCACCAAAGTCCTATTCAGCTCCAACATCACCTCCCCACTTTTATAATCTATGCCTTCACTGACAAAGGCTAATGTCCCATATGCCTTCTTAATGGCCCTGTTAACCCAAACTGCCTTTAATGGTTTGTGAGCAATGGCAAAGGTAGTAAAGTCACTGTGGTCCCACTGTCCCATTAGTGAGGGAGGGGAGTAGGAGGTGGTTTAACCTGAGGGTCACCACACCTCAGGCAAGGGGAGATTCTGAGAAAGAGGTTCCATTGTGGTCACTCCAGCCAGTGTGGGATTTGAACCACACACTGTTGGAACAATTGTGGATCACAGACCAGCTAACCAGCCAACTGAGCTACCCAACACACAGCAATGGAATCTTCTCTCATCCTTCTAAACTCTGACCAACCTGCTCAGTCTCCCCTCATTAGACAAGCCTTTGTCTCTGTGTAGCTGAGAAAGTTGCAATCTGTCGATGTGACCCATGTCAATCATTGTGATCCATCATCACTAAATAGGGTCATACAATCACACAGCACAGAAACGTGCCCTTTATCCTAACTCACCCACGCTGACCAGGTTTCCCAAAGTGAACTTGTCTCATTTGCCTGTGTTTGGCCCATATCCCTCGAAACATTTCCAATCGTGTATCCATCCAAATGTCTTTAAATGTTGTAATTGTCCTCACCTCCACCACTTCCTCTGGCAGTTCCTTCCATGCATGCACCTCCCGCTCTGTGAGAAAGTTACCCCTCAGGTCCCTTTTAAATCTTTCCCCTGTTACCTTAAACCTCCAGGTTTGGATTGCCCTCACGTGGGAATTTGATTATTTACCTTATCTATGCCCCTCATGATTTTATACACCTCAAAGGTGACCCATCTGCTTCCAATGCTTCAGCTGATGCACCCTCTCCCAATAGCTCAATTCCCTTTTGTTTTTTGGAATCCTGGGATGGGAGCAAGGCAAATGTTTATCCTCCTCATGTCTTTAAATAACTTTGTCCTATGGTCTTTCTCTACCTCTGTGTCAATATGAGGTATTTGAACTGGAAAGGCTTGGAGGGCAACAGACCAAATGGTTGTGAATGGAAGATTAGCTTAGGAAACTGGGTCAGCATGGACGAGTTGGGCAGAAGGGCCTGATTCTATGTTTTTTTTATGGCTTTGAGACAGAATTTCATATTTGGAAAGCAAAAGAAGGATAATGTTTTGCACTGTCCCCTGACATTTGTCACTAAATGCCCACCTTCTTTGCCCCTCATCACTGCTGTGCCTTTCGGTCTGTGACTATAACAGTTGATAGATGAGCCCCGACTGTGTGTTACATTCCAGAACGCTTTGCCAAGCCCGTACTGAGGGTGGAGCCGGCGGCTGAAGTATTTGAGGGGCTCCGGGTCACGCTGACGTGCATTGCTCGGAGAGCACGGCGCTCCATCTGGCTTCACTACACATTTTACAGAGATGGCAGCGCCCTGGAGACAGCGCCGGATGCTGGCGGTGTGTACACGATCAACGCAGCAGCTGCAAACGTTTCTGGGAATTACGCCTGTGAAGCGATCGAGACAAATTCTGATCTGTGGAAGAGGAGCGACAATGTTCACATTTCCGTTAAAGGTAAGTATCTGTCATTATTGCAGAGTCTCCAGCACAAATTAAAGGCCTTTCAGCCCATTGAGTCAGAAACAGCCACCTCACTATTCTCTAATCCCCATTTCCCCAGCACTTGGCCCCAGAGCATTGGCATCGTGAGGGAGCATTTAAACACTTCTTCAATGTGATGAGGGTTTCTGTCTCTCCCACCCTTACTGGCAGTGAGTTCCACATTCGGTGAGTGAAAGTGTTTTTCCTCACAACGCCTCTAAACTTCCTGCCCCCTATCTTTAATGTCTATGCCCACTGCCTGGGCCATTGGTCCCTCTACCAAAGGGAAAACAAGTTTCTTCCTGTATTCTCGACCTATGCTCTTCATCATTTTATACCTCTCAATAATGTCTCCCTGTCTCAATCTCCACGGATGTAAGGAGAACAATCCTAGTCTGTTCAATCTCTCTCCATCACTGAAACTCTCCATCCCCCTCCTGATAAATCTCCCTCTGCACCCTCTCCCAGTGCTAACACATCCCTCCAACAATGTGGAGAATGGGTGAACCAGACACAACGCTCTCACTGTGGTTGCACGTTTTCATTCCAAACGTGTTGTGGTCATCACCAAATCTGAGCTTCACCTGACATGATGCTAACCGCCTTCATTGACCTTGAAGGAGGTTAGGAGTCTCCCGTGCTGACTCTGTCTCAGGATTTTCTTGCTCTCATTCTAATCACTGAGCTTTCCCAAGCTCAGACACTCTACAGCTCAAACAGAAACATGTCCTTTTGCTTTCCAGAGGCATTCGCTGTCCCTAAGCTGACCGTGTATCCTGAGGGACAGCTAGTTGATGGTCAATGGTTTAAGCTGATGTGCTTGGTTGAAGAGAATCTCTCCGAAGCTTCCTTGCGGTACAGCTTTTACAGAAATGGGATCCCTATCCAGTCTCCCTCCGACCACAGCAATTCCATCTCTGAGCCAGCTCGTCCGGCCGACTCGGGTACTTACCATTGCGAAGTTACGGGCAGTAAGGTGCGGAAACGCAGTAATCAGCTCCATTTGTCCATCAGGCGTGAGTACCGTTTATTATTGTTCCTTTCTTTAAACTGTGAAGGATTCAAAGTAGAGACAGATTATCATCATTCCCCACATCCACAGCCATATATTAGAGCTGCAGAGACAAACAGCACAGGGTAATGAGTCACCCATTTAGGATTGATATGTGGAGAAATGTTTTCACCTCGAGAGTGGGAAGCCTGTGGGATTCACTTCCCCAGAAAATTATGGAAATTATTATACGGGAGTTGGCCATTTGGCCCTTCCAGCCTGTTCTGTCCGCGCAATGGGATCATGGATGATCACCTGACACAGTTCACTGCCCCCCACTGTCCCCTTGGCCCATGTGAACTCTATCCAACTCTTTCCTGAACAGCAAGCAATGTTCTCAGCCCAAACACATTCTGTGACAAAGAATTCCACAGGATTTCCACTCTCCCAGTGAAGACATTTGCCCCCATCTCAGTCCTACCCTGTCTCCTTTAGACAATGAGCCCACAGCCTGAAACATCCCTCTGTACAATTAGGGATGGGCAATAAATGCTGGATTACCCAGTGACACACATCCAAAGACTGAACATACAAAAATGGATATGAGAATGGATGTGATTGTGATTAAGTTCTTAGATGAGTTTGCAATTAACTCTGCCAAGCAAAGGGACCTAACATTTGTTTATATTTGCAGGAATTCCAGTGTCAAAGCCAGAACTAGTAATTCAATCAGGAAAGGAGCTAATCGAAGGAGATATGGCATCCTTAATCTGTTCAGTCTCCAATGGCTCTCTGCCGATTTATTACCAATTCTACAAGGGCTCAAGTGTGGAGCTGTACTGGGAGCTTTCCAACAGTACTAAGCTTGTTTACAACATTGAAACCATCAGCAGAAAAGACAAAGGGATTTACCATTGCTCGGTGAGAAATGAGGTGACAGGCCCTTTGCACAATGAAGACATAGAGATCACAGTGATAGGTGAGTTCAGAAGGACTCTCTCCCAAAGAGTAACTGATCCATCGGCTCAGGGACCACTGCTGATGAGATCTCTCAAAACTAGTGTATTGTCATTGAAGACGTCACTTTGGATTAAAGTGACACAGCCTTGGATATTAGAGTCATAGAGGTATCCAGTATGGAACAGGCCCTTCAGCCGAACTTGTCCACGCCGAACAGGTTTCCCAAAAAGTCCCATTTGCCTGCATTTGGCAATTTCTTTTGAATGTTGTCATTACCGCTACCATTTCCTCTCGCAGCTCATTCCATATGTGCACCACCCTCTGTGTGAAAATGTTTCCCCTCACATACCTTTCCTATCTCAGCTTATCCAGTGCCCTTTAGATTTAGCCCCCACTACCCTGGGGAGAAGTCCTCGGCTTTATCACCTTACATATTCCCCTCAGGATTTTATAAACCTCTCTGAGGTCACCCCTCAGCCTCCAATGTGTCAGAAATAAAACCCCCAGCCTATCCAGCCTCTCGTTATAATTCAAACTTTCTAGTCTCGGTGACATCCTTCTAAAGGTTTTTGGCACCATTCCCTGCTTCAGAACAACTTTCCGTAGCAGGGTGAACAGAATTGTACACAGTACAATTACCAAGAACATCCTAAGATTCAATGCCTCCCATCGTTCTTCCAAACTCCAGCCAATATAGTTTTCTCCTCGCCCATGATAGCTTCTACACCATCTGATGCTCGATCATTCTTGTTGCTGCCATATCTATTCCAGCTCGTACAGAGCTATATCACCCACACTGCTTCCCTCCCTGTCATTTCCAAAAATCATGCACCCCCTGAATATTTGGTTAGATATTTTGCTGGAGAACCAACACCTGCCCCATCTCTTCTGATCTTCTGTCCAAAATATAAAGGTGTGTTATGTTAATGAGCAAAGTGTTGATTTTGGGCAGAATACCAGGCATTTAGAGTGTGAAGGGAGGTGATTGGTCAAGTGTTGATGATTGTCAGGGTGAGGTTTGGGCTTGGTATTTTTCAGGGTGTATTTTTAAAATCACAATTTGGAAAGAACTTTGTCAGAAGACTGCATTTCTGAGAAGAGACTGACTTACACGACCTATTTCGAAGGCAATTCGAAGTAATTCCCCTCACTTTTGTTTCGGAATCACACAGAGTTCCATGCTGGGTGAGGGTGGCTGGTTTCCTTCTCCCAACAACAGCATTTTGTCTCTGTTCAGCATGATTTCATGAGCCATTCAGTTTCACCATTACTGAGACAGTAGGAACTGCCGATGCTGGAGAATCTGAGATAACACCATTTTATCTCAGTTTCACCATGACTGAGCTTGCTTCTCACTTCCCGATTCTAAAAATGAACTGAACTTAAATTATATACAAGAAACAGTGTGCAATCTTTGGTGAACGATGACAGGCAGGCCTACTCCATTGGGAGTTATGTATTCACATGTGGGACATGGGCAATGCAGTCCCCGTCCCACGTTGCCCCGCTTTGAGAAGGTGGTGGTGAGTTGCCTTGTTGAATCACTGCATCCATGTGCTATCAGTTGACCCACATTGCCCTTAGGGTGAGAATTTGAAATGTGGAGCTGGCTTAAGGAACAGATATTGCATGTCCTTGACAGGTATGTTCCTGTCAGGCAGGGAGGAAGTGATGAGGGAAGGGAACTGTGGTTTACTAAAGAAATTGTATCTCTTGGTAAGTGGAAGAGGGAGGCTTATGTGACAATGAGATGAGATGGTTCAGATGGGGCGATGGAGAGTTACAGATTAGCTAGGAAGGATTTAAAGAGACAGTTAAGAAGAGCAAGGGGGGGACATGAGCAGACATTGCTGGGTAAAATAAAGGAGAACCCTAAAGTTTTGTATAGGTATGTGAGGAATAAGAGGATGACTAGGTTAGGAATAGGGCCAGTCAAAGACAGAAGTGGGAAGTTGTGTATGGATCCTGTGGAGATTGGAGTGGTGCTAAATGATTATTTCTCATCTGTTTTCACTGAGGAACAGGAGAATATTGTAGAACAGATGACTGAGTTACGGGCTACTAGAATTGAAAGGATTAAGGTGAGTAAGGAGGAGGTGTTATCAATTCTAGAAGGTGTGAACATAGATAAATCCCCTGGGCTAGATGGAATTTTTCCAAAGATTGCCTGGGACGCTAGGGAGGAGGTGGTGCAGCTTTTGGCCTTGACCTTTAAGTCCTCATTGTCGACAGGTTTAGTGCCAGAGGACTGGAGGGTTGCAAATGTTGAACCCTTGTTCAAGAAGGGCAGTAGGGATGACCCAGACAATTATAGACCTGTGAGCCTTACGTCTGTTGTAGGAAAAATTTTGGAAAGGTTGAGAAGAGATAGGATTTATAATAATCTAGCAAACAACAATTTGATTGGAGATAGTCAACATGGATTTGTCAAGGGCAGGTCGTATCTCACAAACCTCGTTGAGTTTTTTGAGAAGGTTACCAAGCATATGGATGAAGTTCGGCAGTTGATGTGGTGTACGTGGACTTCAGTAAAGCCTTTGATAAGGTTCCACATGATAGGCTATTGGAGAAAATACAGAGGCACGGGATTGAGGGAGAATTAGCAATTTGGATTAGAAACTGGCTTTCTGTAAGAAGGCAATGAGTGGTGGTTGATGGAAAATATTCAGCCTGGAGTCCGATTACTAGTGGTGTGCTTCAAGGATCTGTTTTGGGACCACTGCTGTTTGTCATTTTTCTAAATGACTTGGATGCAGGCATAGGTGGATGGATTCGTAAGTTCGCAGATAACACTAAAGTCAGTGGAGTGGTGGACAGTTTGGAAGAATGTTGCAAGTTGCAGGGAGACTTGGATAAACTGCAGAATTGGGCCGAAAGGTCGCAAATGGAGTATAATACGGGTAAATGTGAGGTGATTCACTTTGGGAGGAATAATAGGAAGGCAGAATACCATGTCAATGGAAGGATTCTTGGTAGTGTGGATTTGCAGAGGGATCTTGGTGTCCATGTACATAGATCCCTGAAAGTTGCCACACAGGTTGACAGTGCTGTTAAAAAGGCTTAACGTGTTTTAGGTTTTATTGGTAGAGGGACTGAGTTCCAAAGCCGTGATGTCATGCTGCAACTGTACAAAACGCTAGTGTGGTCTCATTTGGAATATTGTGTGCAGTTCTGGTCACCCCATTAAAGGAAGGATGTGGAAGCATTGGAAAAGGTGCAGAGGAGATTTACCAGGATGTTGCCTGGTCTGGAGCGCAGGCCTTATGAAGAAAGGCTGAGGGACTTGGGTCTGTTCTCATTGGAGAGAAGGAGGCTAAGAGGAGATTTACTAGAGACATACAAGATGATCAGAGGATTAGATAGGGTGGACAGTGAGAGTCTTTTTCCGTGCATGATGACTTCAGCTTGTACAAGGGGGCATAGCTACAAATTGAGGGGTGATAGATATAAGACAGATGTCAGAGACAGGCTTTTTACACAGAGAGTGGTGAGGACGTGGAGAACCCTGCCTGCCAATGTAGTGAACTCAGCCACATTAGGGGCATTTAAACAGTCCTTAGATAAGCATAAGGATAATGATGGGATAGCGTATCAGAGATAATGGGAACTGCAGATGCTGGAGAATCCAAGATAATAAAATGTGAGGCTGGATGAACACAGCAGGCCCAGCAACATCTCAGGAGCACAAAAGCTGACGTTTCGGGCCTTGACCCTTCATCAGAGAGGGGGATGGAGTGAGGGTTCTGGAACAAATAGGGAGAGAGGGGGAGGCGGACCGAAGATGGAGAGAAAAGAAGATAGATGGGGAGGAGAGTATAGGTGGGGAGGTAGGGAGGGGATAGGTCAGTCCAGGGAAGACGGACAGGTCAAGGAGGTGGGGTGAGGTTAGTAGGTAGGAGATGGAGGTGCGGCTTGGGGTGGGAGGAAGGGATGGGTGAGAGGAAGAACAGGTTAGGGAGGCAGAGACAGGTTGGACAGGTTTTGGGATGCAGTGGGTGGAGGGGAAGAGTTGGGCTGGTTGTGTGGTGCAGTGGGGGTAGGGGACGAACTGGGCTGGTTTTGGGATGCGGTGGGGGAAGGGGAGATTTTGAAGCTGGTGAAGTCCACATTGATACCATTGGGCTGCAGGGTTCCCAAGCGGAATTTGAGTTGCTGTTCCTGCAACCTTTGGGTGGCATCATTGTGGCACTGCAGGAGGCCCATGATGGACATGTCATCTAAAGAATGGGAGGGGGAGTGGAAATGGTTTGCGACTGGGAGGTGCAGTTGTTTGTTGCGAACTGAGCGGAGGTGTTCTGCAAAGCGGTCCCCAAGCCTCCGCTTGGTTTCCCCAATGTAGAGGAAGCCACACCGGGTACAGTGGATGCAGTATACCACATTGGCAGATGTGCAGGTGAACCTCTGCTTAATGTGGAATGTCATCTTGGGGCCTGGGGTAGGGGTGAGGGAGGAGGTGTGGGGGCAAGTGTAGCATTTCCTGCGGTTGCAGGGGAAGGTGCTGGGTGTGGTGGGGTTGGAAGACAGTGTGGAGCGAACAAGGGAGTCACGGAGAGAGTGGTCTCCCCGGAAAGCAGACAAGGGTGGGGATGGAAAAATGTCTTGGGTGGTGGGGTCGGATTGCAGATGGCGGAAGTGTCGGAGGATGATGCGTTCTATCCGGAGTTTGGTGGGGTGGTGTGTGAGAACGAGGGGGATCCTCTTTGGGCGGTTGTGGCGGGGACGGGGTGTGAGGGATGTGTTGCGGATGTGTACCCGGTGTGGCATCCTCTACATTGGGGAAACCAAGCGGAGGCTTGGGGACCACTTTGCAGAACACCTCCGCTCAGTTCGCAACAAACAACTGCACCTCCCAGTCGCAAACCATTTCCACTCCCCCTCCCATTCTTTAGATGACATGTCCATCATGGGCCTCCGGCAGTGCCACAATGATGCCACCCAAAGGTTGCAGGAACAGCAACTCTAATTCCGCTTGCAGCCCAATGGTATCAATGTGGACTTCACCAGCTTCAAAATCTCCCCCTCCCCCACTGCATCCCTAAACCAGCCCAGTTCGTCTCCTCCCTCCACTGCACCACACAACCAGCCCAGCTCTTCCCCTCCCCCCACTGCATCCCAAAACCAGTCCAACCTGTCTCTGCCTCCCTAATCTGTTCTTCCTCTCACCCATCCCTTCCTCCCACCCCAAGCCGCACCTCCATCTCCTACCTACTAACCTCATCCCACCTCCTTGACCTGTCTGTCTTCCCTGGACTGACCTATCCCCTCCCTACCTCCCCACCTATACTCTCCTCCCCACCTACCTTCTTTTCTCTCTATCTTCCGCCCGCCTCCCCCTCTCTCCCTATTTATTCCAGAACCCTCACCCCATTCCCCTCTCTGATGAAGGGTCTAGGCCCGAAACGTCAGCTTTTGTGCTCCTGAGATGCTGCTGGGCCTGCTGTGTTCATCGAGCCTCACATTTTATTATCTATTGATGGGATAGTGTTGGGGGGTGGACTTAGATTAGTTCACAAGCCGGCGCAACATCGAGGGCTGAATGGGCCTGTTCTGTGCTGTATTGTTCTCTGTTCTATATTCTATTATGGCCCGGTAACACTGAAGAAACGTCCGATATGTTTCCATTTCAAGATGCTGAGTAGCTCACAGGGGAATTTGTACTGGTGTTCCCATATATCTGCTGCTCTTGTCCTTCTGGATGGAAGTGGCTGTGGAGTTGCAAGATGCTGCTGAGAATCTTTGGTGAATTTCAGTGTGCAGATGGTACACACTGCTGCAACTGTGTGTCAGTGATGTAGGGATTAGATGTTTGGGGATGTGGCAATCAAGTGGGAGTAGCTTTTTCTATGGATGGTGTTGAGCTTCTCAAGAGTTGTTGGAGCTGCCTCCAACCAGGCAAGTAGGGAGTATTCCATCACACTACTGACTTGTGTAATGTCGATGTTGGGCAGGAATTGGTGTGTCAGGAGGTGAATTGCTCACTGCCGGATTCCGAACCTCTGACCTGCTCCTATAGTCACAGTATTTATTTGGGTAGTCTGATTTAGTTTCTGGTCAATGATAAACTCTAGGACGTTGATAGCGGGGAATTCAGTGATGGTCAGACCATTGAATGTCAAGGGCAATGGTTAGATACTGGAGTACTGTGTACATTTCTGGTCACCTTACTGCAGGAAGGGTGTGATAGCACTGGAGGGGGTACAGAAGACGGGGTACAGAACCAGGTTGTTTCCTGGGTTGGAACAAGTGAGCTGTAAGGAGAGAGTAGATAGGCTGGGATGGTTTCCTTTAGAGCAGGGAAGGCTGCAGAGGGTCATGAATGAGGTGCATCAGATTATGAGGGGGGTGGACAGGGTGAATGGAGAGCATCTGTTCCCCTTGGTTGAGAGGTCAGTCATGAAGGGGCACAGATTTAGTGTAAGGGACAGGAGATTCTGAGGGGATTTGACAGAAAAAAATCTTTTTCACTCCGAGGTTCATGCAAATGGGACGAGAGTGGCGAGCAGAAACCTAAAATAAACGTTTAAAATATATTTGGAGGAGCACTTGTCACACCATAACATTTCAGGATATGGGGCCAGGGTGGGAAATTGGAATTAGCGCACCTTTAGGGATAGTTATTGTCAGTGCAGACGCAATGGGCCGAAGGGCCTGTTCCACGCTGTATGATGCACTGGTCGCATTCCCCAAGGGTGTTGGCCGTGTGAGGGCATTCAGTGATGGTAGCGCCATTAACATCACGGGCTCAATGGTTAGATTCTCTGTTAATGGTCACCCCCAGGATGTTAATACTGAGGGAAGCAGGAACGGCAACGCCACTGAACATCGGGGGCACGATGGTTAGATTTTCTTTCTCTCAATGATAATCTCCAAAATGTTGATAATTGGGGAGAATTAAAGCTCTCCATTAGATTTTAAATCCATCAAACTGCTTCACTCCCTTTTAAATTATTTGCATTAAACTGGTCCCCACTGATAGCCTCAATCGATGGGCGAACTCCATGGTTTTGAACTCTGTGTGTTTTCTCCTCAGTTCCTGTCTCAGATGCTGTGCTGATACCCCGCACCAACGGGACTGAGATACAGCCCGGGGACCGCCTTGTTCTCCGATGCCTGGTGAGGGAAGGCACTGAGCCCCAGTTCATTTGGTACCGAGACAACGTGCCGCTAAGGAACGGCAGTGCGAGCTCTCATGTGACTGCCGATGGTGGTGAGCTGGTTATTCATTCATTCCGGAGAGACAGTGTCGGGAGGTATCACTGTGCAGCGATCAACACAGGAACCGACGGCACCATTTTTAACGTGACCAGCGATTATATCGAATTCACGCTGCGAGGTAACAGTGACAGTCAGATCAGACACAGACAGAGCACAGGGAAAGGCCATTCGCTCCATCCAGTGCGTGCCAGTCAGAAACAATTAACCATCTCAGTTAGGAAGGTGACGTGAGGTTATTAATCCAGCTGCCTGGGTCATTTTCCCGGGATCCCAGTTCAAATCCCGCTCATACCCGATGGTAGAATTTGAGCGCAATAAAAATCTGGAAGTGTAAATCTTATGGAGAAGGGCGTGCAGAGGAGATTCACCAGGACGTTGCCCTGGGGTGGTGCATTTCAGCGATGAAGAGATGCTCAGTAAGCTCAGGCTGTTTTCTTTGGAGCAGGGAATGCTGAGGGGGAACTGATAGAGGTGTGCCAGTCTGTGTGGCACAGGGACTGCTGTGGGGGGATGAGGAAGCAGCTGCTCCCCTGGGTGGAAGTGTAAATAACAAGGGCAGCATCATTTGAAAGTGAAATGCAGGAGGTTGAGAGGGGGTTTGAGGATTGTCTCACCCACAGGGCTGTGGGGGCTCGGAGGGTAGTTGAGGTGGGAAACCTCGCAGCCTTTAAAGAGAACTTGAATGAAACTCGACGTGCCATAACATTCCAGGCTGTAGGGGGCCGATTGCAGGAAAGTGGGTTCAGTGCAGGGAGCTCAATGGGTTCAATTCTTCCGTGTTTTCCATCCCCCCGTGGGTGGCAGGGAGTTACGTACCTGCAGGGGTTGGTCACTCTGATGCTGATCGTGTGCCTCACACAGGGCTGATGCGGTAACACTTCCCGCTGAGTTTGTTAACGTGAGCCGGATGTTGTTGGATTTCAGCTCGGAGTTATTCCACGGAGATCGCGGCCTCGCTCGTCCCAGTTCTGCTGTTCGCCGGCCTGATCGCGTCGGCGTGGTTCATCCACCGGAGGGGCCACACAGGTCTGTAACTTCCCACGGGGATCGGGTTTGTTCCCCGGGGCATGGCATTGCCGTCCACGCCCCAGTGTAACCTTTGCAGCTGGACAGGGTTGGGGTGGGGGACCCGGGGAAGGAGTTGTTGGGTCAGGAACTGGGGTGGACCGTGTTCCTGACAGTAGGAGGGAGAGCACTCACCAAGTTAGCCTCCTGGATCGGGTAAATGTGACCAATACTCCCACTCTGTGTTACCTCAGAGAAGAGGAGAGGCATAAGATCGTGTGAATCAGGAACAGGAGGAGGCCATTCAGCCCCCTCAAATCCTTGCTCCACTAATCCTCACCCTAACTTAAACTCAATCCTACCGCTAAACTAAATCTTTGTCCTAAACCGAGCTCTCATTCTCATTCTAATCTTGCCTCTCAGCCAAATGCTAACTAAAACTAATAACTAACCCAAGCCTTAAGCCTAGCCGTAGACTGAACACTGACCCTCACCCGAACCCTCGCCTCATCACCTTAAACCAAACCTTAATGCTGAACCAACCTTAACCCTAACGCTGGCCCAACCCATAACCCAAAACCTAACCATGACCCTAATCCTAATCTGAATCCTAACACTAACCTTAAACTGAATACTAACCCTCACCATAAAACAATCCTTAACCTCATGCTAACCCTAACTCTGGCCTTGGCCCTCACTCAGACACGAACGAAACCCTCACCTAATCCCTGTCACAAGTGGTTAATGTGCATTCAGATGGGTTTGATGATTCTCATCTATTGATGTGTTTGCTCTCTGCTTATGACTGAGAAAGGGCTTTGCAGCTCCTGTCTGGAACAGCACAAAGCTACTGTCCAATACGCTAAGAATGTTATCTCTCTACCTGCAGGCAATTCCTCACCTGTGTCACAGCCCAAGAGGTAAGGGGATGAAACTGCAAATTTTATATTTGCCATTGTTTATCCTGATTCCCCTTAATCAGGGAGCGACAACGAGCAGAAGAACTGAGAGAGGGAACTTGGGTATTGCCTTATCCTTTTAATATGAGCCTGACAAACCAGGAAACAATACTCCTGGAAAGTCCCAGGTGGCTTTTATTCATTCACAGGGGTGTGCGTGTCACTGACAGGGCCAGCATTTTATTGCCAATCCTTAATTGCCCCAGAGGGCAGTTTTGTTAACCAGCTTCTAGAGTCACAAATGGGCCAGACCAGGTAAGAATAGCAGATTTCCTTCCCCAAAGGACATAAGTGAAAAGCGATGGGGAATTGGGCAGCTCCTTGAGGGTGAGAAAGCTCCATGTTTGGATGGAAACCAGGGACGTGGGACCAATGAATAACAGGGTCTCACTGGGCTTTGTAATTTCCGTGGTAGCTTTGCTGTTTTGTTGAAGCTGAGCGTGGGGTTGAAAGCGTTGTGTTTGAAATGACAACTTCCTTCCCTTCCCCTTTCTACTGGAAATAGATCCCAAGCTTCTGGTGAAGTGGCAGCAGCCAGCAACCTGGAGTATGCAGTAATCGGAGCAGCACACAATGCTGGTGAGTGCCATTGAATCGGTGTGGTTATAGAGCCCCACACAGTGACGGTGCACCATAACCTGGTAGGAATTCTGGTCAATCGTCCAAGCTGTCAGCTGGGCTAGAATGGGGTGGTTTTCCTTGGAGCTGTGGAGGCTGAAGGGGAGGACAGCAGCCAGGAAACAGGACTAGGCCATTCAGCCCACCTATCCTGTTCTGCCAGACATTATGATTATAGCTAACCATCTAACTCAGTCCCTGGTTCTGAGAGAAATGCGGAGGCCATTCAGCCTGCCCATTGGCCGGCCCATTGGGTAGTGTCACAGCTGACCATCCGACTCAATCCCCAGTTCCCAGCTTTCTCCTGCAGACACTTCAATCCCTTTCACCCTCAAAGATGCCAACTCCTCCTTCTTTGAGGTGTATAAACTGATAAGGGGCAGACATACGGGAGACAGGAAGAAACCCAACCCCTTCTTGAAGGACTCAATGACCGGGGGGTTGGGGACATGGATTGAAGGTAAGGGGCAGGAGGTTTAGACGGGGATGTGAAGGAAAATGTTTTCATCCAGTCAGTGATGGGGAATTTGGAACTCACTGCCTGTCAGGGTGAGAGAGGCAGAATATCTCATCACATAGGTCATGCCTTACAAACCTTAACGAGTTTTTTGAGGATGTGACTAGAAAGGTTGTTGAGGGTCGAGCTGTGGATATGGTGTATATGGACTTCAGTAAGGCATTTGATAAGGTTCCCCATGGTAGGCTCATTCAGAAGGTCAGGACGAATGGGATACAGGGGAACTTAGCTGCTTGGATACAGAATTGGCTGGCCAACAGAAGACAGCGAGTGGTAGTAGAAGGAAAATATTCTGCCTGGAAGTCAGTGGTGAGTGGAGTTCCACAGGGCTCTGTCCTTGGGCCTCTACTGTTTGTAATTTTTATTAATGACTTGGACGAGGGAATTGAAGGATGGGTCAGCAAGTTTGCAGACGACACAAAGGTCGGAGGTGTCGTTGACAGTGTAGAGGGCTGTTGTAGGCTGCAGCGGGACATTGACAGGATGCAGAGATGGGCTGAGAGGTGGCAGATGGAGTTCAACCTGGATAAATGCGAGGTGATGCATTTTGGAAGGTCGAATTTGAAAGCTGAGCACAGGATTAAGGATAGGATTCTTGGCAGCGTGGAGGAACAGAGGGATCTTGGTGTGCAGATACATAGATCCCTTAAAATGGCCACCCAAGTGGACAGGGTTGTTAAGAAAGCATATGGTGTTTTGGCTTTCATTAACAGGGGGATTGAGTTTAAGAGTCGTGAGATCTTGTTGCAGCTCTATAAAACTTTGGTTAGACCGCACTTGGAATACTGCGTCCAGTTCTGGGTGCCCTATTATAGGAAAGATGTGGATGCTTTGGAGAGGGTTCAGAGGAGGTTTACCAGGATGCTGCCTGGACTGGAGGGCTTATCTTATGAAGAGAGGTTGACTGAGCTCGGTCTCTTTTCGTTGGAGAAAAGGAGGAGGAGAGGGGACCGAATTGAGGTATACAAGATAATGAGAGGCATAGAGTTGATAGCCAGAGACTATTTCCCAGGGCAGAAATGGCTAGCATGAGGGGTCATAGTTTTAAGCTGGTTGGTGGAAAGTATAGAGGGGATGTCAGAGGCAGGTTCTTTACGCAGAGAGTTGTGAGAGCATGGGATGCGTTGCCAGCAGCAGTTGTGGAAGCAAGGTCATTGGGGTCATTTAAGAGACTGCTGGACATGTATATGGTCACAGAAATTTGAGGGTGCATACATGAGGATCAATGGTCGGCACAACATTGTGGGCTGAAGGGCCTGTTCTGTGCTGTACTGTTCTATGTTCTATGTTCTATGTTCTATTGAAGAAAGATTGAGATGTGCACTTGTGATGCCAAGGATATGGAGGCAGGTGCTGGGAAAATGTGATTAGAGAATAGGGAGGTGGTTGCTTTTGAACAGCACAGACCTGATGCGCTGATGGGTCTACTGCTGAGCTATAAGCCCCTATCTTTAACCAGTGTCTTTTACAGACGGCTGTTGCTGTTAATACCTTGTGACTGGACCTCCTTCAGGGTGTTTTGCCTGACACAACATGCTTATTTGATCGGAAGTAATGTCGGAAACTGAGGGCGCAGTACTCTGGTATTGAGAAATCCAACTGATGTTGGTTACAATGAGTGATTGTGTACAAAGGCTTGGCTCCTCAGAGACACAAGTGCTCCATGCAAGTGATAATGAAGGGAAGCAAGCTTCCTGTACAGCAGTCTTTATAGTGGTTGTAGTGAACTGAATGATCTCCAAGGATATTAACTGCATGCATATTTATTTATCTATGCGTCTTCTTATCTAAATGAGGCTACAGGACCTAACATATAGGAGCAGAATTAGGCCATTCTTTCCATCAGGTCAGCTGTGCCACTTGACCAAGGCTGATGTGTTTGTCAATCTCATTCCCCTTCCTTCTCCCATCACCCTTGATCCCCCTTTTTAATCAAGAAGCTATCTATCTCTATCTTAAAACATCCATCTGTCTATCCGTCCATCAGTCGATTAAATTTGTCCATCCAGCTCTGAAATTTATTATCTATCCATGAATCTGTGCATTGATGTTGCATGTGTCATTTAGCCCATTATAGCGCTGCTCTCTGATTGATGTGTGTTTTTCATGTGCACTTTATTTCTTTGTAGAAAACGCCGCTGCGGATATAGTTTATTCAGTGGTCACCACCAAAAAGAGAACAGAGTCTGGTAAATATTTTGTTTGTTTAATGCTATGTTTAAGAGAGAGACAGAGGATCGTTGCAGCTCCAACAATATCATGATCCCAGTTACTGTGGAAACGCCGGTGTGTGGCCAGTTCCAAATAGAGAAATACCACAGTGCTTGCAGTGACAGGAGTGTGAGGGAACAGAGGGTCTACCAAAAGAAACATCCAGATTTGTGAATGAATGGACAGTGAACCAGCCAATCAGAAACAAGCCCCGATCTGATCTGCCATGACCCTTTATTCCCCTGCAGATAGGGTCAAGGATTTGGAGATGATTTATATGTTGTCAGTGACTCAGAACAGACACACAGAGCAATGAGAAATGGTTAACAGGGACTGCCAATGCTGGAGTCTGAGATAACAAGGTGTGGAGCTGGATGAACACAGCAGGCCAGGGCAGCATCAGAGGAGCAGGAAAGCCGATGTTTCAGAAAATGAAGAAGAGTCCAGACCTGAAATGTCCTCTTTCTTGCTCCTCTGACCCTGCCTGGCCTGCTGTGTTCATCCAGCACCGCATCTGGTTATTCCAAACAGAAGGGGTATGGTCTAGTTATATTATCACTTCACTGTTAATCCAAAGACCCTGGCTAATGTCCTGGGGACCTGGGTTTGAATCCTCCCACAGAATTTGAATTCAATAAATATCTGGAATTCAGAGTTCAATGACCATGAAATTGTTGTGGAAAAGCCCAATGAATTTACCAATGCTTTTTAGGGAAGGAAGCTGCAATCCTTACCTGGTCAGGCCGACATGTGACTCCAGACCCACAGCAATGGAGACAGTTAGGGGTGGGCAATAAATGCTGGCCTGGCCAGTGACACCTTGTGAATGAATGAAATAAAAATATATCGCCGTGTGTGTTGGTGACTGTGTTATGAAGGCGGTCGCTTCCCAATTACTGTTTAGTACATGTAGAAACATTCTGTGCGTGACATAAGCAGTGGGACATGCATTTTACACTTAACTGAGGCAGACGTAGATCATTTTCTCTTAAAACTAAGAACTGTGGATGCTGGACATCAGAAATAAATTCAAATATTTCTGGAGGAGCTCAGCAGGTCTGGCAGCATCTATGGATAGAGAGAAAGCAAGTTCCATTTTCCTCATATAATACGCAAGGCGGATATGCAAAATGCTACCACCTGCTGATTTGAGATGACAGAGAAAATAAAAGCACCGCATGTCATATTGTTGCTCAGAAAGATGAACTTACAATTATCACACGGATACCTGTCAACACCCACAAGGGACATTTGAACTGAAGTTGGCCTTGTGTACAATGGAATTCAAACACATTCTAGCCTTTGTCTGAAGGGAATGAGTAGTAAATGGTCATGTTCTACATAGCCACCAGCCTGCTCTTTCATAGGAGAGAGAGAGTGAAGGGGAACTGGGTGGTGTTTTAACTTTTAGAGAATCACCACGCCTCAGGAGAGGGGAGAGGTTCAGAAGGAGCATCCTTCAGGGTAGCCTCAGCTGGTGTGGGAATTGTACCCATGCTGTTGGCAAGGGTTGGCATGTAATGTATGACAAAAACCAGCCATCTAGCCAACTGAGCTATCTGGAACTATCAGCATGCAACAGCTAAAACCACCCTCTATCTTCTACCTTTGACCATGTTCACATTGTTATTGAAGCTGTCCTGAAAGGGACAACATTGGCAGAGATATAACATCCAAGAGTGGATGTCCATTCATTCTCAAATTCCTATTTTTGCATAAAAAGCAATCCTGGAATACAGTAAGTTCTCAATAAACAATGTTTCTTTCCTAAGGTGTGTGACTTTCAATGAAACAAAACTGAACAAATTAGAGTTTCTCATTGCAACTAATATGATAAGTATAGAGACAAAAAAGCTGCAGATGTTGGAATCCAAGATAGACAAACCAGGAGGCTGGAAGAACACAGCAAGCCAGGCAACGTCTGGAGGGAGGCAGCGGTCAGCGTTTCGGGTATGGCCCTTCTTCGGGGCTGGAAGTGGGGGTTGTGCCTGAGGTGTTGACTGCTCCTTTTCTCCGAGTTCTGCCTGACTTGCTGTGTTTGTCGACAATATGGTGAGTCTAGTTTAGTTCTTCAGATGGTTTGACACGAGACTAAGTGTATTAAACTCTTGAGTTGAAATAGTGTTCTTTCCTAAATTCCTACATTTATGAGCAACTGTTGAATTTATTTTAAAGGAATTAAAGTTGACAGTGGACACTTTAAGTACATTAATTGAAATGGTTTGGAGGGATATGGGCCAGATGCAGGCAGATGGAACCATTTTAATTTGGGATTATGCCTGGCATGGACTCGATGGACCAAAGGGTCTGTTTGCATGCTGTGTGACTCTAAAACCCAAATGGACGTTATCTGTATGGTTCACTCTTGTCGTTTTCATGTATAACAACAGGGCGAGTCATGCAAAGGCTGATAAGATTAAGGCGGCCTGCTGAAGATGTTGCAATGACCTGCATCCTAAAAAACTGACCCGCTGTGTGATTGACCTGAATGCAAATTGTAGGCTTTAGCCAGAGCGAGGTTTCTAAATGCAATCTTCTGAAGTTTCTGGGCTGATTGAGGAGGACAATTTATTAAGCATTGCACCAATATAAAAACACAGCCATGCTTTTGAAAGATTCAGTTACATCTTTAATGTTGATCAGCCTTCAATTCGTCCAAATTGAATCGTCAATGTCTCCAAAGAGTTCCTTCTCAACTTAGTCTGTTTTATTTTCAGGCAGCAGTGTTGGTTTCTCCTCGAATGGGAAGGAGGTATGTTACATTTTAAGCCTAAATAGACCACAGCTATTGCCACAGGAAGTGCAGGTAATTTATAACTTACATCCGCGCAGTAAAACATTAACTATTGGTTCATATCAGACTGATCACAGGAAATACCTTACAAATTAGGAGCTGGAGTCGGCCATTCAGCCATTCCAGCCTGCTCTCCCCATTCAATTTTCTGGTCCTGACTGCGTTCTGTCGCAGAGAATCCCACAAGGATCCCACTCTCTTGGTGAAGACATTTCGCCTCATCTCAGTCCTTACCTATCTCCTTTATATTGTGACCCCTGGTTCTTGACTTCCTCCCAGTCACTAGGAACATCCTTCCAGTGTTTACCGTATTTAGTCCTGTTAGAATTTTACAGATTTCTATGAGATTCTTCCCTTATTCGCCTAAACTGCAGTGAATATAATCCTAGCCAATCCAGTCTCTCTTCATGTGTCCATCCTGCCATCCCAGGAATCAGTCTGTGAAACCTTCACTGCACTCCCTCCATAGCCAGAACATCCTTTCTCAGATAAGGAGACCCCAAACTGCACACACAATACTCCAGGGTTTGGTCTCACCCTGTACAATTGCAGCAAGATATCCCGGCTCCTGGGCTCGAACCCTCTCGCTTGAAGGCCGGCATCTCATTTGCCTCCTTCACCACCCGCTGCCCCTGCGATACTCACTTTCAGCGATTGATGTACGGGGGACACGCAGGTCTCATTGCACCTCCCCCACTCCCATTCCATCACTGTTTGGATAATCACCACCTTCCTGTTTTTGCTCTCAGTTGGTTAACCTCATGCTGATCTACATTAGCTGCCACTTACTGAATTGTCCAAATCACACTGAAGCATCCTGTAGCCTCCTTCACAGCTCCCCTCACCCCCAGCTTTGTGCCTGCCTTTAAACACAGTGGGAAATATCCAGCAATGCTTTATCAATGGAGTAGGTCACTCACTGTTTCACATTCCACTTCCAGTGCCTGGGGATAAGTGAGTTTCAAACTTGTGGCATTACTGGTGTTGGTGTTCCAGTTACTCCTGTACAGAATTAAAACATCACTGACCGTGACATTAAATAGTTGCCAGTTCATTGTCATTCACACCCAATTGGTAGCTACAGTATGTACCATCTACAAGATACACAACAGAAATTTCCCAAAGATCCCCAGACGGCACCTTCCTAACCCACAGCCACATCCATCCAGAAGGACACGGGCAGCGGATACATGGCTACACCACCCCTTGTGTGTTCCCCTCCAAGCCGCTCACCATCCCAACTTGGAAATACATTGGCTGTTCTTTCAGTGTCACTGGGTGAAAATCCTGGAGTTCCCTCCTGAAGCGCATTGTGAGTCAACCTACAGGAAATGGGGCTGGAGCAGCTCAAGAAGGCGGCTCAATACCACCTTCTCAAGAGGGTAGCTAGGGACAGGGCAACAAATGCTGGGCCCAGCCAGCAATGCCAATGTCCCTGAGTGAATGGAAACAAATCAAAAGCCCTTTCAGCCTTTTCTGCTCCAAGCATCGACCTGAGCCTGTCCAGCCTCACTTCACGGGTGAAATGTTCTGACCCAGGCAATATCTTGGTGAATATCCCTCTGCACCCCCTCCAGTGCAATTACATCCTTACTATAGTGCGGAGACTGGAACTGCACACAGTGCTCCAGCTGCAGCCTCACCAAAGTCCTGTACAGCTCTGACATCACCTTCCCACTTTTATCATCTGTATGGCACACCTCAGGCACAGGTGGGACTTGACCCCCAGCCTCCTGGCTCAGAGGTAGGGAAATTACCACTGCACTACCCAGATTCCTAACTTGTGGCACTGAACTTCCTGTTGGTGATTCCTGTTTCCCACTGATATCCACTCCTACCTTTAACTACAAATGGCCTCTCCCACCTCTTCACCTTCCTGCTCCCACTCAATTCCAATTCCATTCCAATATCATTCCAATTGCAGGATGCCAAGCCTGACCCCAATGATTCCTGTATCACATACGCCACACTGAACCTCAGCGAGCTCTCAGAGGAAGAAGACAGAGCGGATGGAAATGTTTACGAGAATATTCCACACAAGTAAGAAAGAAGAAGACAGATGAGAGGCGGGTCATTCGATTTTTATAGACTGTCTGGTGAAGAGGTACAATGTAACTCCTGTGTACAGATCGCAAACTTGTGAACTTTGCGATGGAAACCATCTTTCACACGTTGTTCTGCTCCACTCATTGTGAAGCTAATTTCATGTTGTTGCATCTGTTGGTCTGTTCTGGACATTGCAGGCCGTTAGTTTTGTAAATTCAAAACTATTTCAGCAGCTGTGGTCTTTGGAAATTTAATACCTGCCTCTCCTTCCCTCTCATGTACATGTCTGAGGATTGAGCTTTTCAGTTGGTCCATGTTTAAGGGGAGGAAGACATCATCTGCCACCTTGTGCGCATGGAACAGGAATCTCCCCTATTCTGACCAACTTTGAACAGGAATTGCCAGAAGGATCTGACAGTTGGGAGATATATAAAAGGAGAAACCAGCCAATTTCAATGGTTACATTCCAGGGCGAAAGAGACCTGGGGTGTGGGGTTGGAAGGAGCAACTTCTGGCCCCACAGAAGGAACACACACTGAGCTGCAAGCCACTGAACAAACTGGATAGAAAAGGCATGGATGAAACAGAGTCTATACGGAAAAGACTAGATCTCCCAAAGAACCAAAACCCCTGCTGGACACTTCAACTCAGCTTTCTGAGATTCCAAAACCCATTGTGGGAATGGGAACGTAGGGGGTTTCTCTCCGCTGCAGGTATTTTGGAAACGCCACATTGTCAGGATGGGGGATCACACACCTCCAGAGTGGCAGGCTTGACCTTTGAATGGGGAAGCGATGGCCTCATGGGATTATCGCGGAACTGTTAATCCAGATGTTCCAGTGATGTTCTGGGGACCCGGGTTCAAATCCTGCAACACAGATTGTGGAATTTAAATTCATCAAAATCCTGTAATTGAGAGTCTGATGGTGACTGTGAATCAATTGTTGGGAAACCCCATCTGGTTCACTCACGTGGTTTAGGGAAGGAAACTGCTATCCTTACCTGGCCTGGCCTTCATGTGACTCCAGACCCACAGCAAAGTGGTTGATTTTTAACAGCCCCCTGGACAGCTAAGGATGGGCAACAAATGTTGGCCTGGCCAGCAATGCCCTCATCCCATGAATTAAAAAATGTCGGCTTTTTAGTCCCGACATACAGACACTCTCGCTGCACCACAAAAGGGTTTGGGTTGATGTAAGTACAGGCTTGGTAGAAGACGTTAAGATTTTAACATCGACGCCGTCTGGATCTGACAATTGCTGGCCACCAAGAAAGGAGCAGCGCAAGTCCGATTGCAAACTGGTGAACACCAACAGGGACAACACCAGCGCGAGGGCCAAAGGGTCTGGTCAATAGGTACCAGGTACCTTTGAATGGAACAGCAGGACTGTGCTGATGAATTGTTCACATTCGAGCCAGTAAGGATGGTGACTGGCTTATTGCTGTTTTTTAATCACGATGACCCCTCGTTCAGGCGAAGGATGTGGGGCATTGCTGGTAAAGACAGCATTTGTGCCCCTCATCATAGAGTCATCGGGGCTATTTCTGTGCTCTGTGACTCTTCGGCCTAACTCGTCCATGCCAACCTGGTTTCCTAAACTGACCCAGCCCTGTTTACCTGTGTTTGAACCATATCCCTTCCAACCTTTCCTATCCATGTATCTGCCAAAATTTCTTTCAAATATTTATAATTTTACCCACCTCCGCCACTTCCCCTGACAGCTCATTCCATATACCCACCACTGTCTGTGCGAAAGATTTGCCCCTCAGGCCCCTTCTAAACCTTTCCCTTCTCACCTTAAACCTATGCCCTCCACTTTTGGACTCTCCAACCCTGGGGTTAAAGACCTTGGCTTTCACCTTATCTATGTCCCTCATGATTTTTAAAACCTTCAAAGGGTCACCCCTCAGCCTCCGATGCTCTGGAAAAAAAAAACAGCCTATCCTTATAGCCCAAACTCTCCATTCCTGACAACATGGTTATGTTCATTTTTTTCACCCTTTCCAATTGAATAACATCCTTCCTGTAGCAACATGACCAGAACTGTACACAATGCAACAAGAATATCCTTATCAATGCCTTGTACAGCCACAACATGATGTTCCAACTCCTGTCCTCCATGCTGCTTTCCCGATCCATCACCATTTCGATAATAATCTGCATTCCTGTTTTCTTATTTCTCCCAAAGTGGTAGCCTCACATCAATCCACATCAAACTGCATCAGCCGTGCATTTGCCCACTCACTCAATTTGACCCAATGGCATGGAAGCATCTCTGCATCCTCCTTCACAGCTCCCCCTCCCTCCGAACCCTGTGTTGAGATGGAAAACTAAATGAAAACACAATGGTCCCAGTGTTTATGAAGCAATGGAAAGTATTGTTCATGGATGGTGTACATTGGGATGGGTTTAATCTGTCGCTGTGTTGTTGTAAATGTAATTTCTTGATGATATTTGCTTTTGTACACAACAATGCTGCCTTTGGAGATGAATAAAATTGTAACACACAACAAATTGGTGGATTTCTTTTTTAAAATCAAGGTGCGTTGGTGGAACCCCCGGTGATCCAATGTGAGGCGGGTATCAGAGACCGAACTTGGGGATTACTCTCAGGGACGGGAAGGTGATGCAAGGTGCAGTGAGCCAACACGTCAGCCACAGTCTCCCCTGGGTCACCAGCATCGCCCCTTCCATCCGTCGCTCATGTGTGGGTGGGAGGGAGGGGGGAGGGTGCGGGACGGAGGGTGAGATATCGTGGTGGGGAGGGGTAGAGGGTAAGGAAAGGAATATATGTGAGAGAAAATGTTTGAGGAAAGTTTATGTCAACGACCGTCTGAGATGTTTTGTGAGATTAAATGTGCGCGTAGGATGTTTTGTGTGGCTGTGCGTGAATGTGTGTGACAGTGTGTGAGAGTGTGTGTGTGCGAGAGAGAGCAAGAGTGTGTTGTGAATGTGTTTTTCTGTGAGTTTAAGAGGCTGTATGTGGGTGAGTGTGAGTTTGTTTGAAATTATGTGTGAGATAATGTGAGTTTGTACAAGAGTCTGAGCATAAACTGTGATTGCATGTGAATGTGTAAGGGAATGTGAGAGAGATTATGACAGTTCTGAGTGTGTGTGGGTGTGTGATATTCAATGTAATTTTGTGAATGAATTTGTTTGAGCAAACATGTGTTTGTGTGAATGCAAACTGGTGTGACTGTGTGTCAGACCGTGTGTGTGCACACGCACCTGTGAAGGACGTGTGTGTGAAATTGTTCCAGTGTGTATGTGTCTGTCAGACTGTGTGTGAATATGTGACCATGTCAGTGTGTGCGTGTCTTTGTGCGTGTGCGGTGCGTGAGAGGGAGAATAGCGAGAAAAGGGACTGAATTGTGGGGGTGGGGGTTAGTCAAGGAGGATGGAGTTGGGGTGAGACTGAGCGGAAACAGGATGTGGAGCATAGAGTGAGGGGAAGGCTGGTGTGAGTGTGTGTGAGAGTCTGACTATGTGTGTGAATCTACATGCATGAGCGTGTGTGTGTGTGAGTCTGTGAGAGAGAGAGTGTGTGATTGCACACATTTTTCACAATGAGGCAGTGAGCTGGGAAGGGAGTTTGGGCACTCTGTATCATCCGGATCTGGGAGATCAAGAGATGATCTCAATGCAATTTCGAAAACCCTGAGAAGAATGGACAGGTTGGGGTTTGGTGATGGGGGTCAATGCAGCAAGATTCTTAAGCATTGCTGAAGAAGGGTCTAGGCCCGAAACATCAGTCTTCCTGCTCGTCTGATGCTGGTTGGCTGCTGTGTTCATCCAGCTCGACACTTTGTTATCTCAGATTCTCCAGCATCTGCAGTTCCTCCTATCTATCCCTATTCCCTAATCCCATTTTCCCAGCAGTTGGCCCATAGCCTTTGAATCACAAGTGCACATCTAAATCCTTCTTCAATGTGATGAGGGTTTATGCCTCTCCCACCCTCACAGGCAGTGAGTACCAGATTCCCCAGCACTCTCTGGGTAAAAACCTTTTACCTCACATCCCCTTTAAACCTCCAAACTCTTCCTTTCAATGAAACACGCCCTCTCTCTCGCTCTCTGTGACACACACACACACACGTAGACATTCACTGAGCCATGCCCTCCCCTTTAGCTGAAGATACAGTCGAGACAGACAAACGGGAGGCTGGAAGGACAAGCCAGGCAGCATGTGGAGGAAAGGAGCAGTCAACATTTCTGATATTAGCCTTCTTCAGGCCGATAGCCACAGGAAACAAGGGGAAACCTGGGAGTTCTGCTGTAAAAAGGACCGATCTGCCATGAAGTCAACAATTAAACTGCCCAAATACAGCAAACAGAGGGCTAAAGTAACAGCCACGTGCAATAAATTGCAAGAGAGTCGGAAACAGATTAGCATTTTTTCAAAAAAAGTCGATTCAAAGGGGAATGCATTTGTTTTAAATGTAAACAGAGAAGGAGAATTGATTACAGGGTGGGACAGAGGAGGGACAGAAAGAGGAAATAAATAAGGCAGATTTGTGGTAATTGCTGATTTTACAGAGGGATAGAACTACCATAGCTTGTTCCTCAGCGAGTACATATCGCCCACTGAGTGGGAATGGCATAAAATCTGCCCACTGGGGATCTCCAATCACACCATGGCACGCTGTAACTCTGTCTGATGTTGTGGTATGTTAGCAACGCCCTCAAAACCAGCTGTAAATCACAAAGGGACAGAGATTCTCAACTGCTTGAGGATTTCAGATGAAAACTATTTCTTGCAATCCAGGTTAAAATTGTTTCAGAGATAGTAGAACTGCAGATGCTGGAGAATCTAAGATAACAAGGTGTAGAGCTGGATAAACACAGCAGACCCAGCAGCATCAGAAGAGCAGGAAAGCTGACGTTCCGGGCCGAGATCCTTCTTCAGAAGAAGGATTTAGACGAAACATCGGGTCGAGGCCCGAAAGGTTAGCCTTCAATGTGAGATAAATGTTGGGAAATTTTTCTAAAGAAAACCATACAAGACAGAGCTGGGATACGGTGAGCAGTTTTGTGGCCTCGTATCTAAGGAAGGAGAGTCTAGCATTGGAGGCAGGTTCAAAGAAGGTTCACTCGGCTGATCCCGAGTATGGAGGGAGTGTCTGATGAGGGAGAGATTGAGTCTGTTGGGCCTATCCTCATTGGAGTTTATAGGAATGAGAGGAGGCCTCATTGAAGATCCTTTGAGGAATTTGACCGGGAGCCATTGCCCCTCGTGTGGGAGAATTTGGGTCCAGAGGGGCATCATGTCATAGGCGTTCGTCCATTGAAGATGGAGATGAGGAATTTCTTCTTCTGACGGGAGTGAATCTGTGAAGTTCTTTACCACAGAGGGCTGTCATTGCCGGGTCATTCAGTATATTCAAGTTTGAGAGAGATTTTCAATCAGGAAGGAGAAGCAAAGGTTATGGGGCAAGGGGTGGATGGGCAGCAAAGTAGAGTTAAGAATGAGCAGTTCAGCCACAGTCATGGTTGAAAGGTGGAGCAGCCAGATGGGCTGAATGGCCTACTTCTGATCCTCTGGTCATGTGTACACCATTCCCAAGCAATGTCGTCTCATTGTCCTGTGTATCCTTTCTGACAGTGATGCAATGTTATTTTGAAATGTGTTAGCCATATCTTTCCTCTATGCTTGAACAACAGAGGACACCATTTCACCAGGAGTGGGGGCACTGGTGTCTGAAGCAAGGAACACAGCTTGTAAGGTTGCAAAAGCAACACAGTGCAGGGTTCTGGAGATCTGAAACCAACATAGAGAGCACTGGGGCAACTCAACCGGTCTGACAGCATCTGTCAGGGAGGGGAGGGCGTGGGGCAGAGAGAGAGAGAGATTGAGATAGGATTTTGAGTTTGTCGACTCTGCATCCGTTCTCATGCCTTTCTGACAAGTGTTTCTATCAGATAAGGACCAACAGATGAGGTTTCGTTCCTTTTCTTGTGTGTTCCGGTTGCAGGCAGTCCATTCGACTTGTCTCTGGGTGGTAAGTATCATTTTCTGTTCTCTCTAGCACAAGTTCATCCACAGAAGCCACTGGAGCTCCCCCCCCCTCCCCCCCGACCCCGTGCCAGAAGGTTTAGAGCTGCAGACTGATC
The DNA here is from genome assembly GCF_030684315.1 of Stegostoma tigrinum. Classification (NCBI taxonomy): domain Eukaryota; kingdom Metazoa; phylum Chordata; class Chondrichthyes; order Orectolobiformes; family Stegostomatidae; genus Stegostoma; species Stegostoma tigrinum. Next base: position 13,969,117 of record NC_081397.1, read on the forward strand.
TGCAGAAGCTGGACCCTAATCTCTCCCTTTAGATTGTCTCCCAGGGGTGGGGAGTCGGTCTCTCGAGATCATGTACGATTTGGAAAGGCTGTGCACAAGTCGGTCGTGTTTATCCAGCTTATTGATGGGAGCGAAAGGGAAGGGATAACTGGAGGCAATTCATTCTCTTTGGTGGATCCATTGGCAAGATTGATCATGAGAAATCCTTAAATGACCAAAACAGAAATGCATTAAATGCAGTGGACAGGATATTATTAAACTGGAAAGATTGACAAGGATGTTACTGGGAATGGAGGGTTTCAGTTGTAGGGAGGGGCTAATTAGGCTGGGACTTTTTTCCCCCGAGAGTGGAGGTTGCTGGGTGATCTTACAGAGGCCAACAAAATCATGAAAGCCAGAGATAAGGTGAATAGCCAAGGTCGTTTCCCCAGGGCGGGGGAGTCCAAAACTAAAGGGCGTAGGTTGAAGGTGAGAGGGGAGAGAGCTAAAAGGGACCTAATGGACAACTGTTTCACACAGAAAGTGGTGCGTGTATGGGATGAATTGGGAGACGATGTTGTAGATGTAGATACGATTACACATTTAATAGGCATTTAAACAGGGACATGCATAGGAAAGGTTTAGAGGGACATGGGTCAAATGCAGGCAAATGGGAGTAGGATAGATTAGAAAACCTGGCTGGCATGGACAGGTTGGGCTGAAGGATCTGTTTCTGCTGTATAACTGTTTAATGTGTTCCTTTTACTTGCTGCAGTTAAAGGGAGAAAATTGTGAGGTGGGGAGAAACTAGTTTGTAATGCTCTCAGGGAGATGGATGGTCACAGATTACAAATTACACCACTGGGAGATGGACCGAGTGGCGTCATTCTCTGCTCCTATTTATTTTCTTTTTCAGGAATGTCAGAGGTGAAATTGATTGAATTCCCAAAGTGTTTCCCCTCCCAGACAGAAAGAGGTTGACTTTACATGTGGACCCGTGCGATGCATGTGAAGGTGTTTTCCATGTTTACTTTCTGTCAGTGGGTGTTACATATGTATATATAAATGAAACATTGTGTGCATTTATCTCCCAGATTATTCACATACGACTGAGATGCCAGGACCGGGCTGTTAGGAGGTGCTAAAATAATTCAAACTGATTCGCGCGCTTGAGCCTGCAATTAAAATTTCTGGAAGTGAGGGTCGGGTGAGGGAGAGAAAGTCAGATGAGTGCAGGATGAAGGGAGAGAAAAGGATGATGACAGGAGAGAGACAGAGAGAGAGAGAGAGACAGGGAGAGACAGATATAGAGAGATAATTACAGGACTGAGAGATGGAGTCACATTCAATGTTTTGGGCCCAATCACTTGCTGTGGCAGAGAATCCCACATGCTCCCCACTTTCTGGGTGAAGACATTTTTCCTCAACTCAGTCCTACGCTTCCCATTTAGACCGTCACCCCCTGGTTCTGGACTGCCCCATCGTGACTGGGAACATCCTTTATTGTTAGTCGGTATAGTCTGGATGGATCAAAAAGACTCTCCAGTGCTGTGAGACTCTGTTGTATTAAAGTTACATTCCTGATCACATGCCACCATCCAGATTTCATTTTTGCATCCATCAGTCAGACCATTGATAATAGGATTTGGGACGTCATGTTGCCATTGTACAGGACATTGGTCTGGCCACTTTTAGATTACTGTGTATAATTCTGGTACCTTAGGAAAAGGAAAGATATTATTAAATTGGACAGGGAACAAAATGGATTTGCAGGTCAATGAGACTAGTTTATTATGGGAAGCCCAGTTGACATGGACAAGTTATGCCAAAGGGCCTGTTTCTGTACTCTGTGACTCTATTACTTTTTTGTGAGATGTCACAAGCTTTCGAAATGAACAAATTGACCAGGCATCTCAATTCTATGAAGCTTCATTCCCAGGACCCTCCCTTATCACCACTCTGTTTCTTTCTCCCACTTTCTCCTCTATTCTCTGTCGCAAAGTATTACCCAGCTCCATCCTGATATTCTGGGCTCAGCTTTCCAGTTGGACGTTAGTCCCTGCTGCCTGCCACTGGCTACGGGACTTCTAAAGCAAATGTACAAACTTGGGGCAAAAAGCATGATGTACCTCTTTGGCAAACAAAAAGCCTGCCCCAAAACCTGTGGCTACAGGAATTCAACCAGTAGATTTCTCTCCATAAGCAAATGACACATGATCGGGGGAGTTGGGGGTGGGGGGCATTTTCCAGAGTTTATAATCGAAACTGAGAGCATTCACAGGTGTAAGGCAAATTCTGTTTAAAAAAAAGGAAGAACTGCTTCGTATTTGGATGGCCATGGTACGTCGCAACAGTTAGGCTGAAAACGTTCCATTAAATGATGACATACAAAGCGTTATCGAGGTTGAAATCTCTTTTCCACAAACACAGCAGTGGCTGGATCAGTGGTTAGTTTCCAATCTGACAGATTTTTGTTTGGCTGAGGTAATAAGGGGATGGGGGCTAAAGGCAAGTTAATGGTGTGAAGGAACAGACTGAAAGGTGGAACAGGCTCAATGGGTGACATAGTGGCTCAGTGGTTAGCGCAGCTGCTGCACAGTGTGAGGGATCCAGCTTTGATTTTAGCCTCAGGTGACTGTCCGTGTGAAGTTTGCACATTTTTCCTGTGTTGGTGTGGGTTTCCTCCAGGTGCTCCTGTTTCCTGGTATGCTCCAATGGATGTGCAGGTTAGACATGCCCCTTCTCCCCAACCTTCGAGAAAAGCCATTCCTCCTCATGTCCATTTTCAATCTGCCCCAACCCCTTATCTTCACTTGATGACATCTCATTCTAGATTTTCCCACATGAGGAAACATCCTCTCTTCATCTCCTTTTTCAATCCCCCAACTTCAGAATTTTGGATCCCTCAGTTAGATCTCCTCTGATTCTTCTGAAGTCCAGAGAGTATCGGCCAAAACTGCTCAGTCTGTCTTCCCAAGATAAATCTTTGGAATTATTCAGTCTGTTATGGACAAGACTAGACCAGGGCAGACGCCCTCAAAATATTTTCAGAAGGTAGTCTCTACCCTAACTTTATTTTTAAAAGCGAACGTGAAGTGCTTGTTTCAGATGCAATGCAATTGGGCAAACAACTTAATGTTAAACAAAACAATGGATTTAAACACGACAGTTAAAATGCAACAAAAGAAGGAAGAATTAAGAATAACTTAACTCTGTTGGAAATGTAACAGAGCAGTAGATACAGTAACTATTGCTAATTAACTGATTCAAAATAGTAACATCCCATAAACACACTCCTTGACAAACATGTAAAATTGAGACACAGATTCTCACGTGCAGAACTCCAATCCAAGAGGATAAAGAGTCAACAGAAAATACAGAGACAGCAGGAGCCGGGAGACATCCACTGAAGCTTCAAAGGCATTTGAGACCCCAACAGCTTCAGGTGCACGTGAAATGAAACAAAACCGAGAAATCCTGATCTGAGAGCTGGCCACACTCATTCAGCCTGGACAAAATAAAACTCAAGCTGTTTAGTCAAGCAGTCTTCACCAGCGAGCTCGACACCTCTCATTCAATCTCTCTCTCAAAAGAAACCAGGACAAAATAATCTCTTAAAGCTACAGTATCATTACAAAGCTCTTTATCTCCAATGATGTTGGGGTGGGGAGAGGGGCAAGGCTATTTGTTTTGTAATTACAACCACTTTCCAGATCAGCGACTTTTCCTGTCTCAGAAGTGGATGTGGTTGGGGGGAGGGGGGGCTTTCCTCGATGGCTGCTTTGCATTAGATTGGTAACAGCGTGGGTTCAATTCATACACCGGATGGGGTTACCGTGAAGGACTCTCCTTTTGAATCCCTCCATCACCTGAGGCGCAGTGACCCTCAGGTTACATCACCATCCAATCCGCTCTCTCCAACGGGAGAGCAGCTCTAATGATCTGGTAAGACTGTGGTGAATTGACCATGATCTGTAATTGATGCATCAATTGCTTTTTAAACAGTAAATATCGACAGAAAGCTGTACTTTGTACAAACCGTTATCGCGATCATGTATCTCTCTGAAGTTGACAGCTCACCCCCATAAAACCCACCCCCCAATGTCAACCTCCCACCCCACCCCGCCACCAGAAGATTAGGTCATTAAGTCGATGCTTTGGGAAGTTGGAAATCTTTGACGAGATTCACTTGGCAGGACTGCACCTGGAAAATGAACAGATTCTGTTTGAAGCTTTTCATCTTGCATCAATCAGGAGAAGACAGCAAGAATGGCAAATTTCAAAATCTTAGCCGGATTATGGAGAGGGAGAGAAAGAGGAACAAACTTAATGTTGCAGGTGAGAAACACAAAGTTCTGGTGAAACTCAGCAGGTCTGGCAGCATCTGTGGAGAGAGAGAAACAAAGTTAATGTTTCAAGTCCAGTGACCTGTAATCAGGGTTGACCCTTTGAAATGAAAGAGCAAGCCATTCAGTCGTATTCATCGCGACAAGTTCTGAATAATGAAATGAAATGGGATGGATCACCCAGCATCGACCTAGGCACCGGAAAAGACAACAGACCTGAAACAGCCCTGTCAGCCCTGCCACGTCCTGCTTCCTAACATGTGGGGGCTCGTGTCAAAATCCGGAGAGTCAGCATTATACTCAGAATCATACCTTACAGACAATGTCCCAGACACCACCATCACCATCCCTGGAGATGTCATGTCCCACCAGCAGGACAGACCCTGCAGAGGTGGTGGCACAGTGGTATACAGTCAGGATGGAGTTGCCCCGGGAGTCAACATTTATTTCGGACAACAGGAGGACATAGTACGCCCTAACACACTGACCACATTCCCTACATCAAGAACATATCAGAACAGACAAGAAGTCTCCTAAGACCACTAGGAATCAGGGGAGCACACAAGCCCACAGCCACTTTATGATAAACACTCAAAAGGATGAAAGACCGCATTCTCACAACATGCAAAACCAATGTGGTCGACAAAATACCAAGCAACAACTGCTGAAACCATTACCTTAGACAGACAGGAAGGAAACTAGCCATCAGGACACATGAACATCTGCTAGCAGCAAAATGGCACAATAAACTCTTCTTAATATTGGTACACTGACAGTGAAGGCCATCAGTTTAATTGGGACACGGTAACCATAGTAGTCCAAGCCAAACATAGACACACACTGGAATTCCAAGCAGCAGTCATTGAATTGAATTGGAAGAGGGAAATGTACACTGAGAGCTAACTGCTATATTGTTCATTTTGTTTCAAGGAGACACCGAAAGTTTGGGCACTGGAACATCAATCTGTTTGTTACCGCATTACAACTGCTTCATGTCTGAGTGCGGTCCCTTCTGGCCTGGGTCTCTGGGGCAAGGAGCCATTCGCTCTGGGTCCAGCATTGTTCATACGAGGAGCATTGTCATTTCCTGTTTCTGTGGTGACCGGAAGTTTGGTGGAGGGACAGGTAATGGTGAGGAAGCAGAGAGGCTGCCGAAGGAATTGAACAGGCTCGGAGAGAGGGCAAAGATATAGCATATGGAATACAATGGGGAAAAGTGTGAGGCTATGCACTTTGGTGGGAATAGAGGCATCGACCATTTTTCAAAGGGGGAAGTCTTCGGAAATCTAAAGCCTTACTTCAGGATTCTCTTCAGGTTAACATGCAAGTTCATTCGGCAGTTCATTTCAAGAGGGCTAGAATACAAGAACAGATGTACTGCTGAAGCTGTATAAGGCTCTGGTCAGATCGTATTTGGAATATTGTGAGCAGCTTTGGGCCCTGTATTTCAGGAAGGATGTGCTGGCCTTGGATGGGGGTCCACAGGAGATTTACAAGATCCCAGGAATGAAGGGCTTGTCTAATGAGGAGTGGGGAGGACTGTGTGTCTGTGCTCAGTGGAGCTTAGAAGGATGAGGGAGAATCCGATTCAAACTTACAGAATACTGAGAGGCCTGGATAGAGACCATGACATGATGGGCACAGCCTTAGCATGAAGGGATGATCTTTTCGAACTGAGATGAGCAGGAACTTCTTCAGCCAGAGGGTGGCGAATCTGCGGAACTCATTGAATGTCTTTAAGACAGTGATAGATAGGTTCTTAATTGGTAAAGAGATCAAGGCCGAGGGGGAGAAGGCAGGAGAATGGGGTTCTCGGCCACAATCATATGGCAGAGCGGACTCGATGGGCCAAACAGCCTAATTTTGCTGTTATCATATGGGTCTTACATTGACTCTTACTGAGTGACCTGTAATGGATTACACACTTTAGCACCTCAGAATAAGAGCTTTCTGTTGCTACTGTCTGTACCACCCACACTAAAATGCGCTCAGGCAACTGATTGACCAATACAACTTCAGGGCTAGGAGCAGGAGGAGACCATTCAGCCTCTTGGGTGCCTGTGGCCCCATTTGATACGGCACAGCTGATCCTATCTTGGCCTCAGATCCAGTTTCCTGCCCCTACTCCCATTCCCCATCATAGATTACAAATCTGTCTGTCTCCTCCTCCAACTTATTCAGTGTCCCAACATTCCCCACACACTCGGGAACAGCAGTACACACAGCACAGCAAATTCCCCAGATTCACATCCCTCTCTCCCTTGGAGAGAAGCCATTCCTCTTTATCTCTGTTTTCAATCTGTACCACCACCTTCTCCTGAAATGTTGAACTCTTGTGCTAGATAGTCCCACATGAGCAATCATTCTCTTTCCTTCTCCTTTCCATCTTATATCCCTCAGTTAGATCTTCTCTTATGCTTCTAAACTCCAGAGATTATTGGCCGAAACTGCTCAATCTCTCCTCATAAGACAACCCCCTTCCCTCAGAAACTGACATGGACAAAATCGCGTTACATCTAAGTAGTATACTGGATGTAGAACACACATCCCAAAGTGAGCTAGTCACAGTGTCGGAGAGGTCTCCAGCGCCAGTAAAAGGCCCATCGAGCCTGTGCCAGTTAAAAACACCACCTCACCATTCTCTAATTCCATTTCCCCAGCACTCAGCCCATTGCCTTGGCATCCCAGGTGCACATCAAAATCCATCTTCAATGTGATGAGGGTTTCTCCCTCTCCCACCTTCGCAGGTAGCGATTTCCAGGTTCCCCACCAGCCTCTGGGTGAAAACGTTGTACCTCATTGGTCCCTCCATCAAGGAGGAAACGTTTCTTCCTGCTCACCCAATCTATGGTCCCTCATCATTTGATACATCCCAATCGTGTCCAGCATCTCAATCTCCTCTGCTCTGACGATAAGAACCCCAGTCTGTCCAATCTCTCTCCATCACTGGCACTCTCCAGTGTCGAAAGCAACATCCTGGTGAAGCTGCCTCTACACCCTCTCCCCGTGCATTTAGATACATTCTGTCAATAAAGTGTCTTTTCTTTTATTTACAGCTCACTGTGATGTTGCATCAGGCGGGAAACATGTAAGTTATTTTGTAGTGAAAAAGCTGGCAGTTAATTTTTAATCAGCAAAGTTATGTTTTTAGCAGGTGGTTCATGTAGAGTCACCGTTGTCTCCTTGCAGAGAGGGAGAGGGAGAGAGAGAGGGACAGAGAAAGAGGGACAGAGAGAGGGACAGAGAAAGAGGGACAGAGAAAGAGGGACAGAGAAAGAGGGACAGAGAGAGAGGGACAGAGAGAGAGGGACAGAGAAAGAGGGACAGAGAAAGAGGGACAGAGAGAGAGGGACAGAGAGAGAGGGACAGAGAGAGAGGGACAGAGAGAGAGGGACAGAGAGAGAGGGACAGAGAGAGAGGGACAGAGAGAGAGGGACAGAGAGAGGGACAGAGAAAGAGGGACAGAGAAAGAGGGACAGAGAAAGAGGGACAGAGAGAGAGGGACAGAGAGAGAGGGACAGAGAGAGGGACAGAGAAAGAGGGACAGAGAGAGGGACAGAGAGAGGGACAGAGAGAGAGGGACAGAGAGAGAGGGACAGAGAGAGAGGGACAGAGAGAGAGGGACAGAGAGAGGGACAGAGAAAGAGGGACAGAGAAAGAGGGACAGAGAGAGAGGGACAGAGAAAGAGGGACAGAGAAAGAGGGACAGAGAAAGGGACAGAGAGAGGGACAGAGAGAGGGACAGAGAGAGGGACGGAGAGAGGGACGGAGAGAGGGACACAACAGCAACAAGTGTTTTACTGTTTAACCTGAGGGTCACCACATCTAAGGCAAAGGGCGACGATCATTCCCAGCAAACTCAACCAGTGCAGAAACTGAACCACACGCTTTCAGCACGACCAGACAGTCAACTGAGCTAAGCAAGCCCTACACGGCAAAAACACTGGGCAGCACGGTGGCTCAGTGGTTAGCACTGCTGCCTCATATTGTGTGTGTGGTTTCCACCGGGTGCTCCAGTCTTCTCCCATTGTCTAAAGGTGTGCAGGTTCGGTGGATTGGTCATGCTAAATTGCTCAGAGTGTCCAGGGGTGGGTAGATTAGGGAGATTAACCATGGGAAGTGAACGGGTTCGAGGAGTGGGTCTGTGTGGGATGCTGTTCAGAGGGTTGCTATGCACTCAATGGGCTGAATGGCCTACTTCTCCAATGGAGGGATTCCACTGCTGTCGATGTTTGGCTCAATGGTGTGGGGCAAATTATACTGACCTGAACACCGCACTTTGATATGATTCATTTGCAATTTCTGAAATAATGGGGAGGCAATATCCTATTCTGTCAGATGGCTGGGATATACTGTGAGGACTTGAATTTAAATCTTGCTGTGGCATGCGGTGGATTTTGACTTCTACTTTGAACAAAACAGATCTGGAGTTAAGACTCTAATGATGACCATGGTAAGAAGCAAAGAACAATCTGGTTCACTAGTGAAGACTGACATGAGAAGTTATTTCTTCTCTCAGAGAGATAAGAGACTTTGGAACTCCATGCTACAGGGAGCTGTGTGTATTTGTGGCAGCAGGGGGAAGGCAGATTTAAGGCTGAGATTGACAGATTCTTGATCAATTGGGGAATCAAAGGGAAGGGCAGGAAAGTGGACATGAGGAATGTTGGATCAGCCACAGTCCTATTGAATAGTGGAGCAGGATCGAGGGGCCGAATGGCCTACTCCCATTTTTGTCTCTGATGGTTCTTATGGGAGCAAAATCTGCCATTCTCACCTGATCTGCTCTGCACGTGACTCCGAACCCTTTGCAAACTCCTCATTGCCTTCAGGCCGAGCACGTTGATCCATTGAAGGATATTTTGAGATTGGCATCCACTTGCCACATCCTGTTCAGAGTACAGAGAAATAACATTCGTCATAATCCGTTTCAACTTTGTTCCAACTGTGTGCTTTTCTAAGAGGAACTGGTCTGTGTAACAACCCCAGATGTTCACAGCTCATGCCATACACTCTCAGTGTCTTCCAGATAAAGTTTGTTATTCTCACCATCCACTCCCTCCATATCCCCACGTTCACCACCCACCCCCTCCGAATGTCCAGTTTGTAGACTCAACACTGAGATGATTGAAACAGTTTAATGTAGATCAGAGTGACATGATCTGCTTTGGGTGCAAAACCAGGAAACTGGGTTTTTATCCGCCGGATTGGGATGTCGGGGTGCTCCAAGACCTGGATGTACCTCATACACCAGTCACTGACAGTGAGCATTACAGGAGCAGCAGATGGTGAAGAAGGGAAATGGGATGTTGGCCTTCATAGTGAGAAGGTTCCAGTCCAGGAGCAAGGCTGTCTTGCTGCAATTGTACAGGGAGAGACCACTTCTGCTGTATTGCGTCTGCAGTCTGGGGTCTCCGTCTCTGTGGAAGGATGTACTGGCTATGGAGGGAGTGCAGCTGAAGTTTCCCAAACTGAATCCTGGGATGGCAGGTCTGATGGACAAGCAAAGACTAGATTGGTGAGGATTATATTCACTGGAGTTTAGAAGATTGAGGGTCGATCTCATAGAAACCTGTGAAACTTCAATGGGACTTAATAGGGGTAAACACAGATGTTGCTGATGGCTGGAGTGGGGGCTGAGGGCACGTGAGTCCACACTCAGGGGGTCACAGTCTAAAGGAGATGGGGAAGGGCTGAGGGTGGGGAGAAATGTCTTCACCTAGAGGGTGGGGAGCCAATGGGATTCTCTGTCACAGAATGTAGTCGGGACCAGAGCAGTGAATGTTGTTCAATTAGTTGCATGGAGTTCTTAGGGGCAAAATGTCTTGTACAGCCACATCATAACATCCCAACTCCTACATTCAGTGTTGGAACTGATGAAGGCAACTGTTCCAAACTTGCCGTCCGCTTTATGGAACTTTATGGAACTATGGAACTTTATGGAACTATGTGCCTGCACCCCTCAATACCTCTGTTTGACAACACTCCGCAGGGCCCTACCATTAACCTGCCCTGGTTTGCCTCAGCAAAGATGCAACATCTCTATATTTGTCTAAATTAAACTCTACCTGCCAGTCCGCGGCCCATTGGCCCAGTTGATCAAGTTCCCGTTGTACTCTGAGATAACCACCTTCACTGTCCATGAGGCCACCGATTTTGCTCCTGCTCCTCATTTACTATGTTTCTGTATTGTCCTATTTTCAGGCTGAGCAAGCAGACCAGCAACCATCCTGCATCACATACACCACCCTGAGGCACACAGATATGCGAGGGGATGAGGAACCAGGTCAAGGTGAAGAGGGAAATGTTTCTGTCAATCTTCCATGGACATTGTGAGACAGCACAGAAGAATCCCTTCAATGCCTCACAAATTGATGGATAGTAATTGTTCCTTCCAGAAAATAAGGGGGAGAAGGAAGAGAGGACAGAGGAGCGTCAAGTTTCTGCAGCTGAGAAATGGCTAAGCTTTGTTCCCATTCACTCAGCCAGACATCAACTCCAAACATGAATTTGCCTTGAGAAGCCATCGGAATAACTGTCTCTCACATAACTCTGAGTGGGCCAATTTCTTCTGCTGTAACATGATCTGATCCATGATCGCAGGGGTTTGACATTTTGTGCTGTCCATTCCTAACTTGAATATCGATTTAATCTCCTGGTTAGTGGGTCAGGACAGATGACATAAAGAACTGAATCTGCTCTGCATTTATTTTATAATTGTGGTGAGCTGGAAATAATTCTAGGCAGGATTGTTCTCCAGCCCCATCTACGTTACCCTCTAAACTTCATCATTTTCAAATATATATCCAGCTCTCTTTTCATACCTCACATGGAATCCACCTTCACCACTCTCCCAGGCAGCGCATTCTAAATCCTAACAATGCTCCGAGTAAAGATGTTTCTCCTCATCTCACTCCTAGCTGTCTTGGTGACAATCTTGAAACTGTGACCCCTGGTTACTGACATAGTGTAAATAGAGTATTGAACTTCACTCTGTCAAAATTCTTCACAATTGTGAACACCTCCATAAGGTTTCCTTTTATTCTTCTCTGCTCCAAGGGGAATAAGCCTGATTTCATTAATCTTTCCTTGTCAGTAAAATCCTGCTATCATTCTAGTAATCTTCTTTGAACCCTCCCCAGAGGCTTCTTCCTTCAATAAGGTGTCCAGAACTGAACACAAATCTAGTCTGAGCAATGTGGTCTTAGCAATGATTTGTAGAGGCGTAGCATTACATCCTTCCTTTGAGACTCAATGCCTCTATTTTTAAACTCAAAGATCCTTTGAACCTGCTTCACAACTGTTTCAACTTGCCTGGCCACCTTTAGAGAATAATGCACATGAACCCCAAGATCTCTCTGCTCCAATACTCCCCTCAAAGCTGTACCCTTAAGCTTGTATTGTTTCTCTGTGTCTTTATTCGCAAAATGCACGAGCTCATATTTTTCTGCATTGAAATTTATCTGCCAGGTCTCTGCCCATTTGGCCAACTTGTCAATGTCCCTGTGAAGTCATTCAGTATCATCCGCACAATTCACTCTTCTCCCTGGCTTAGTATCACCTGCGCATTCAGAGATTTTATCCTCAATACCCAACTCCAAATCATTTCTATAATCAATATATTTATCTACATATACTTGTCAGTTTCTCATATGTAAATGTATGACTATATTTACCAGCCTGTATCTGTTAGTTTTTGCTCTGAGAATTGAGAGTGACAACATTAATCTGTATCTGTCAGTTTCTGTTGTGTGAATATGAGTTCCCAGTCTATGCCTCTCCGTTTCTGCCTTGTCAGTGTGTAAATGTACTTATCGAAGTACACCTGTCAGTTCCTGCTTGGTGAATGTGTGAGTGCTGTTCCCAACATGTACCTGTGAGATTCTGCTCTGTAAATAGGAGAGTCTAGTTAACAGACTATACTTGTCAGTTTATGCGCTGTGAAACTGGGAGTGTAGTTATCATTGTGTATGTCCGTTTTAGCTTTGAGAATGAGGGTGAAGTTATTCATCTCTCCCTGACAGTTCCTGCAATGCGAATGCATGACTGACATTAGCAGAAACCAAGAGAGACTGATAACTACAGTCACACCTTTACATTGTAGTCAATGTGTTGTCATCATTTGTGTGTTTCTGCAATATGAACAAGTGGGTGTAGTTATCAATCTGTACGTGTCAGTTTCTCCTCATGTATCAAAATGGCTAAGTCTCTGAAGGCCAGTATTATTCTCTGTGACTGTACAAATCACTCTGTGATAGTTATTGTTAGGGTGTTGAGGCTGGCTCTTAATCTCTTCTGCATTGTGTGATTTATGAGTTGAGTGTCAATCCGTGTGGTAGGTGAGGGGGGTGAGGAAGTTCAGGACATGGGGTGACAACAGGAGGGGAACTGCTTTATTCTGAGAACCATTCTGACAAATGGTCACATATTTCCTATTTGGTCAGACAGCCTGAGATCTGTGGTACCACTGATTAAACTGTTTGTTTCTCACCAAAATCAGAATCACAGATATGGTACAGCATAGGAGCAGACCATTCAGCCCACTGTCTCTGTACTGGGAATTTTTTATGCAGCAGTTCCGCAGTAATTGTTAGGAATGTGAACTTCATCTACTCATTGTCAGCGTCTATTTGTAAAGGCCAATATGACATAAGTTCTGTGGGTATCTGGCTTTTCATAACGATCGTGGCAGTTTTGATGTGTTTCCCACAGTCTCAGGGAGAGTACATGGATCTCATTCTCGTATGTTCAGTTGTGGTTTGTGTCGGAGTAGTAAACTCTGTCAAACTCTTTTCAATTGCACTCAACTGCATTGCATTTCAGTCTCAGTTTGTTTTTACATTGTGCATGAGGTTGAGTGTGCAGTAGAATCTATCTGTCACTACTGGGCACTGTAATAGTCCAATATCCTCAGGTGTAATCAGAGATTTTGAGAGTCAGTTCATATCTGGAAATTACTGAGAGGCCGTACTTCATTCTTTTCCTTTTAGCATCCACTGGCTGTGTGTGAGTGAGTTTTCCCTCGTGCTGCCAGTCTGCATCTCAGTTCCCGTCTCCTGTCGTGAATGGGAAACCACCGAAGATCTTTAATTGTTGGTGCCTGTGGGAATCATGTGCAAGTGAAAGGCAACACACTGCTACAGAAGGGACTCTGTGCTGTTCCTCAGATTCAAGACTGGAAACACAATGGGCCTTTGTAACTTGTATAGTGTAGAGTTGAACGGGGATTAATGATGTAAAGTATTGACTGTCAGAATAACATCCGTTTCTTTTTCAGTGTGTAGTGATATGCTTTTCTGAGTAACGCTAAAGTAGCAATCAGTGTAAACTGTGAAAGCCAATGGCAGTGAACAATTCAACTGCATTGCAGCTGCCTGACCACACAGTGTCGCTTGGACAGAAAAGACAAACAGGGAACTTATTCCCTGATGTAGACAGGACATGACCCTGCTCTGTGCTGTGATGGTGGAAGCAATTACTGGTACTCTTGTGTTGTTCTATGGGAGGGAAGTGGAAAGGAAAAGGAAGTTTATTTTCTGTCTTGCAGTGCAGCAGATTTAAAGTGTGAAACTCAATTTATTGAACAATCAACACTGTTCAACTCTGCTTTGAAACAAAATGAGTGTTTCACAAACCTACCAAGCAAACCAATTTTGTCTATTTTTATTTTGTGCACTGCTTTGAAAGGTAACCACTTGATTAAACTGATTTATTGTGAAAATTGTATTCAGATATCTTGGTATTTCTCTGCAATACATTCTCGGGAGGGCCAGGAGGAATGTCAGGCTCTTTATAGAAAATTGAGATTAATTTTGAAAGAGGTACTCGAGGTTTCTTGCTGGACTGAAAAAGACAAAGCAAATTCTAATCCTGAAAGGTGAAGAAAAGGAGAATGATGTTGCGATAAAGGTGGGGATGGCAGCTTCTCTGCTGCTATCATACATTTATGTGAATGAAATGTTGAATGAATGGGATGAGAATTCTCGGTGCAGACTCAATAATGTGAAGGACTGCAGGCCTCTCTGACAATGGCTCTGTGAATAGAAATCATTCCAGATGTGACAGTTTCTGTTGCTTGCAATGTATACGGTATTGCATGGCTATTATATGTTGGAACGTGTGTTGGAATGGTATATATATTTGATAGTGAGAGAGAGAGAGAGGGAGAGAGAGAGAGAGGAGGGTGCAAGAGAGGGAGTGAGAGTGTATATTAACAATTCTCTCGTTGTCAGTCTTTTTGTGACTATTGTGACAAATATTCAGTAAAATAATAATTCTGTCTGCCTGTTACTGCTAACTGAAATGTTTGCTTCAATATCTGTACTCCATATCTACTTCCCATGTGGTTGGTCAAACTAACAGTATCATCTATTTGTTCACTTCCCTGTAACACTGAAAGTACCCTTCCTAAATGCAGATTTCATGCTGTTCCTGTGTAGGTATTTTGGATGAGGATTCAGTCTGTCATTCCTCCAAAGTGAAATTGTTTAGAACTGGGTGGCTGGAAGTGACAGTACAGATAAAAGATATACACTGGTATTTCCTCAATGGTGTTTGACTCTTGGTTAGAACACATCTCTCTGGAAATTGCATTCAATGTGTGAGATTGAATCTGCTATCACTGTGGCTAGGATATTCTATGCTCTGACAGTGTAACATACCTGGTGGTTGTTGTAAGATGCTGGTCACAATTGGCTTTGTACTGAGGAAACACTAAATTGTCCTGGTCCTTCAAGTATTGGCCGGGAGGAAGAAGGAATACCTCCTGTAAACTAACATCAGTTGAGATTGATCACATTGATATTGCCAATGTAACATTCAGTTAATTATTCATTAGGATTGTTTGTTTCGAGCTACTTATTTGAACAGAACCACGGTCTGATTCTACTCCTAGCCTGAGCTGCTCCTTGTCTATTTTTTTTTCTTAAAATTCGAATACCCGGTTGAGTGAGATCCAGAAGCTAACCAACACTGATACAGCTGCATGAGTGGGAGTACATACTGCAAGTGGGTATATGGATATGTGAGTTTCGTTATCCATCTATATCTGTCAGCTCCCACTTGTTGAATGCGTGAGTGTCGTTACAAATATGTACCTGTCAGTATATGCTCTGTTAATTTTTTTAAATAAATTCAAATGTAGCGAGAGACAGTGAAATGCTCTGTTTACGAGCAGTACAGGCCGATCACAGTCAGCAAGGATGTACAGAACAAAACAACTCAGAGAGGAATGCAGGTTACATTTCACAGGGTGCGCACTCGGAGAGATCAACATTGGCAAGATCATCATTATTTGAGGCTAAAGAGTCCATTCATCAATTTAATAATGAACAGGAAGAAGCTGCCCCTGAACCTGTTCGGGCTTCTGTATCTTCTGCCTGATTCAAGAGGTTGTAGGAGATTATTCATCCCTGGAACATCTATACAACAAAACCACCTACATCAGACTCCTGCTCATTGAACGCGGAGCTGTAGTCAACACTGTTATCCTGTGCAGACTGATCTCAAAACTCTGTGACCTTGGTCTCGGCTCCACCCACTGCAACTGGATCCTCAAATTTCTAACCCATAGACTGCAATCAGTGAAGACAGACAACTGCATCTCCTCTACAATAACACACAACACTGGAGGCCACCCGCCAAGGATGCAACCTCAGGCCCCTACTGTACACCCAACACTGTGGGGCCAATTTCCAAATGAACACCATCTACAAGTTTGCTGATGACACGATCATAGTGGGACACATATGGAACAACCAGGAGTCAAAACCCAGAAGGGAGATAGAGGGCTTGATGACATGGTGCAGTGAAGGCGACCTCTCTCTCAATGTTGGAAAAACTGAAGAACTGACCATTGGCTTCAGAAAGAATGGGGGAGAACCACCATCACCGCCGCCCTGCCCCGCATCCCCCTGCCCCACTCCCCCACCCCCATCCCGCCCCCACCCCACCCCCTGCCCCACCCTCGCTTCCCACAGAATCCTTGGATAAATCCCATCAGACCCAGGGGAATTATCTATCTTCACCTTCCTCAAAGTTCTTGGCACATCTTCCTTCCTAATATTGGAAGGCTGGAAGAGGTCAGACTGTTTCATACTGTTAAAAAAAATCCTTAAGAATCCTCCGATCCTTCAGCCACTTCACTTCAATCAATGACCTCTGATTTTTGAACAGTTTCTCCAAGGGAAACAGGTTCCTCCTGTCTATTCTGTCTCTTCTTTTCACAGTTTCGTTTTCTTCAATCATGACACCCCTCAGCCTCCTCTATTCCAAGCAATATAACTTCACCCTCTGCAATCTCTCCTCGGAGCTACAATCTCCAGCCCTGGCAACATTCTGGTAAATCTCCTCTGCATTCCCTCCACAGCAATTACATCCTTCCTGTAATATGGTGACCAGAACTGCACACAATACTCCAGTTGCAGCCTCACCATTTCCGTACAGTTTCACAGTTATATCCCTACGTTTGTATTCCATACCACTGTCAATGAAGGGGAACATTGTACATGCCTTGTTTATAATTCTAAATGCCCGTACTGCTACCTTTAGGGACCTGTGCGCCTGCACACCAGATCTCTCACTTCATCTACCGTTCTCAATATACTCTCAATTATTTTCGATTCCATTTACTGTTTGAGCTTCCAAAGTGCATTATCTTGCACTTATCAGAGCTGAACTCCATCTGCCACTTTCCTGCCAACTCCACTAAACTATCTGTACCATTTTGCATCTTACAATTATCCTCTACACTACCCACTACATGGCCAAGTTTGTGTTGTCTGCAAACTTCTCAAATAAGCCCACCACATTCAAGTCCAAATCATCAACGCAGAAAACAAACGGCAGGGGTTCCAACACTGAGCCATGCTGAGCACCACTTGAAACAGCTTTCTATTCACAAAGGCAGCAATCAACCACTACATTTTGTTTCCTGTTACTGAGCCATCTTTGGACACAATTCAACATACTGCCCTGTATCCCAGAGGCTCTTACTTTTTGGACCAGTCTACCATGTGGCACTTTGTCAAATACCTTACTAAAATCCATACAGATGGCATCCGATGCACTTCCCTCACACATTCACATCACAGAAACTGACAACTATAGACTGATAACTAAACTGATATATCCACATTGTAGAAACTGACAGAGACTGACTGATAAATATGTTTACATATTCACACAGAAGTAGTTAGTCACTGCCTATTTCTGCGATACAAGTATGAGCTTATTATCAATCTGTTTATATTAGTTTCTGCCATGTGAATGTTTGAGTGCAGTTATCAGTTATCTGTCAGTTTGTGCACTGTGCATATGAGAGTGCAGTAATTAATCTCTAGCTGTAAGCATCTGCTACTTCAAAACATGAGTATAATTATCAATCCTTACCTGTTAGGTCCTGATATGTGAATGCATGAGTGCTGTGATCAATCTGTTCTTGTCCTTGTGCTCTGTGAAATGTAGTTTTAAAATTTGTCCCTGTCAGTCTGATATGTGAATGCATGAGTGTATTTACCACTCTGTACCTGCCGGTTTCAGGTCTGGGAATATATAAATATAGTTGTCAATTTTTATCTGTCAGTTAATTCTTTGTCAATATGTGAATGATGTTAGCTGGAACTAACTGATAGCAAGTGATATGTTAATATGTGAGTGCAGTTCTGGATCTGTACCAATCAGGTTCTGCTCTTTGAATATGATTTCAGTTATCAATTTATGCCTGTCAGTTTCTGCTCTGTCAATCTTGGAATATAGATATCAATACATAATTGGCAAACTCTGTTCTGTGAAAATTAATTTAGTTATTCAAACGTACTGTTCAGATGATGCCAAATGAGCCTGGGCATGATATTTTTATTCTGTCCATGTCAGTTTCTGCTATGTGCATATGTCAATGTCATTATTATTCTGCACCTGTCAGTTTCTGGTTTGTGAATGTGAGGATTTAGTTATTAATCTCTACCTGTCAGTTTCAGCTAAAAGAATGAGAGTTTCACTGCTGATTTCTGCCTGTCAGTTTCTGCTCTGTCTATGTGAGTTTAACAATCAGTCTATTCCTCTCAGACTGCTGTGTGAATATGTTTGTGTAGTTATCAATCTGTACACTTTCAGCCTCTGCTTTGTGAATATGTTTGTGTAATTCTCAGTCTATCACTTGCAGTTTCTGTTATGTCAATATATGAGTTTAGTTATCAGTGAATACCTGTCAGTTTCTTCTGTGTGAATATGTACATGTCATTGTCAATCAGTACCTACGGCAGCAGATGAGTGTAGTTATTGCTCTATGCCTGTCAGTTTCTGCTCTGTGCATCGGTGAGTGAAGTTACCAATCTGTCCCCGTCAGTTATTTGAAACCAAGACTATTACAAACAATCATTCTGCTTTGGGAATGTGTGATTTTACCCATCAATTTCCACCTATGAGTTTCTGGCTTTGAATAGGCAAATGCATTTATCAATGTGTACCAGTCAGTTTTTATTCTGTGAATTTGTGTCTAACAACATTATTCTTGCTGTCAGTATCTGCAACATAAATGTGAGGCTGCATTTCCCCATCTCTCCAGTCAGTTTCTGCTGTGTGAATGGCCAAGTCAAATTATCAGTCCATGTCCGTTCCTGTTATTTGAATGTGAATATGTGATTCATCATCAATTTTCTTTTGTGTGTTTCTGGAATGTGAATGAGTCAGTGTAGGTATCAATCTGTATCTGTCAGTTTCTACTGTTGTGTATCAATGTGCCTTGATTCTCTTGCAGCCAGTAATATTCTCTGTGACTATGCAACATATTCTGACATAGCTAATAAGACATTGAGGCTGGGTATTAATCTCTTCGGCATTTTGAGACTTCTGAGTTCGTTATCAGTTGGCAGGATCTAGGAGGGGTCATATAAATGGGACTGGTTTCCTATGAGAACCATTCTGAATCAACAACACAATTTACAGTTTATGTGCTGAGTATGGGTTTTATATACCGATCGTATCAGATGCTGATTCTCTGTCTCAGTACGGGATTTGTTTTTTCAGGTTTCCGTAGATTCATTTTTTTTGTATTGGGCATTGTTCGTGCTCTTTCTTAAAGATTTTGTTTTGCACCTCTCTGTCTATTTCTATGTTATATTTTTAAACTAATACTCTATACAACAGAATATCATTTACGTCATTACCAGGATCAAAATCAAGATGAGGTGCAGCGTGGAAGCAGACCATTCAGCCCACTGTGCTTGCACTGGGACATTCTATTCTGCATACTAGTTTCCAGTAATTGTTGGAATTGTGAACTTCTTCCACTCACTGCCAGTGTCTGTTAGTGCCAATTTGACATTAGTTCTCCAGTTATCAGCATTTGAATAGCTGCAGTGCTAGCTTCATGATGTCTGCAACCATCTCAGGTACAGTAGATATTCACTGACTCTGTACGATTAATATTAATATTACACTGGGATTAATATTACACTGACATTTGTCCGTACCATGAGGACTAACATGATTGTGCTGTAGGGAAGGTCGAGATGAACATCAAGCCCTTTGTTGAAAATTGAAACAAAAAATTGAAAGAGATACACAATGTTAAAAAAGAAATATTTACTCCTGTAAGGTGAAGAAATGATAAGGGTGAGGATAGCAGTTCCTCTTCAGCCTCCATACATTCATGGAAATAGAATGCTGGCTGATTGGGATTTTAAAAGTTGTTCACCATTTTTAAAAAATGGTGCGGATGCAACGGGCTGATGGGCCTTTCTCTTGTGCTGTAGAGTTCTGTAACTTGAGGGTGTTAGTGGAGATCATTTTGAGTCTATCATTTTCTATGATTTGCAGTGAACACAAAACAATTTAGTTGTTCCACATTGACTGACTGAAGGTCTATGTTACAGAGTGTGTGTGTGTGTGTGTGTGTGTGTGTGTGTGTGAGAGAGAGAGTGAGAGGAGGAGAGAATTATTCATCAAAGGATTAATTCTGTCCTTCTCAGTCACTGATAAACTTCATATAAACATGTTTCATCCACTTTAGTAACTCTTGGTGCACAGGTTCTTCCCATTTCTGTACTTAACATCTCACTGAGGTATGACTTTGAAACTATGTTACAGCATGATCTATTGTTTGTCTTGATTGTAACTTTGAAAATGCCCTTATTCAATGCAGATTTAATGCTGTTCCTGAGTGTCTATTTCGGATGACCAATCAGTCTATCCATCTTCAAAACTTGTGTCAACGTCAATGGGCTACATACCTGCTGATTGTTAGCAGTAACTGGTCAGACTTGGCTTTGCACCGAGGAAATAGAACATCATCCTGGTCCTTCAAGTATTTGCCTGGAGGAAGTCAACATACAGAAAGTCTGACCGTATTGAAGTAATCAACATAACATTAAGTTCATAATCATTGGGACGTGTGTTTGTTTTTAAAAGAAGAAAACTAGCAAATTGAACAGAACCAGAGGCTTTGTTCTCTGTTCTCCAGATCTGCTCCTTTTCTGGGGATTCTCATTGTACTTTTTTTCCTGAAATAATTCGAAATCACATGAGTGAGGTCCAGAAACTGAGCAACAACTGTACTTTCATAAATGGGGCTATCCGAAGGAGCAGGCATGCATACATACACAGTTCAATATCCGGCTCCCAACACACTATCTGTGAAAAGGAAGAACAAAGGGCGCTATTTTAAATATTTCAGGTGAGAAATTTAACCTAGGGACTCAATTAACTGTCCTTTTCAGGGTTATAACATGCCTCTAGTCTGTGTTTCCACTGTTCACGGCACTATGTCCAAAAACAGCGCGAAACTGAAGCCGAACAATGAATTTCCAGAGATAATGGGAACTGCAGATGCTGGAGATTCCAAGATAATAAAATGTGAGGCTGGATGAACACAGCAGGCCAAGCAGCATCTCAGGAGCACAAAAGCTTTCCATCAGTGTTTAGAAGACTAAAAGCTACAAGCCTGACCCCCAGCAGCAGCTTCTTGCCGCTGTGTCTCCCTCAACAGGCCCACACACAGCCCGAGAAAAGCCTCCCTCTCCCCGCCCACAGGCCGCTCACTCCAAGTTCCGGGACCAGTTCCTGCTCCGCTCCGCCTCTTACCAACAGCCCACGGTTCTCCCTGAACTGAACCCGAATCAATGCCGGTCTCGGAGCCCCCTCTGTGCCCCAGACTCACATCTCGATGCGCTGCTGGAAGGAGCCTGCTGTTCCCTCGCTTCCCTGGGCGCTGGTCTCTCCATTGCGGCCTGTTTCAAACTAACCTCTTCCACTCACTGACTCAATGCCCCACAATGGCAGCGCTGGGAGAGGGCCTCACGCATGCGCTCCTCTGGGTTGTGTGTGACAAAGGGAAATGCAGGGTTGCGGGGAAATGGCGGTGCGATGGGTCTGGGAGGGGATGCTGTTCAGTGGGTCGGTGTGGAATTTTAGTTGGGCTGAAGTGTCTGTTTCCACACTGTAGGGATTCTATGATGATTCTATGAAGCGTGCTGTAGATTAGGCGCATAATTACGAACTATATGCCAATGTTTTGTTCTGCTCATGTCACCTCCCTTACTGTTTTCATATAGAAAAAAAGTTAGAGCATCATTTTGAATGCTTCCTCCCGCAGTCCAAAGGTGTGAAAGCTATGCTATTGGCTATGCTAAATTGCCCGTGGTGCCCAGAGATGTTTGGGTTCTGTGGGTCAGACATGAGAAGTAAAGGGTAGGGGAATAGGTCTGGGTCGGGTGCTGAGGACTTGTTGGGCCAAATGGCCTGGAGCGGTTCTATGTATGGCAGCATCTAAGAAGGAAAAAGAAACAAAATTAACATTCTGCGTCCAGTGACCTTTCTGCAGAATTGATGGTGGCTGGGAAAACGTCAGTTTATATGCTGATAAAAGGGGAGTGTGATGGGGTTTGGAATAAATGTTAGGATAGAGCCTAACAGAGAGAAGAACACTTGGACAGAGTCGATAACGATCAGGCTGGGATGTTGAATAGTAATTAATGGGAACTCTTAGTGGGTGGTGGATAATGGCAGGGTATGTGGTAACAAGGCCTTGTGAGGGGTAGAGTTTAGGCCCAAAAATATTGATCTCGATACTGGGTCTGGAGGGCTGCAGGGACCCAAGTGGAAGATGAGGTATTGTTCTTCTAGCTTGTGTTGAGCTTCAATGGAACTCTACAGCAAGACAGAGACAGAGATGTTGGACTGGAAACGGGGTGGTGCATTAAAGTGACAGGCAACAGGAAGTTCAAGGTCTTTTTTGCAAGCAGAACATAGATGTTGTGCAAAATGATTACCCAGTCTATGCTCTGTTTCACAACTGGGTGTTTTAAGAGAATTTGGACAGTCTTTGTTACTGGGCAAGAATAATGCAGACATTTCAAAGAAAAAAATGCCAGCTGTGGACATCACTGACTGGTCTGAGCGTTGATTGACCCTCCTGAAATGCCCGTGAGAAGGTGGTAGTGAACTGCCTTCCTGAACCGTTGCAATCTCTGAGCTGCAGGTCGGCCCACATTGCCATTAGTAAGGGAATTGCAGGATTTTCACGGATTGGCACAGACTGAACGGCCAATATAATTCCAAGTCAGGATGGTGAGTGTCTTGGAGAAGATCTTGCAGTTCGTGCAGTTCCCATGAACCTGCTGCTGCTGTCTTTCAAGATGGAAGTAGTTGTGGGTTTGGTAGGTGCTATCTAATTTTATATTTGAGAGAGTGGATGTTTGTGAATGTGGTGCCAATTAACCAGGAGCAGCTTTTTCATGGATAGTACCTTGCTTGCCGTGTGCAGTTGGAGCTGCACTAATACAGGTAATGGGGGCTACAGAGGGGAAACCTTTACATTCCTGACTTGAATGTTGGAGATTTTGGACAGGTTTGAGAAATCAGGAGGGAAGTTACTTGCTGCAGTATCCATAGCCTTGGCCCTGTTATTGTAGCCATTGCATTCATCGGATGAGTCCGGTTCAATTTGTCCTTCATAGTAGCTCCCAGGATGTTGACAGTGGAGGATACAATGATGCTGAGGCCCAAGCCAAAGGATGCCTTACTGCACGACTCTGTGACACAGTTTTACCCTCACACACACTGATCAGACTTGATATAGACTCCATCCACCCTAACAGCAAGGTCTATCACTACAACCCCCACTACAATCCCGAATCTCTCTGGTATTGGAGATAATGGGAACTGCAGATGCTGGAGAATTCCAAGATAATAAAATGTGAGGCTGGATGAACACAGCAGGCCAAGCAGCATCTCAGGAGCACAAAAGCTGACGTTTCGGGCCTAGACCCTTCATCAGAGAGGGGGATGGGGAGAGGGTTCTGGAATAAATAGGGAGAGAGGGGGAGGCGGGCTGAAGATGGAGAGTAAAGAAGATCGGTGGAGAGAGTATAGGTGGGGAAGTACGGAGGGGATAGGTCAGTCCAGGGAAGACGGACAGGTCAAGGAGGTGGGATGAGGTTAGTAGGTAGATGGGGGTGCGGCTTGGGGTGGGAGGAAGGGATGGGTGAGAGGAAGAACCGGTTAGGGAGGCAGAGACAGGTTGGACTGGTTTTGGGATGCAGTGGGTGGGGGGGAAGAGCTGGGCTGGTTGTGTGGTGCAGTGGGGGGAGGGGACGAACTGGGCTGGTTTAGGGATGTAGTTGGGGAAGGGGAGATTTTGAAACTGGTGAAGTCCACATTGATCCCATTAGGCTGCAGGGTTCCCAGGTGGAATATGAGTTGCTGTTCCTGCAACCTTCGGGTGGCATCATTGTGGCAGTGCAGGAGGCCCATGATGGACATGTCATCTAAAGAATGGGAGGGGGAGTGGAAATGGTTTGTGACTGGGACGCAAGTGTAGCCCACACCTCCTCCCTCACCCCTATCCCAGGCCCCAAGATGACATTTCACATTAAGCAGAGGTTCACCTGCACATCTGCCAATGTGGTATATTGCATCCACTGTACCCGGTGCGGCTTCCTCTACATTGGGGAAACCAAGCGGAGGCTTGGAGACCGCCTTGCAGAACACCTCCGCTCAGTTTGCAACAAACAACTGCACCTCCCAGTCGCAAACCATTTCCACTCCCCCTCCCATTCTTTAGATGACATGTCCATCATGGGCCTCCTGCACTGCCACAATGATGCCACCCGAAGGTTGCAGGAACAGCAACTCATATTCCGCTTGGGAACCCTGCAGCCATATGGTATCAATGTGGACTTCACCAGTTTCAAAATCTCCCCTTCCCCTACTGCATACCAAAACCAGCCCAGTTCATCCCCTCCCCCCACTGCACCACACAACCAGACCATCTCTTCCCCCCCACCCACTGCATCCCAAAACCAGTCCAACCTGCCTCTGCCTCCCTAACCGGTTCTCCCTCTCACCCATCCCTTCCTCCCACCCCAATCCGCACCCCCATCTACCTACTCACCTCATCCCACCTCCTTGACCTGTCCGTCTTCCCTGGACTGACCTATCCCCTTCCTACCTCCCCACCTATACTCTCTCCACCTATCTTCTTTACTCTCCATCTTCGGCCCGCCTCCCCCTCTCTCCCTATTTATTCCAGTTCCCTCTCCCCATCCCCCTCTCTGATGAAGGGTCCAGGCCCGAAACGTCAGCTTTTGTGCTCCTGAGATGCTGCTTGGCCTGCTGTGTTCATCCAGCCTCACATTTTACTATCTTGGAATTCTCCAGCATCTGCAGTTCCCATTATCTCTGCTTTTAAAATTGTATCAGTGATATCAGCTTTTGTGCTCCTGAGATGCTGCTTGGCCTGCTGTGTTCATCCAGCTTCATACTTTGTCATCTTGCTTTTAAAATATCCAGGTTTTATTATCTTTGAATAGAAGTTTGAGTCTGCATGTTTTCTGCCGGGCCTTGTGTTCACTGCGCTTGTGGAGAAAAGGTTTAGTTCCAGATCCAGTTGGGGGCGGCAGTCAGCTGTAGGCGGAGCTGGACATTTCTCTGTGTGTCACTCAGTTTTCTGCCCGGGTATCCTCTCACTCCCTGTCAGCTGTTTCTCAGTCAGGTCGGGGCGGGCTGTATAAAAATGGAAGGCGAGGCAGCTCGGCTCTCACTCGGCAGCGATTGGAGTGAAGAAGCGTGATGTCTGGGAGAGGGAAAGGAGGCAAAGGCCTGGGAAAAGGCGGAGCGAAGAGGCACCGCAAAGTGCTCCGTGATAACATCCAGGGCATCACGAAACCAGCCATCCGGCGCCTGGCTCGCCGTGGCGGGGTTAAGCGCATCTCGGGCTTGATCTACGAGGAGACCCGCGGGGTGCTGAAGGTTTTCCTGGAGAATGTGATCAGGGATGCGGTGACCTACACGGAGCACGCCAAGCGCAAGACAGTGACTGCCATGGATGTGGTGTACGCTCTGAAACGCCAGGGCCGCACTCTGTATGGATTCGGCGGCTGAGCAAATCAACCCTTTTCCAGCGAACCCAAAGGCTCTTTTCAGAGCCACCCAAACCCTCCGCCTGAGAGCGGAGACCTGAGAATGGGGAACCAGCACATTGGGCTGGTGCAGCGACTTTTAATTTTGCACCAAGCCTTTAGGAAATATATTAACTTCGTGTCCCGCGTTGCAAGAGAGAGAGCAAGATTGTTAAATTATACTGTCTGCAGTAACGTGTTTTATAATCAAGATATCCCTGCACTACAGATAGAGGTTTCACGGCCAGTCGATACGATACGGTTCTGCAGCTGGTTATGTCAGATACAGAAGGAGCGGCCGGCTCCGTCATGCGACCATGGCTGATCTGTTTCTCAACCCTAAATCTTTGATTCTCTTCCATGTGAATACCAGTCTATCAGTAATAACACCAGTGATAATGGGAACTGCAGATGCTGGAGAATCCAAGATAATAAAATGTGAGGATGGATGAACACAGCAGCATCTCAGGAGCACAAAAGCTGACGTTTCGGGCCTAGACCCTTCATCAGAATAACAACACCAGCTGTCCATACCATGAATAATAATTTGCTCTGTCCGTAACTTTGGGCCCAGGCGCTAATGATATATACTACAGTGTTTGTACTTCATTGACGCTCCCAGGAATGATAATTTGTTCAGTTTTGATTCTGGTAGCCGTGCCGAGGTTTTAGTGGCGTGTTCATTCCACCTGCCTGTTAGAGATGGTCAGGAAATGATTCAGAGCCCACTCCGCGCTGACTGCAAGTTAGGTTCACAAGAAAATTTTGTAAAACATAAGATATCATCTTAGGCGCAGGCGCATGGGACTTTGCTTTTTAATATTATGTAAGCTCAGGCTGAAATCGGCGGGCGATTTGAAATTGACCAACTGTCATTTGAAGTTAACCAATCAGTCTCCAATAATTATTTTACTGCCTTTTCTGTCCTTCAGTGGCTGTTTCTCGGGGATTTGAGGGACGGGACTGTATCCAATCCCAGCTCTTGGGCGGGCTCTCCATTCCCTTAAATAGGCAGCGCCGCAGCACGATCAGCATTGATAGCAGCAGCCTGTGTGTGTGTTACAGAGAATGGCCAGAACCAAGCAGACAGCGCGCAAATCCACCGGAGGAAAAGCTCCCCGCAAGCAGCTGGCGACCAAAGCGGCCCGCAAGAGCGCTCCGGCCACGGGCGGAGTGAAGAAGCCTCATCGCTACAGGCCCGGCACGGTGGCTCTGCGGGAGATCCGCCGCTACCAGAAATCCACCGAGCTGCTGATCCGCAAACTGCCGTTCCAGCGCCTGGTGCGGGAGATCGCTCAGGACTTCAAGACCGACCTGCGCTTCCAGAGCTCGGCCGTGATGGCCCTGCAGGAGGCCAGCGAGGCTTACCTGGTGGGTCTGTTTGAGGACACCAACCTGTGTGCCATCCACGCCAAGCGGGTCACCATCATGCCCAAAGACATCCAGCTGGCCCGGCGGATCCGCGGGGAGCGCGCCTAAACGGAGCGTGCCCGGCCCTGTACATTCACCCCGAGAAACACAACGGCTCTTTTCAGAGCCACTAAACTGTCCCGAGAGAGCAGCAATCGTCAGGCACTGGACTTTAGTTAATGTCAACACACAGCATGCTATTGATGTCTCAATGCAACAAGAGTTACAGAAAATGAATGGGTCTGGGATGCACGAATTGATATTGAAGACGAAGCAACTCGGGACAATCAGGTTTATAAATTTTCAGTAATCACAACAAATTCAAGTACTGCATTCCACCCTTTATAATTGGTACATTTCCAATTGGACCGCCTGTGTGGGAATTGCTTCCCGTGGCGTTTCGCCAGCTGTAACTGAACTTGCCGGAGAAGGAGGGTGGGAAACAATTGCCAATTTCAAAACCCGCCACATTATACAAATGATTTTTGTAGTTTTGGCCATGCAATCGAAATTTTGCCCAATCTCCCACAAGTGTATTCGATCCTCTGGGGATGGTCGGTTCTGTCTCGCATGGCATCTTTCTGGGGCCGAGCTATTCCATGTCTCATGTTCCCTGGATGGGGATACCGCTTTGAGTCACTATTTAAAGTCGCAGTCGCTGTCCCTGCAGCAAACCCTCCAACTTTATTCGTCCCGTTCTAGTTTTATCACTGTTAAAGCGAAAACAAAAGGGATGATTTTTGCGCGTTTAGAGGACCGTGTTTGCACATAAAATGAAAATTAGTTAGCCAGCAGTGAAAGTCTAGCTGCTTTTCACTGATATTGTGGGTGGCTCTTAAAAGAGCCTTTGGGTTGTCAGATTCAAGAAGTGTCTTCACTTTTTAGTGGCGCTCCCAGCGGCGGTTTTCTTGGGCAGCAGCACGGCCTGAATATTAGGCAGCACCCCGCCCTGAGCGATGGTCACCCCTCCCAGCAGCTTGTTGAGCTCTTCGTCGTTGCGCACGGCCAGCTGGAGGTGCCTGGGGATGATGCGGGTCTTCTTGTTGTCCCGGGCCGCGTTACCGGCCAGCTCGAGGATTTCAGCCGTCAGGTACTCGAGCACCGCAGCCAGATAGACCGGCGCTCCGGCACCCACACGCTCAGCATAGTTACCCTTTCTCAGGAGCCTGTGAACACGGCCCACCGGGAACTGCAGCCCAGCCCGGGACGACCGGGACTTCGCCTTCGAACGAGCTTTCCCGCCACTGCCCTTTCCTCTCCCAGACATCGCCACAGTCTCACAAACACTTGCACAGAAAATGCTGCAACGCGGCCACATCCCGCCCTCTTATACCTTCGGGAGGAATGGGGGTGCGGCCATTGCTGATTGGTCACATTGTTCAGTATCTCCTAATGTCGTTTCAATGCCCAATCAGATATCTGCTTCACTCACCAATCCGGAGAGGGCCCGGGGAGGAGGCCGGAAAATCCCGGCGCCAAATCATCAACCGCTTTCTTTCAAACTGGAGAAGCCCGCCAATAATTTCGAAATGGGTAGAAGTTTTACAAAGAAGAATGCGTTCTTACTTCGGATAATTTACTTTTAGAATACACCTATATACGTCACACCATCTCTCTCTGATTTCCCGGCCTAGTTGAAACCAACTATTTTTGATCTTGAATTCCCTCCACCCCGCGAAAAAACTTAACATTAAGCGGAAGGGGGAAAGAAAAGCCCGCCGAAAGTTATTCTCTGCACAGATAGAATTTAATTCACATCTACACCCGGATATAATAATCAAAGTATCACACAACTGTTTCTTTCTCGTTGAACTCAATACTGCTTTAAACAATATTTTACAATCTCGCTCCCTATTGCACAAGATCAACAATATTTCCACTTTTGTGATGCCAGTCCGGCAGCTGTTCTGCTTTCCTCTCGGTTCACTTGGAAATTTTCCCGCCGACTGCAGAAAGCCTCATTTACAGCTTTCTGCAAAACCGGATAGAACCCGCGGGGAGATTTGAAAATAAAACAAAATTCCTCTGCGTGGAAACCGTAGGAAAATACCGGCGCCAAATCATCAACCGTTTTCTGTCCGATTTGAAAAGCCCGCCAATATGGGCAATACGAGGAAGAGTTTTTACAAGTATTTTTGCGTTAATGCTTACGATTTAATTTCCTTTCAGTTAAAAATGTTCACTTCACATAATCTCTCTCTGTCACTCCCGAAGCAACACCGTTTTCCGAAAACATTGTAAAATAGCCCTCACTTATTGTGCTGGATCAGTCTTTCCGGATGGTCTCGGTTCATTTTGAAAGCCTCTCACCGACAGCAAAAAGCCCCACACACTGCAAACTGAAAAAAAAATCGGAAAAATTCCCTGACAATTTGGAAATTGAAAAAGGAATCGCGCGGCATTTCTCTTAATGGGACTCAAATAAGAGATCATAATTTTTCATTGCCACGGGTGAAATCCAGCGTTCATACCCCCATTGGGACAAATTTGAAAAACCCTCCAACATGTAGGATATAGGGGGAAAAGTTTCACAAAGAGGAATAAACAGTTTAATTTTTCTTTGAATTTAGTTCACTTTCACATTACAAGTGCACGCTGATGTATTTATAAAAACTTACACAAAGTTTTTCGGGGTGAACGGGTTAAAACTTGAAACAATAGTTTGAAGTTGCCCTCCCATATTCTCCTTGAACACAGTTTCACACTTGCGACTGCAATCCTGGCTCGGGCTTTATCTCAGCTCATTTTGAAAGCCTCTCACCGACAGCTGATATCCTCAATGACAAGTATCCCCCAACATCTGTTCGTGGGACTCGAGCAGTTAGTTTTCTTTCCAGGGGGTGAAATTCCTGATCAAGGGGTAAATAATAACTGGAACACAAAGGAGTTGTTGAAAAAAAAATGCCTGAGTGACGATGAATGTGCTTTCTGTACAGGGAGGGAGGAGAGACTGGGTAGGAAGGCAACCGAAACTAACCGACAGAGGGACAGGGACCGCACGTTAATGTTTAGAACGTTTGTGTAAACAAAGATAAAGATTAGGGACATTAATTATAGACACCGAGAATCATTTACAAACGTAAAATGGTTCAACTGCTTCATTGAAATTGTGGGTGGCTCTGAAAAGAGCCGTTGGGTTTTGGATGTGTGTTTTTCTCAGCACAATGTGGGGTCTCACTTGGAGCTGGTGTACTTGGTCACCGCCTTTGTACCCTCCGACACGGCGTGCTTGGCCAGCTCCCCAGGCAGCAGCAGCCGCACCGCGGTCTGGATCTCCCGGGAGCTGATGGTCCTGCGCTTGTTGTAATGGGCCAGGCGGGAAGCCTCCCCTGCGATACGCTCGAAAATATCCTTGACGAACGAGTTCATGATGCTCATCGCCTTGGAGGAGATGCCGGTGTCGGGGTGAACCTGCTTCATCACTTTATAGATGTAGATGGCGTAACTTTCTTTCCTGGATCGTTTCTTTGTCTTGCCGCCTTTCCCCGGCGCCTTCTTGATGATTTTCTTGGCGCCCTTCTTCGAAGTTGCCTGCGCTTTCTTCTCATCCGGCATCGTGTCGGTCGCTTTCAGATACAATAAACGGAAGCAGGCTCGGAGCTCGCTTTTTATACGCTGCTGGCGTCAGCAATGCTCATGAGGGATGGGGGAAAAGTCTTGTTCCTGATTGGGTAGTTTACAAGAATGTCAGACCATGCGATTAGCCTTTCTGTGATTGGTTAGTGTGAAACACAAAGTGGATCTGTTCGGATCTGCAACGAAATGTGAAACACAAACCGAAATTTTGTACACGGACCAAATTCCTAGCTCCTTGCAGTTGAACTTGTTCCTGTCATCCACTAACATTTTGAACACTACCTCCGAGATTTTAATTGTGACAGGGTGTTTTATTCTGCTCATAGTAATCTTTTGTGAGTGAAATGTTACCTTGTTTCATCACTAGCTGAGATTTCCTTATTAGGCTGTGGGCAGGATTGTATTGTTCAGACATTCGGGTTTATTGAGGGACACTTTGCCGAATATCTGTCAGTCTCTGCATTATGAGAATGGGAGTGCAGTTCTCGATCTGTCCCTGTCTGTTTAGGCAGTATGAATGATGATTATTCTCTCATAAATCAGTCCCCGTCATACAGTCCGAGAGATGTACAGGGACAACTCGTCCATGGAGAGCACATATCCGAGATTAATCTAGTTCCATTTACTAGCATTTGGTCCATATCCCACGAAACACTTCCTATTCATATACTCATCCACATGCCTTTAAAACGTTGTAGTTGTAAGAGCCTCCAGCACTTCTTTTGGCATTCAACCCATTCACACACCACTCTGTGTGCAAATATTGCACACCTTTGGTTCATTTTAAGACTTTCCCAGTCACTTAAACCCATGCCCTCTCATTTTGCATTCTTCTATCCTGGGGAAAAGATCTTGATTATGCACCCTTTCCACACCACTAAATTTTATAAACACAGCCTCCAACACTCCAGGCACGGTTTCATCAAGGGGAAGTCATGCCTGGCAAATCTGCTTAAATCCTTTAAGGAAGTAACAAGCAGGGTAGACCAAGGAGAGCCAATGGATGTTATCTACCTGGGCTTCGAAAAGCCCCTTGGCAAGCTGCCGCACAGGAGGCTGTTGAGTAACATAAGGGCCCATGGTGCTAGCATGGATAGAAGATTGGCTGCCTGGCAGAAAGCAGAGAGTGGGGATAAAAGGCATGCTTTATACATTAATGATCTGGATGAAGGAACTGTTTGCATTCTGACTACATTTGCAGATGATACAACAATAGGTAGAGTGACAGGTAGTATTGAGGTGCTGAGGCTGCACTATGAAATGGACAGGTTAGGTGAGTGGGCAAAGAAGTGGTAGATGGAGTACAATGTGGGAAAGTGTGAGGTCATGCACTTGGCTAAGGAGAATAAAAGCATGAGAGATAATGATAACTGCAGATGCTGGAGAATCCGAGATTAAAAAAAAAGTGTGGAGCTGGATGAACACAGCAGGCCAAACAGCATCTCAGGAGCACAAAAGCTGACGTTTCGGGCCGAGACCCTTGATCAGAAATGTGGGAGGGGGAAGAGGGCTCTGAAATAAATAGGGACAGACTGGGAGGTGGATCAAAGATGGATAGAGGAGGAGGTAGGTGGAGGGGAATCTAGAGTTGCAGTGGTGTAGAGATCCCCTGAGGTTTGTCCGGATTCTCCAGCATCTGCAGTCACCATTATCTCTGATACAATTTTAACTTCACTGCAAAGCGTCTTCCAGGGATGCCTGACCTGAAGAAGTTACCATCCTCCCTCCAGAATAAAAGCATAGACTCTTTTCTAAATGGGCAGAAAATTCAGAAGTCTTGCGTACAAAGAGACTTGGGAGTTCAACTCCAGGAATCTCTCACGGTAAACTCACAGTTTGAGTCAGTAGTCAGGAAGGCAACTGCAATACTGGCATTTATTTTGCCAGGACTTCAAGGCAGAGATTAACAAATTCTTGATCTCACAAGGAATCAAGGGCTACAGGGAGAGTGCAGGGAAGTGGAGTTGAAATGCCCAGCCTTGATTTAAATGGTGGAATGGGCTTGATGGGCCGAATGGCCTTACTTCCACTCCTATGACTTATGGTCTTGAAGATGTTTAAAAAAAAAGGATGTGCTTATGAGGCTTTGGAAGACTCGAGTCAGGCCACATTTGAAGTAGCATGTGCAGTTTTGGGCCCCATATCTCAGGAAGGATGTACTGCCCCTGGAGCAGGTTCAGAGGAGGTTCACGGGAATGGTCCCAGGAATGAAAAGCTGAACATATGAGCAATGTTGAGGATTCTGGGACTGTACTCTTTGGAGTTTAGAAGGATGATAATCAAAACTTAGACTACTGAATGCCTGGACAGAGTGGATGTTGGGAAGATCCTTCCATTGGTAGGAGAGACTAGGACCCAAGGGCACAGCCTTCAAGTAAACGGAAGACATTTTAGAACAGAGATAAGGAGAAACTTCTTCAGCCAGAGAGTGCTGAATCAATGGAATTCACTGCCACAGAAGGCTGTGGAGGCCGGGTTATTGTGTACATTTAAGGGTGAGATAGATAGGTTTTTGATTATCAAGGGGATCAAGGTTATGGGAAGAAGGCAGGAGAATTGGCTAAAGGAACGTCTCAGTCATGATTGAATGGCGGAGCAGACTTGATGGGCCAAATAGCCTGATTTCGGCTCCTACGTCTTATGGTCATATAGTAATACAGTACGGACACAGGCCCTTCCACCCAAACTGGTTCATGATGACCGTGGTGCCCACTCAGCTGGATCCAACTGCCCACATTATATCCCTCTACATCCTTCCCATCCATGTACATGTTCATTTTTTTTTAAGTGTTGATATTGTGCCTGCCTCAACAACTTTCTCTGGCAGCTGATTCCACACGTGCTCCACTCTCTCTGTGAAGTTGGCACCCCTCAGGTCCTTCCTAAATTCTTGCCCCCTCTCACCTGAAACCTGTGCCCTCTAGTTTTCAATTCCTCATCTGTGGGGGAAAAAAAACAAACACGATATGCATTTATCCGACCTATGGTGCTCATGATTTTATACATCTGAATAAGGTCACACTTCATTCTCCTACGGTCCAAGAAATAAAGTCCTACCCTGGCCAACATCTCACCATAACCCAGGACCACTAGTCCTGCATAAATTTTCTTTGAACGCTTTCTAGTTGAACTCGGTCTTTTTTACAACAGGGTGACCAAAACTGTACACAATACTCCATGTCTATTCAAAATGCCTCGATCAATGAAGGCCAGCATGCTGAATTCCTTCTTCAGCACCCTATCCACCTGTGACACTGCTTTAAACATACTACGTACCTGTACTCCTTGGACCCTCTGTACCACATCACTACTCAGGACGTTACCATTTGCTGTAAAAGGCTTACTGTAGTTTGACATTCCAAAGTACAACACCTCACACTTATCTCCATTGAATTGCATTTTCCCATCCTTAGCCCACTTCCCCATCTGATTAAGATCCCTCTGTAATTTTCGATAACCTTCCCCACTATGAACGATACTGCCTAACATTGCATCATCTGTAAACTTACTAATCATGCTTTGCACATTCACATCCAGATCATTTATGTCAATAACAAATAACAAAGGTCCCAGCACCAATCCCTGTGGCACACCACAAGTCACAGGCCTCCAGTCCGAGAAAGAATCTTCAACTGTCACCCTCTGCTTTGTACCATCAAGCCAATTTTGAATCCAATGAGCTAGCTTTCCCTGTTCAAGTGAGCCACAACACACTGCAGCATCCCGGAGTTTCATAAAGCCAAGGAAGAACACTGATAGTGTCTTTAGAAATGACAGTTACTCAAAATGCATTGTTCGCAGATGCTACACAACTGATGGCAACAGGAAGACACAACACATCCAGTGATAGTAGTCACCAGACTATGCACTGAGGGTGTGAAATAACCACCAGGTTACACTACCACGTAAGAATCATGATAGCCCACGAAGTGACAGCCGCTGTTGAGAATGAAGGATCCAACATTCACAATTAGCAGAAACAATGCGATTTACAAGATACCATGCAAATACTGCCACAAACCTTACCCAAGGCAAACCGGGAGAAAACCCGCCATCAGGATTCATGGACATCAACTCGCTGCCAAAAGTCATGGCCAACTATCACTCACCTTAATGCACATGGATAAAGAGGGACACCTGTTTGACTGGGACAAGGTAGCCATCAGAAGACATCCCAACCAAAGACATGCACGAGAGTTCAAACTGGAGCTCCATTAACAAACATGGCCAGCTGGACACCACACACCAACCACTAAGAAACCAATCTGGAAGTGTTGCTCACCACCCCAGCAAAGTGAGGCACATAAATAGCAAGAAGGACAGAATATCAACGTTTCATTCACGGTGCACTGATGATGTTATGTCGTATGGTGATGAAATGTCTGTGAACAAACTTACAAGCTCAGTGAGCAAGTCAATAGCATCGTATTTAATGAACTGACCCTGACATTACCTGCAAGGCAAGTGTGAAAGTAATTATCAACATGTATCTGTCAATTTCCGCAATTTATCTGTCACTGTGATCAAACTCTGTCAGTTTCCGCTTGGTGGCCATGTGAGTACAGTTATCAATAAGGACGTTTCAGATTCCGCTCTGTGAATGAGAGTAATTATCAAACTGTACATGTCAGTCAGTTTATGCTGTGTGTAACTGGGAAGGCTGATTCCAGCATCTGCAGTTCTTGCTATGTTCAAGGTTGTTATCAATCTGTTCCTGTCAAGTTCGTCCATTTGGATATGTGCATGAAAGCAACATGCACCTATCATTTGCTTCTCTGTCAATTTGAGCGTCCAGTTACCAAGATGTACCTGTGAGAACCTACTCTGAATATTTGAGTACAGTCAGCAATCCGTGCCTGTCTCTCTGTGGATTTGTGATTGCAGTTCTAAGTTTGTAGCTGTCACTTGATGCTCTGTGAAATTGGGAGTGTTATCATCAATATATTCCTGCCAGTTTCAGTCTCTGTGAAAGCGAGTACATCAATGAATATATGCATGATAGTTTCTATTATGTGACGATGTGAACATTTTTAATCAACCTTTTACTTGCAGTTTCTGAAGTATCAATATGGTCAAATACTATTTTTTTCGTCTGACCCTACAATACGAATGTGTGAGGTTAGGTATCCATGCGTACTGGTCACTTTCTACTCCTTAAAGTGGATTAGGTTTCAGGCAGCCAAAAATATTATCCGTGGAAGCGTGATTCATTATGTGGAGTTGATATCAGAGTAATTCTATGCAGATTTTCTTCAAGTCCTGAGGGTATACTTTGGATAAGGATTCAGTCTACCCATCTTCAAAAATGGTGTAAATGTCAATGGGTTATGTTAGGTGAAATCTGTTTGAACTGGGTATTTTGAATGGAGAGAGAAGCAAAATAAAGTGGCATTCCTCCGTGTTGTTTTATTGTCGGTTTGAACGTGTCTGACTGGAAATTAAAGTTCAACGGTGTCTGACTCAATCTGCTCCGTGACTGTGGAAAGGATGTTCTCTGCTGTGACAGTGGGAACATACCTGCTGTTTGTTAGGACGAGCTGGTCACAATTGGCTTTGTACTGAAGAAATGATACATTGCCTTGTTCCTTCAAGCGTTTGTCTGCAGGAAGGAAAAAACAGATAGCTCCTGTAAACCGTCATCAGATGGGTTTGAAAACATTTAACTGATCAATTCAACATTTCGCTAATAAACATTCAGATATTTAAATTATCACCAGGAATTCGAACAGAACTGTGGGCCTGATTGCACTCTTGCCCTGAGCTGCACTACATTTGATCAATTTTGAAAAATTCAACTCTGAGTGATGCACAGAAAGTAACCAACCCCCGTACAGCTCCATGACTGGAACTACCTAATGCAAGCTTGTCTGTGCATATGAGTTTAGTTACTGATCCATTCATGTCATTTCATTCATCTCAATCTCTACATTTTTATAATGTGTGCATACATTTATCAAATCATGACAACTTCAAACACACATGCCTGACAAATGAGAAAAACCAAGGAACTGCAGATGCTGGAAATCAGCAACAAAAGTAGAAATTGCTGCAAAATCTCAGCAAGTCTATCAGCATATGAGTATGGAAATGAATGTTCTGAAGTTGAACCTCTGTTCTGAGGAAGTGTGACGGGACCTGTATTATTACTTGCTTTGTTTCCACGTGGATGGACTGACAGGTACAGGTACTGACTGACTCAGAACTAGTTCAAAATACAGACATCATAACTAAAGATGTGATCCAAGGACTAACAGCTATGGAGTTCCATTTAAACTCCAGCAACAGATACATGATCTATACAAAATTATTATCACTCACACATATCTAGTCATAGACAACAACAGCACTGCAAACAGTCCTGTCTCTCCAAGCCAGCAATGATAGAAACAACAAGCCAATAATTACATCCATTCAGCCAGCATTCAATTTCCATAAATGTATCACGGTGGCAGGGGAACTACCATCTCCACCTTTATCGCAGGATTGTTCTCAAATTCTTCATCTTGTGGAACTAGAATTTTTTTGTTCTGTTGTACGCTAGAAGATTTTATAATCATGGACATTTATTTAAAAAAATAATAATTTAAATCATAACTGGCTCTCCACTTCACATGAAACATTTAAAATGCTCAGTTTTCGAATGCAGGAAGATTGAAGGATCAATGGAGTGTGGCTGTCCGTCTTGTTCCATAACAACGGTTCTTTTCAAAAAAAAATCTCATTATCTAAAACCTGGGTACTCACCCAATGGTCCTCAGTGTTAAATTTTAGTTTCCAAATTCTTCACAAAATAATTTGGCTCTCCTCTTTTGATGGTCTGTCACATATGGACCAAGTTCTGAAGGATAATAGAATGAAACCTGCAGGGCTATGGGATGTGTGCAGGAAGGTGTGATTGTGATGGCCATCTGGGGGTGTTTGGGTCAGCATGGACATGATGCACCAAATGACCTCCTTCTGTTCTGTACCATTTTTACAATGATTGATTGGTCTAGACCAATGTTTCCCTGTCAGTCTCTGCTGTGTAATACAGAAGTAATTTGCCAAAGATTTAGAGGGACACATTGATAACTACACACACACATTCAACAGGTAGCAACTGACATGCATGGATCAGTAACTAAACACATATGCACAGACAAGCTTGCATTAGGTAGTTCCAGTCATGGAGCTGTACGGGTGTTGGTTACTTTCTGTGCATCACTCAATTAGAGTTGAAGTTTTTAAAATTGATCAAATGTAGTGCAGCTCAGGGCAAGAGTGCAATCAGACCCACAGTTCTGTTAGAATTCCTGGTGATAATCTAAATATCTGAATGCTTATTAGCTAGATGTTGAATTGATCAGTTAAATGTTTTCAAACCCATCTGATGACGGTTTACAGGAGCTGTTTTTTTTTGTGTCAGTTTTTGCTGCATGCCAGCATGAGCATATTTACCAATCTGTAACTTTCAGTTTCTCCCGTGTGTATCTGACAGTGTAGTTATAAATCTGTTATAACAAGGCACAGAGCTGGATGAACACAGCATGCTAAGCAGCATCAGAGGAACAGGAAAGCTGATGTTTCGGGCCTGGGCCCTTCTTCAGAAAGTTGTAGAGGTGTGAATACACTTATCATAGTTTGCCCGTCAGTTTCAGGGGTGTGTGTGTGTGTGTGTCAATGAATGAAGTTGTCAATCTGTCCCTGTCAGTATCTGAAATCAGAATATTCAAATGTGTTTGTGTAATTGTCAGTCTATCCCTGATACATTCATGGAGCAGAAACTGAGGTTTTGTTTTCAATATATTCCTGTCAGTTTCTGCTTGGGGAATGTGTGAGCATTTTTATAAACCTGTACCTAGCAGTTTTTGTATCATCAAGACAGGAATTTAGTTATTAATCTGTACCTGTTAACTTTGGATTTGTGAAGAACTGGGTGTAGCTATTGATCTGTATTTGTCAGTAGCTGCTCGTGAAGATGTGATTGTAATTATCAAACTGTCCCTCTCAGTTTCTGCTGTGTCATATGTGAGTTTAGTTGTCAATCAATACCCATCCATTCCTGCGTCATGAATGTGGGAGTGCATTGCAAAAAAAATGTCAAATTTCTGTGAATGTGCAAATATAGATCACAATCTCTACATTTTCATAATGTGTGCATATATTTATCAATCTGTACCTGTCAGTTATTTTACATTCTGAATGTGTGCATAATTGTCATTGTCCCTGTCGTTTTCTGATACGTGAAGACAAGAGTGTAGTTATCGATATACAAAGAATAAAGAGAACAAAGAAAATTACAGCACAGGAAAATACCCTTCCGCCCTCCAAGCCTATGCCGATCGAGATCCTCTGTCTAACCTGTCATCTATTTTCTAAGGGTCTGTGTCCCTTTGCTCCCTGCCCATCCAGATACCTGTCCAAATAGATCTCAAAAAATGCTAATGTGTCTGCATCTACTACCTCCACTGGCAACGCATTCGAGGCACCCGTCACCCTCTGTATAAAGAACTTTCCACACATATCTCCCTTAACCTTTCATCCTCTCACTTTGAACTCAGGACCCATAG
The DNA here is from genome assembly GCF_030684315.1 of Stegostoma tigrinum. Taxonomy (NCBI): domain Eukaryota; kingdom Metazoa; phylum Chordata; class Chondrichthyes; order Orectolobiformes; family Stegostomatidae; genus Stegostoma; species Stegostoma tigrinum. The sequence goes on from NC_081397.1 coordinate 14,008,372, forward strand.
TAATTGAGTCCCCCACACTGGGAAAAAGCTTCTTGCTATCCACCCTGTCTATATCCCTCATGATTTTGTAGACCTCATTCAGATCCCCGCCTCACTCTCCGTCTTTCTAATGAAAATAATCCTAATCTACTCAACCTCTCTTCATAGCCAGCACCCTCCATACCAGGCAACATCCTGGTAAACCTCCCCTGCACCCTCTCCAAACAGTCCACATCCTGTTGGTGATGTGGCGACCAGAACTGTACACAGTATTCTAAATGTGGCCGAACTAATGTCTGATACAACTGTAACATGACCTGCCAACTCTTGTACTCAATACCCCGTCCGATGAAGGAAAGCATGCCATATGCCTTCTTGACCACACTATTGACCTGCGTTGCCACCTTCAGGGAACAAAGGACCTGAACACCCAGATCTCTCTGTTCATCAATTTTCCCTAGGACTCTTCCATTTACTGTATAGTACACCCTTGAATTAAATCTTCCAAAATGCATCACCTCGCATTTGCACGGATTGAACTCCATCTGCCCAACTCTCCAGTCTATTTATATTCTGCTGTCATCTCTGACAGTCCCCTTCACTATCTGCTACTCCACCAATCTTAATGTCATCTGCAAACTTGCTGCACAGACCACCTACACCTTCCTCCAGATCATTTATGTATATCACAAACAACAGTGGTCCCAGCACAGATCCCTGTGGAACACGACCGGTCACAGGTCTCCAATTTGAGAAACTCCCTTCTACTGCTACTCTCTGCCTCAATGATATGTGATTGTCACTTTCTTCTCTCTGGCTGAGAGAGTATTTTCTCTCATTTCTGCCAGTCAGATCCTGCCCTGTAAATCTGAGAAACTAATTATTAAGCTATACCTGTCGCTATCTGATTTGTAAATGCATTTATCATTCTCTCCCTGTCAAGTTTCTGCTGTGTAAATGTGCAAGTGAAGTTATCGATCTGTGACTGTCAGTTTCAGCTGAATATTGCTCTTTCAACATCTGCAGGTTTTCTTTGATGTTCAAATATCTGCTCATTAACATGAATAAGATTTTATCTGCAGCTATGTAAGGTGCTGTAAGTGAAACCGTCAGCGTTTATACCATTCGCTAACTCTAGCAGTGCGGCTGAAGTTTGAGTATGTTCCACAATATTCATTCTATGGTACAGTTTAAGTTTTATTCTAATATTGGTCAGTCTCTGGTTTGAATGTGTTGAGTTTAATGTGCACATTTTTGTTGCAAGTTCACTGTACGAATCATTCTTAATTGTAAGTCAAAAAACTTGGTATCTGCTTGAACATATGTTATTTTCTGCCTGTTTTCAGGTCAATATTTAATTTCCTTCAGGTAGATTTAAAACTTTATATTCGGCAGTGGGTTCTGCTATTCAGTTTGTGGGGTAAACAAATTCAATGGCAATATAGGTTTCAATCTGTCACTTGTCCTGATATGCAATTCCTCCAGTTTGTACAAAAGGAAAAAAAAACTTTAGTTACCTCTCTCAGTCTAAGACACCGTTCGATATTTGGAGGTACAATGAATCTCTTGTTCAATCTACTACTTGGACTACTTCATGGGAATTCAGTATGTCAAAAAATTCACACAATTTTTTTTGATGATGTCGCAAACAATTGATACTTAATTTATGACCATGGCCATTACCATGTAGTTAAATCCTACAGGGAGTGCATGGAGATTGGAGAACTGAGCTCACTTTTTGTTCTGTTTGTCTCTTTCATAGAAGGCTAGCTCTCTGACCTGAAATCTGAGAGTAGAAATCATTTTTAGTGTTACATGTGCTGAGGCTTGAAGTGTACATGGTCTTCATGGCTATTAGATGTTGAGGAATGTGTGTTGGAACGGTGCATGTATGTATTTGGAATACATTGTAAATCACTCAGTAAGTCGGTGCGTGTGTGCGCGCGCGCATGTGCAGTTTATGTTATGTGCTCTCAGTAACCATTTTATGTCACACATTTGGAAGTCACATTATTTAATTCTTCTCTCTATGCATGGGACATCAATTTGTCAAAACATAGACACCGTCCTGCTCAGTTACTGATAACGTGAATGTTTTCTTCCATATCTGTACTCACACTGTGCGAAGTAACTATGTAACTGCATGAACTATTTCTTCACCTTGACAGTAACTTGAAAAACATGCTTACTAAATGCAGATTTAGTGCAGTTCCTCGGTGTCCGTCTCAGATGAAGATTCAGTCTGTGACTTTTCAAAAATGTTGTAAATATCAGTAGGCTATGAATGAAGAAAATTATAGCAACCGAGGAGGGGTGCATTGGGAAGAGAGAAAACAAACTACTTGTATTTTGTTGCTTGTATTTGACTGTTGGCTTGAATGCATTTCTCTGGAAATTGAGATCACCGTGTCTCTGACTCAAACTGCTCTACGCCTGTGGAAATGATCCATTCTGACAGCGGTAACATACCTGCTGTTTGTGAGAAGCAGCTGCTCACACTTGGCTTTGCACCAAGGAAATGATACACTGTCTTGGTCCTTCATGTATTTGCCTGGATGAAAACAGAAGAGAAACATTCTGTAAATCAGCATCAGCCAGGTTTGACAATCTCAAACAGATTAACGTACATTCAGTTGATAATTATTAGGATGTTTCTTTTCTTCAACTTCACCTGACAATGCAGCAGAGCTCCAAAAGCTTGAGATTTTAAAATAAACCTATTGGACTATAACACAAATCATGAGACTTCTGCCTTTTCTTTGAAGCCATCAATTCAAACACAGGTCTAACTCAGCGAGGTCCAGAAACTGAACAATTGCACAGCTGCATCTAAAGGTGCTACCTGAGGATGCTGTAATATTGACACAGTTTGTGTTACCAGATCCCAACACACTAACTGTTGTAAAGAAGCACAACAGACACTATTTCAAATGTTTTTGCTCGAGACATATAATCCATTGACTCCAATCTGCGTCCTTTACAGGATTCTTATATTTCCACCATCTTGTCTGTGTTTCCACTATTCTTTGCACAATGACGATAAACAGTGTGAAACAGTAGCCAAACAAGCAGCATTTGGGGCAGGGCCACCAATGGCATGGACTGCTTTTCCCAATAATTCCCAACAACAAACATCAATGGGTCATTCCCTAACTCCCTTCTCTCCCACTGTGAAGAAAGCAACTGGGGCTGTGGGGAAAAGGGCAGAGAATGCTTCAACCTGAGGCGTCGGCCCTTTGTGGAGCAATAATAGAGCTCTTCCCCAGGTCATGTTAATAACTCCCTGCCTCCAGCTCTCTCAGAATTGAATGAGCAATGTTCGGGCTGCCCAAGTCTAAGAGACACCGAATGGCTGGCAGCTAAGCTGTTCCTCTAGCCCTGCTGCCTATGACTGACACGTGGTTAAACAGAACGAATGAAGAAAGCCTGCTCCAGCATTTAACAAAGACACAATGGTACTTTGGAGAAGAGGTTATTCCGAGGCCAAAGGGAGCATTGCACAAACAACAGCTGCAAGATTTGTTGGAGACAGTTTGAAGGTTTGCAACAAAGATTGAAGGGGACAGTAAATTCTGCAAGAAACAAACAGTTGAACTCATGGGATTATGGCTCATAAAAAAATCTACAGAATCAAACAAGTTCATTAAAATTGATAAGCAATTGACTTCAGTCCCTTTAATGAAAGGATGTTGTCCCATTAGATGAATATAGTTAGTTAGGACAAGGGGTGTCAATCATCCCAAAGACAGCTGGCCTAGCTAATCATGAAAACAGCAGATAACTCCATCTTGCAGCAATATTCACGCTATTAAGAAATTGGTTCCAGTTAAAGATCCTTCAGATGGATTTCAATGTAATTCTAAATCTATATATAAGCATTAGGGGAGAAGATTCAAACATGGGTATGAAAGTTAATTAGTCACCAGAAGGTTTCCTATGTCACTAAAGGAATGCCTGGTGCATCCAATAAGAAGCAAATGGCTCACAATTCATTAGCTCCAACAGAGCTAAGAGTAGGGTAAGCATAATGCTTTAAATAAAACTCACTTTATAATACAATTAATATCATGAATCTCACAGCAAGTCGTAAGAATCAACTCAGCAATAGTAAGCCCTGCCAATGCTGCAGTTGGAGATAACACAATGTGGAGCTGGAGGAACACAGCAGGCCAGGCAGCATCAGAGGTGCAGGAAAGTTTAAGTTGTGGGTCAGGACTCTTCTTCAGGAGCATCAACTTTCCTGATACTCTGATGCTGCCTGGCCTCCTAGTAGGAGTCAACTGTCTGTTTTATTATAATTCAGACAGTGGGAAAATAAGAGGAGTAACAGAATTTAATAGAGACACAAAATTAATACAATTGACAGCAGAATTCAAGCTAGCCTGATAGGTAAGCGATTCTGGGGCATGACTGAAGGTGTACGGCCAGTAACTTTGAAAAGCGAATTAATAGATGCATGGAAAGATCCCATGGCCTGGTGATTACATTGTCTGTTAAACATTATCAGATTGTGGCGACTCTTGGCCTGGCTAATAGAGGGCACATCTTCAATTAGGAGTTTCAAAGGATTCGTTGTATAGAATAAGGGGAAAGGCACAGTGATCCCATTGCATTGAATCACTGCAACAAAATGTATAATACTGTATTCCACTGTGAGAATCAGAGTCATCAATCGCTTTCCAATCTGAGCTAAAAATTAATGATGTAACTGCATCTTCAAGAGGGGTGGCTATGGCCCTCTCCCCGCATGATCTCGTGACTGGTTGACGAAATACTGCCACGGGCCTGAATTCCGCCTGCCCCGAGTCTTTGTCCTCGGTCTGGAGTTTCACTCCTGCAGGGAATCAAAGAAGTGGATTGAAAATTTGGCCCATTCAATTTGCTCCACTGTTCAATGACAATATCTGATCCAAGTGAGCCGTTATCTGTAGTATTAATTCACCTTGACCTTCGTCCCATAAATATTAATTCAATGTTGAAAGAACATACAGAGAAATGAAAGAAATGGGACATTCTCACTGAAGCAACACATAAGTATTGGATGACACCCTGTGTCACAGTGGTATCTAGGTGGAAGTGGTCGTGGGCTTGGAAGGCACTGTCTATGGAGCATTGGTGAATTCCAGCTGTGCATCTTCTGGAAGGTACACATTGCTGCTTGAGTATTGGTGTCTGAGGGAATGGACGTTTGCGGATGTGGAGCCAATCAAGTGTTTCTCTCCTGGATGGTATCTTGCTTCTGGTGTGTTTGTGGAGCTGCACTCATCCGGGTAAGTGGGGCTAAACCATCACATTCCTGACTTGATCACATGAGATGTTGGACAGGATTTGGGGAAGCAGGAGACCAGACACTCACTGCAGGATACCCAGACTCTGACTTGTCCTTGCAGTATCTGTATTTATGTACAGAATCAGTTCGAGCATCACAGCGTCCATGAGTGAAACAGAATGGGAACAGACCCTTTCATCCAACTGGTCTGCAATAGATTAACATCCCAATCTGACCTCGTCCCATTTGCCAGCATTTTGCACATATCCCTCTCATGTCGACCTGTTCATCTACCCGTCCAATGGTGTTTAAAACTTATCATTGTACCCTCCACAAGGCGTACCTCTGTCAGCTTGTTCCAGACATGCCCCACACTCTGCACTAAAGAAATCTCCCTCAGGTCTCTTTTAACATTGACCCTCTCACTGTAAACCTATGCCCTTAAGGTTTCGGCTCCACCACCCGAGAAAAAGAGACCATGGCTATTCACCCTATCCATGCCCCTCATGACTTTATAAACCTCTACAAGGTCACCCCTCGGTCTCTGACGCTGCAGGGGAGAAAGCCCGAGCCTGTTCACCCTCTCCAAACAGTTCACACCATCTGGTCCAGCTAACATCTCTGTAAATATTTGCTGCGCCCTCTCCAGTTCAACAACTTCCTTCCGACAGCAGTTTGGCCAGAACTTTAAGCAGTAAAAGTGGACCCAAAACATTTCCTGTACAGCCACAACATGACATCTCAACTCCTATTCTCAATGCACTGACCAATGAAGGCAAACACTTGCTTCACCACCTTATCTACTTGCGACTCCACTTTCAATGAACTATGCACACAAACACCTTGGCGTCTTTGTTGGGGAACACTTCCCACGGCCCTCCTATTAACTGTCAAACCCCTCTCCTGTTTTGAACAATGAGAATGTGAGAGTTATTATCATTCTTTTCTTGTCAGTTACTGCAACGTGAACAAGAGCAACTATTAATGTATGCCTTTCCGTTTCTGTTATGTCCATTTGTGAGTTTAGTAATTGTTGCAAACACCAGTTTTTGCTGTGTGACTGTGAGAGTGAAGTTCTCAATCCAAAATAATCAATTTCTACTCTTGTGCATCAAAATAGTTTTATTCTCTGGCCACCAGTGATATTCTGTGACTGTGCTTCAATCTGAGAGAATAGTTATGAGGGCGTAGAGAGTGAGCCTTAACCCCATTTCCATTTGCAGTTTATGAGCTTTCTGTCAGTCTGAGGGGGTAAGGAGGTGGAGAGCAGATTATATTCCCAACAATTTGTGGAAACAGTTGAAGAGTACAAATGTTCTAGAGCAAGCACAATGGGCTGAATGGCCTGCTTCTGACATGTACTTGGTCTGTATTTCTGAGGCATTTTCATGAATCCAAGTGTTGGATAGTGCGTCAGTGTAAAGATATCATGTAGAAATGGACAGACAAGCTTATTTTTCTTTTAAAAAAAGCTGGCCCTGTGAGTCAGTGTAGGCTGTTTCCAGTTTTACTGAGATACTTAGTTTCACTTTGTACTGGGATATTGAGTTTTTTTTCATTTATTTATTTGGAGAATTTTATTCTGTATCTGACAGACCACGCTGCATTCTCTACTTGTCAGGCTTTGGCAGAGAAAGTGCATTTGCAATTCACATTATTTAATTTCTGTGTCTTTGTATGGGACATCATTCATCAAAAGATAATTTTAGTCCTAAATAAAAACTCAAAAAACTTCAGGTGCTGCAAGTCAGAAACAAACATGGAATTTGCTGGAAACGCAAAGCAGGTCTGGCAGCACGTGAAGAGAAATCATGGTTAACTTTTCAAACACTTCCTCAGTTCTGCGCAAAGGTCACTGGATCCGAAACATTAATTCTGATTTCTCTTCACGCATGCTGCCAGGCCTGCTGAGCTTTTCCAGAAAATTCTGTTTTTGTTTACTATTTCTGTCCTCAGTCACTGACAAACATCAAAAGTTTCCTTCCATATTTGTACTCAATACCTACTCCATATAATGGTCATTGTAACAACTTGATCTGTTTGTATCAGACTTAAATGGAACTGCAGATGCTGGAGAATCCGAGATAACAAGGTGTGGAGCTGGATGAAGACAGCAGGCCAAGCAGCATCTCAGGGGCAGGAAAGCTGACATTTTGGGCCTAAACTTTTCATCAGAAACATCAGCTTTCCTGCTCCTATGATGCTGCTTGGCCTGTTGTGTTCATCCAGCTCTAAACCTTGTGATCAGGTTGTATACCTGGATTATAACTATAAAAATACCCTCGCTTAATGTGAATTCAATGTAGTTATTGAGAGTATATTTGTGACATAAATTCAATCTATTCTCTTCAAATGCTGTGAATGACAATGGGCTGTCAAAGATAAACTTGACTGGAACTGGGTTAGTTTATATTGAGAAGAGGAAAAAAAAGGTTACATTTTGTATTTTGTTGGTGGCATTTGTTCGCTGGTTTAATTGTTTCTTTCTGGAAATTGCGTTCAATGCGAGTCTTACTTAAACCGCGACTGTGGAAAGCACAGTCTCCGCTCTGACAGTGGGAACATACCTGCTGTTAGTAGGAGCAGCTAGTCACACTTGGTGTTGCACCACGGAAACGTGACATTGTCTTGGCACATCAGATAATTGCCTGGAGAAAGACAAAAGAGAATTCTCCCGTAAATCGACATCTACCGAGTTTCAAAATATCAAAGCTCATCAATAGAAAATTTCGTGAATACTCATGATAATTCCTTGTTTTAAAGCCAACGAGTCGAACAGAAAAGGGTCCGGTTACACAACTAACCCGGGTTCCTCCTCTTTCTTTTAGCGAAATTCTAAAACAATTTACTAAGATACAAAAGCTAACCAGATCCACGAATGGAATGCTTACACGGTTCAATATCCAGCTCCCAATACACGAACTATTGAAGGGAAGCACAACAGGCACGATTTCAAATATTTTGCTGGAAACTCTTAATCCGGTGACTGCTATGTTTCTCCTTCGCGGGATGAGCCCGTTTGCACACACTGCTTTGTTTTATTCACGGTTCAATGCAAACTCGCAACTAACAGCGTGAAACAGCAGCCAAACAATGAATTTCCATCAGTGTTTAGAAGACTAAAAGCTACAAGCCTGACCCCCAGCAGCAGCTTCTTGCCGCTGCGTCTCCCTCAGGAGGCCCACACACAGCCCGAGAAAGGCCTCTCTCTCCCCGCCCCCAGGCCGCTCACTCCAAGTTCCGGGACCAGTTCCTGCTCCGCTCTCTGATAAAGGGTCTCGGCCCGAAACGTCAGCTTTTGTGCTCCTGAGATGCTGCTTGGCCTGCTGTGCTCATCCAGCCTCACATTTTATTATCCTGCTCCGCTCGGCCTCTTACCAACAGTCCCCGGGTCTCCCTGAACTGAACCCGAATCAATGCCGGTCTCGGAGCCCACTCTGTGTCCCAGACTCACATCTCGATGCGCTGCTGGAAGGAGCCTGCTGTTCCCTCGCTTCCCTGGGCGCTGGTCTCTCCATTGCGGCCTGTTTCAAACAAACCTCTTCCACTCACTGAGTCAATGCCCCTCAATAGCGGCTCAGCGGAAAGCTTCACGCATGCGCTCCTCTGGTCAGCAACAAGCAGCTTTTTCGGGGTGGGGATGGCAAGGATCACGCATGCGCTGCTTTCCCCGCTGTGTCCCAGAAACAAACATCAATTGGTTACTTCCCCAATTCCCTTTCCTCCCAGTTTAAGCAAAGCGAATGGAGGCTGTGGGGGAAATGGCATAAAGTGTTTCAAACTGGGGCATTGGCCCTTTGTGAAGCTCCAATGGAGCTCATTCCCGGGTCATGTTAATATCTGCCTCCCCCCGGCTTGCTCACAATCTGGTGGGGAAGCGGAGAAGCTGGCAGCCGTTCGGCCCATTTAATATTCTCTACTATTCAATAAAATCACGTCTGATCTCATGTTAACTGTGATATTTAATTCTGCTGGCCTTCGTCCCATATTGACTCACAGAGCGATGGAATAAATGCGACATTATGACGAAGGCAGAATGTAACTGCTGTGGGGAGTCTTGCAGCGCAGAGGTAGTTTCCCTATTTCTGGGTCAGGTGGGCCGTCCTAAAGCCACACCCGGACCAGAGGAGTGTAATAATATCCCTGGGCCCGATGCAAATACCAGTTTGGAATTGATGACTGATTTTATTCTCAGTATGCTGCAGGCAGAAACCTTGTGATGAATGGGTTACCGCAACGAATGACCCACCTGTTTTTTCTGGTTTGCGCATTCCTGGGAAGAGGACGTCTCTGGCTTGGTCCAGCATTTATTGCGCGTCCCTAGTTTCCCCCGTTGAGAAGTTGGTGCTGAGCCACCTTCTAAAATAGTTCTGGTCCATGTGCTGCCCACATTGCAGTTCGCAGGTAGATCCAGGGTCTTGATTCAGAGACAGTGAAGGCAAGGGGACGTATTTCCAAGTTAGGATTGTGGGTGATTGGAGGGGAACGTGGCTAGTATCAAGGTGGTGTTCCTCCACATCAACTGCCCAAGCCCTTTCAAATGGATATATTCGTGAGTATGGATGGTGGTCTTTTTACAGTCTACAAAACTGTCATTTTAGAGGGCTATTTAACACCGTTTTTGAAATTTGAGAAGAGATTCACTAGTATTTGCAGAGTATGTAAGGCTCGAGTCATATAGAAAGGATGGATAGGGGTCAAGATCCATAACGTTTCCTGTCCCTAAGATGCTGCTTGACCTGTCGGGTTCATTCAGTTCCACACCGTGTTTTCATGGATAGGCTGGGGCTTTTTTTCACTGCAGAGTAGGATGTTGAGAAGTCACCTTCTCACAGTTTGTAAAATACTGATGGGGTGAGACAGAGTTAATGGTCGTTGAACTTTGTTTGGGATGGAGGGAATAGAAAACCAGGGCGGACATTTTAATGTTACAGGCGAGAGATTGAAAAAAAAAGACACGAGGGGCGTTTTTTAAACATAGAACACGGAAGGATGTGGAATAAACTACCTGTCGAAATGGTCGACGTGGCTATAATGACATTAAAACGACATTTGGAGAAGTGCATAAACACGACAGTTTTGAAAAGAAATAGGTCAGGGACAGGTAGATGGAACGAATTCAATTTGGTATTATACTCGGCCTCTACTGATTGGACTGAACGGTCTGTATCCTCACTGTATGACTCTGTGGGAGAAAAAAAAAGAGACAAGCCATTGAGTTGGATGATCTGCCATTTTCATGGTGAGTGGGAGGAGAGGTTTGAAGGGCTGATGGGTGTTATTTGCCCAGTTGCTATTCTTTACGTTTATATGAGTGTGATTCCCAGAAACGATGTTGAGTATTGTCACTGCAATTGAAAAAAAAACTGATCTCGGTGATCAATGTAACTTCAAACCAGATGATTGGCTCTTGCAGCTGAATATGCAGCAGAGCGAATCTCCGGCGCACAGACGTCGGAGAGTTTCACAATTACTGAGGAGAAAAACTACAACTAATTCCCTGGGTACCGGAGCACAGGCTGAAAGGGGGAGAAAGTACATCCTTCCACAGGTACATTTAGAGATATTTCTGCCCTGTGACTGTATGGATGTGAATATTGAGTCAGAGAGACTGTAGGAAAAGGGCGGGCGGGATAGTCACACGGAAATGTGCTTGTGTGTCCGCTCATATCATATTTCCACGTCTCTCTTGTGCAAATCAAAAAGATTTTCATTTCAAATCATCCCCCTGCTCCTCCACTAAACCCTAAAGATAGAATTCAAGGCAATATATTTGTTGATTTCAAGATTTCAGTCTAAAAATGATGATAATGCCAGCGCTCAGCTCAGACAGCGCGATCAGTGCAGCAGCAAAATGCGGTAAAATCGACAACGGAGCCGTCAATTCGAGTGAAAACCTTTCAGCCGCAAACCTTCCTGTGTCAGGGTCAGGAACGATCGAGCCTGGCTCTCTGGAGATGCGGAATGGCAGAGGAATTGGAGAGTTTGTGCCGAGAGACAGGCAGGCAGCAGGAGCAGGGAGCTGAGGGCAGGTTGTCTCCGCGCCGTCCGCTCGCTGCCTTTAAGTTGCTCAGTGCCGCCACCAGCAGCTTCATTGCTGACCCAGTTCAGTCTGACAGAGAGAGATTCAGCGCAGAGTTCCCGACATGAGCGACAGTGCAGCCGCCGAAACGGCTCCTCCAGCCTCCGGCAGCACCAAACCCAAGTCTCCAAAGAAGAAGAAGGCGGCGGCTCCCAGGAAGAAACCAGCCGGTCCCGGGTTGGGCGAGCGGATTGTGAAGATTGTCGGGGAGAACAGCGATCGGAAGGGGACGTCTCTGGTCACTATAAAGAAGGCGCTGCAGAGAAGCGGGGTCAATGTGGAGAAGCAAAATGCACAGATCAGGATGGCGACCAAGAGGTGCCTGGCGAAAGGCTCCCTGGTTCTGGTGAAGGGCCAGGGCGTCTCCGGCTCCTTCAAACTCGCAAAGAATCCAGTCAAGGCAAAAGTGGGAAAGAAGGCGAGACCAGCAGCAGCCGCCAAGAAAGCAGCCGTGAAGAAAACAACGGCCAAGAAGGTGGCAGCGAAGAAGTCCCCAGCCAAGAAAGCAACCGGCAAGAAAGCGGGCGGCAAGAAGGCAGCAACGCCGAAGAAACCGGCGAAGAAAGCAGCGCCGAAGAAAAAGACTCCCGTGAAGAAGGTGATAAAGACCAAGAGCCCCAAGGCCGCAAAGCCGGCCCCGAAATCGAGGAAACCGAAGGCCAAGCCCAAAGCGAAAGTGACCAAGAAAGCAGCAAAGAAATGAAGCAGTCCGTGTAACATGTAACAAACTGAACCCAAAGGCTCTTCTCAGAGCCGCCACATCTTTCAGGAGAGAGCTGAGCCTGGATCGAATGATCCCTGAAATAACATGGTGCAGAGCTGGATGACCATAACAGGCCAAGCAGCATCAGAGGAGCAGGAAAGCTGACGTTTCAGGCCCAGATCCTTCTTCCTGCTTCTCTGGTGCTGCTTGGCTTGCTCTGTCCATCCGACTCTACACCTTGTTATTTCAGATTGTCCAGCATCTGCAATTCCGTCTATCTCTCAAATGATCCCTGTCCTGGATCCGAGTGCAGACACAGCATAAACTTGAATTGATTCGAGTAACTTAAATATCACATTTCCGAGAGCAGAAACTGAGAATGGGGATGGTATCACATGGGGAGAGTCACTGGAACTGCATCTGGCTATTTCATACCGCGACTTGTAATTCTGCCCAGACACAAATCTTACATAATGCAGTACATGCATCTCATTAACCCTTCCAGGAATGTTAATTTGTTTAATTTTGATGATAGGACCTCTGGCGATGTTTTAACGGTGTATTCCTCCCATTTACCTGCGAAAGACATTTCAGGCAGTAATTACAAATTGTGTTCGGAATGCTTACAATCTGGGAGAAATAAACATGTCCCGAAAAAAAGGGATTTTGCAATTAATCTCTTTGAAGATGTTTAATTCGGCGTGTTTGATAAGATTGATTACCCACGGTTACACGGCTGGTTGATCAGTTTGCCTGGGCTGTATCAATATCCGCGCTTCCCTCCTGCCTGTTGCAGACAGATCAGGCAATGATCCCGTGTCCTGTCCGCGCTGTGGGCAAGGTCGGTTTCAAGCAAATTGGTGTGTAAGCAGCGCAGGGGTGTTCCTTACTCCCAAACCACCAAGACGCCGGCAGCCGATGAAAGGAGCGCATGCGTGAGACCCTCCCCCAGTGATGGCATTGAGGAGTGTTGACTCAGTGAATGGAAGAGGTTTGTTTGAAACAGGCCGCAATGGAGAGACCAGCGCCCAGGGAAGCGAGGGAACAGCAGGCTCCTTCCAGCAGCGCATCGAGATGTGAGTCTGGGACACAGAAGGGGCTCCGAGACCGGCACTGATTCGCGCTCAGTTCAGGGAGAACCGGGGGCTGTTGGTCAGAGGCGGAGGGGAGCAGGAACTGGTCCCGGAACTTGGAGTGAGCGGCCTGGGGGCGGGGAGAGAGAGGCCTTTCTCGGGCTGTGTGTGGGCCTGCGGAGGGAGACACAGCGGCAAGAAGCTGCTGCTGGGGATCAGTCTTGTAGCTTTTAGTCTTCTAAACACTGATGGAAATTCATTGTTTGGCTGCTGTTTCACGCTGTTAGTTGCCAGTTGTGGGGCTTCCGATAAAGGACGTAGATTGGAGTTAACAGATTATACGTCTCGGGGGGGAAAAAACACATTTGAAACAGCGGCTGCTGTTCTTTTCAACAGTGTGTTGGGATCTGGTAACATGAGCTGTGTCAACAGTGTAGCATCTTCAGGTCGCACCTCAGATGGAGCTTTGCAATTATTGCTCAGTTTCTGAATCTCACTCCGTTGGTATCGAATTACATATTTGAAAAACAATTCCTCAGACAAGGAGCAGCTCGATGTAAGAATGGAATCAGACTTGTGTTTGAATTGATGCCCTTTAAAGAAAAGACTGTGTCAAGAGAATTCTATGCTGTGGTCCAACAGGTTTATTTTGGAGTTCTGTTGCTTTGGGAGGTGAAGTTCAAGAAACGAAACACCCTAAAAACTGTTCACTGAATATATGTTAATCTGATTGATATTGTCAAATTTGGCTGATGTTGATTTACAGGAGATAACTCTTCTGTCTTCCTCCAGGAAAGTACTCGAAGAAACAATATTTCCTTGTTACAAAGCCAAGTGTGAGCAGTTGCTTCTAACTAACACCAGGCATGTTCCTGCGATCAGAATGGAGAATATCTTTTCCAGAGTCAGAGTGGATTGAATCAGACTTGTTTTGAGCTCAATTTCCAGAAACTTGTCCAAGGAAACAACTAACCAAGCACAACTGAGGAAAGGCAAGTTTATTTTTTTTGTTTTCATTGTCAATTGACATCATGCTCGTTCCAATTAATATCATTTGTCACCCATTAACATTCACATCATGTTTGAAATGTTAACAGCTAACTCCTTGTTGAAAGTACTGAAAACAGGAACTGAATCAAGTTTGCATTTAGGAAAGGTATTTTATAATATCTCAAACCGGATAGAGAGACTCCTCCTACCACCCCCTTTGATCATGACCCTGCCCCAATCGCCAAAACAATATCAACTCCCAGACCATCCACAACCTCAGCACCTCAGGTGCTGTCCTGCCAACAGCCTCTGACCTCATCTTTCCCCAACGCCATGTTAACTGTTTCTGCCTTATCCCCAAAATCCACATACCCGACTGCCCCGTTGATGCACACTGTCTCTCACGCTCCCACTTTCTGCAGTCAAATTGGGTGGCCACGGGTACCCGCATGGGCCCAAGCTATTCCTGCTTCTTGTAGGATACATGGACCAGCCCCTCTTCTGCAGCTACACTGTCCCCACCCCCACCTCTTCCTCTGTTATTTCGATGACTGTATCGGTGCCACCTCGTACTCCCTCAAGGAACTCACAGTTCATCCACTTTACTAACAGCTTCCACCCCAAGTTTAACTTCACCTGGACCATCTTAAGTACATCTCTCTCCTTCCTGGACAACTCTGTTTGTTTGCATTTCTGGAAACTGGTAACTAATTCAAGCCAACCGACTGTCACAGCTACCTAGAATACACCTCCCCTCCCCTACCTTCCTGCAAGAATGCCATCCCCTATTCCCAATTCCTTCCTCTGTTTCATCTGCTCCCGAGATGAGGCATTCCAATCCCGGTCATTGCAGACGTCCTTGTTTTTCAAGGACTGCCATTTCCACTCCACAGTGGCTGAATATGCCCTTGACCTCATCGCTCTCATTTCTGCAACTTGCCCCTTAGACAACCTCTTCACAATAACAAAAAAGACAGAATCTCCTTTGTCATCACGGATCACTCCAACAAACTCAGGATTCAACGCATCTTCCTCCGCCACTTCTGCCACCTTCAATCTCACCCCACTCCCAAGGACACTTTTCCCTCCCCAACCCTATCAACCTTCCAGAGGGACCGCTCTCTCTGACTCCCTCGTCCACTCCACACTCCCCATAGCCCCACCGCCCCTGGCACATTTCACTGGAACCACAGGAAGTGCTACACCTGCCCCAATATCTCTCTCCCCTTATCTCCATCCCAGGTCCCAAGAAAACCTTCCATGTTAAACAGATGTTCATCTGTATGTCCAGTAATACATTGTGTTGTGTCCACTGTTCCCGATGTGGCCCCCTCTACATTGGGGAAACCAAGCGGAGGCTTGGAAACCACTTTGAACACCTACGCTCACATCGTGACAAACGACTGCACCTCCCCAGTCATGAACCACTTCAACACCCCCTCCCACTCGTTGGACGACATGTCCATCCCAGGCCGCCTCCAGTGCCACAACATTGCCACCGGTAGGGTGCACGAGCAGCAGCTCGTATTTCACTTGGGAGCCCTGCAGCACAATGTTCTCAACAAGGGCGTCAAAATCTGTCCACCCCAAACCCATCCCTGCCTCCTTGACCTGTCCATCTTTTCTCCAACCAATCTGGTTCTCCCACCTCACTGATCAACCCCCACCGGCACTTTGGCCTACTAACCTTAGCCCTGCCTCCTTGACCTGTCAGCCTTCCCTCAACCCACATCTGACCTCCCTCCCTACACTTACCGTTACTGGCTCCAGCCCTGCCTCCTTGACTGGCCATCTTTTCTCCACCTATCTGGTCCTTTATCCACCTTTCGTCATCATCTCCTCACTTCTCTCTATTTATTGCAGAGTCCCTTTCTCTTCTCTTCCCTTCCCCCCCCCCCCCCCCCCCCCCATTTCTGACAGAAGGGTCCAGTCCAAAAATGTCAGCTCTCCTGCTCCTCTGCTGCCTGACCTGCTGTGTTCATCCAGCTCTACACCTTGTTACCCCCTCAAAGGAAGACATCATGTTACATAGTTTGAACAACCACGTCTGACAAGTAGCAAATCACTACTGAGCACATGCAAACACATAGACAAAGCTGCTGACTGAGTCCCAAATATGCTCATTGTATCAACACATAACATACAAAGACTGGGTAGACATTGTTGTCATACACACTGCAGGGAACAGAAGCAAATACATAGAAAATGTTTACAGCTCTGTTTTAAGAAAAGCAAGAGAGTCTACCAGACAGAAAAAAATACCTTTCAGCCCATGGGGTTGATAGTAGACAAAAACAAGCACCTGACATTTCTGATCCCGTTCAGCCAGCATTCCATTTCAATAAGTGTGCCATGGCAGTATACGATTTGCCAATCTACCTTATCACAGCGTGATTCTCAATGTGTTCACCTTCAGGAATAGAAACCATATTTTCCGTCTGTCTTGCAAAATTTCTTCTTTTTGTGTGGGGTGAAGCATTGAAGTGAATTTGGCAACTAAGTTAAACAGTTTTCTAGTGTCACTTGTCCCTCCCAATGAAATATTCCAGAAACACGCAAGAAAACAGAATGCTGTTTCTTCACGTTAGTGATGTAATCATCATTTAAAGCAACGAAGAATGATCCATTTAACTAAATCTTGTAATTGTCAAATTTTACTTTCTCACAGTTTGACCATATTCAATAAGGTTAAATCTTCTCCACTGTAAGACAGAAAATACAATTCCTTTTTCTTTCTTCATCCCCACGACAGCGCATTGTCAGTGTATTGCCGATGCCATGTGCCATTGCACAACAGCAGGGTTCTGTTATATCCATGGTAGTATAATTTAAGTGAATTAGCCGATACCCTTCCCTGTAGAAGGAACCTCGTGGTCATTCAGCTGAATACAGTTGATTTGTTCATTGCCCTTTTCTTTAGACTCAAAGAAAGGAATGCCACATCAATCTATTCCCTCAGCATTATTCACAAAATTCTGTTCCTGTGTACACAGAAAAGCTGATGTCACCTTGAAGAACAGCCCTTGATACAATTTCTGTCAGTTAGACTCTGCTCTCTTGGAGTTACAAAACCTTTTTGCTTTTACATCACACAATCCATTGCACAAAACAAATGCATGGAGCAATAACTGACAGGCACAGGCTGATAACTGCACTCCTGCGTTCTTAAAGCAGAAACTGACAGGCTTGGGCTGATAACTAAACTCGGAGGTTCACAAAGCAGCAGCTGGCATGTACAGATTGATAACTATATACTTCGATATTCACAGAGCAGAAACAGACAGAGAAAGATTGACATCTGTACTCTTATTCATGTGGTATAAACATTATAGGTACAGATTTCTAACTCCACTCATTGACACACCGAGCAGAAACTGACAAGGAGAAATTATTTATATTTCAATACCAGGACTGGCAAATCCAAATTGCTAAGCACATTCACAGCACACTCACTGGCTGATAGGGAACGATTGATAAATGTCCTGAAATAGTCATGTAACAGAGACTACCAGTTACAGATTTATAACTGCACACTCAGACACACAGCTGAAACTGACAGGGACTGACCGGTAAATGGACTCGGACATTCGTCTGGTAGTTAATGACAAAACATAGAACGTAGAACATTACAGCACAGTACAGGCCCTTTGGCCCTCGATGTTGTTGTGCCGACCTGTCATACCGATCTCAAGCCCATCTAACCTACGCTATTCCATGTACATCCATATACTTATCCGATGACGCCTTAAATGTACCCAAAGTTGGCGAATCTACTACCGTTGCAGGCAAAGTGTTCCATTCCCTTACTACTGAGTCAAGAAATTACCTCAGACATCTGTCCTATATCTTTCACCCCTCAATTTAAAGCTATGCCCCCTTGTGCTCACCGTCACCATCCGAGGAAAACGGTTCTCCCTATCCACCCTATCTAACCCTCTGATTATTTTATATGTTTCAAGTCACCTCTCAACCACCTTCTCTGTAATGTAAGTCCCTCAGCCTTTCCTCAAGACCTTCCCTCCATATCAGGCAACATCCTAGTAAATCTCCTCTGCACCATTTCCAAAGCTTCCACATCCTTCTTATAATGCGGTGACCAGAACTGTACACAATGCTCCAAGTGCAGCCGCACCAGAGTTTTGTATGGCTTCACCATAACCTCTTGGTTCCAGAACTCGATGAATAAAAGCTGAAACACTGTATGCCACCTTAACACCCCTGTCAACCTGGGTGGCAACTTTCAAGGATCTGTGTACATGGACGCCGAGATCTCTCTGCTCATCTACACTACTAAGAATCTTACCATTAGCCCTGTACTTTGCCTTCTGGTTACTCCTACCAAAGTGCATCACCTCATACTTGTCTGCATTAAAATCTATTTCCCACCTCTCAGCCCAGCTCTGCAGCTTATCGATGACTCTCTGCAACCTACAGCATCCTTCGTCACTATCCACAGCTCCACCGACCTTTGGTGTCGTCTGCAAATGTACTAACCCATCCTTCTACGCCCTCATCCAGGTCATTTATAAAAATGACAAACAGCAGTGGACCCAACAGCGACCCTTGCGGTACACCATTAGTAACTGCTCTCCAGGATGAACATTTCCCATCAACTACCACCCTCTGTCTTCTTTCAGCAGGCCAATTTCCGATCTAAACTGCTATATCTCCCACAATTCCATTCCTCCGCATTTTGTACAATAGCGTCTTGTGGGGAATCTTATCAAATGCCTTGCTGAAAACGATAAACACCACATCAACCGGTTTACTCTCATCTACCTGTTTGGTCACCTTCTCAAAGAACTCTAAGGTTTGTGAGGCACGACCTTCCCTTCACAAAACCATGCTGACTATCCCTAATCAATTTTATTCTTTTCTAGAATATAAATCCGATCCCTTATAACCTTTTCCAACACTTCACCAACAACTGTGGTAAGGCTCACTGGTCTATAATTACCAGGGTTGTCTCTACTCCCCTTCTTGAACAGGGAAACCACATTTGCTATCCTCCAGTCATCTGGCACTATTCCTGAAATTTTGATCACAAATCTATCATATCCACACAGCAAAAACTGACAGAAACAGATTAATAATAAAACTCCCAGTTTCATATTTGTTTAAACTGACAGGTACAGTTTGATAACTATCAGATTTTCACAGCAGAATCTGACAATAACTGATCGATTACTAAACTCAGATTGACAAGCAAATACAAAACAGGTATAGACGTGACAACTACACTCATGCATTGACCACCAGCAACTGATGTGTAGGTGCACAGCTACACTCATTCACATGGCAGTAACAGAGAGCTACAGCTTAATAACTACAGTCACCCACCTGCATTACAGTAACTGTCAGGGGCAGGTTGATAACACTCACACATTGATGTGACGGAAACTGACATGTACTGATAATAACTAAACCCATCTATGGATACAGCAGAAACTGACAGAGACTGATAATTGCACTTCCATTATCATTGCAGAAACTGAGATTTATAACTGCACCCTCTCATTCACATGACAAAAACTGAGTGTACAGATTTGATAACCATAGCCACACATTTGCTTTGCAATATGTGACAGGGATGGGATAATCCTTCCTGCAAAATGTTACAAGAAAGCAAGAGAACTAATTAATTAATAATTCACAGCAGAAGCCTAGAGGTATAATCCTGATAATTACACAAGAATATTCACTGGGGAGACACTGACAAGGTTCAGATTGATAATGACAATCTCATTCATACAACAGAAATTGGTTGGTACGCACTGAAAAGCACAGTCTCATAATTACAGAACAGAAACTGACAATCACAGACGGATAACTACATTTTCATATTCACATGTCTGAAAATGACTGTTAGGATTGAATGAATATGGTGCATTTTTACAAGCAGAAACATTCAAGGTTACGCTAACAACTGCACCCACACATTCAAAGCTCGGAACTGACAGGTAAAGATGAAAAGCCAAGCTCACGTGTTGACATAGCAGAAACTGAGAAGCACAGTCTGAAGCCTGCTCTCTGACATTCAGATAGCAGAAAACGACTGGCACAGATGGATAAGTATACTCACCTTGCAGACACTGACACGAACATTCCCACATCACCAACAATCAGGTAAAGACTTACAACGGCATTCTCATATTCACAAAGGGGGGAAAAAAAATAATCACAGTCAAGTCCAATTTGATAACTTCTCAAATAAACACAGGGCAGAATCTCACAGGTCCCCGTCAGTCTCTGCTGTGTGAATACATAAGTAATTTAACAAAGGCTCACCAATGTGTGAGACATGAATAGATCAACAAATAAACTCATATCCACAGACCCACTCACATTGTGTAGTCCCATTCATGGATCTGGACACTTAGTTTGTTTCTGGACTTCACTCAATTGGGATGGAATTAACAAAAAGAAAAATCACAAGACAAAGAAGCAGCTCAGATCAAGAGTGGAATCAAACACCTAATTCTGTTCAGATTCCTGGCTTGAAATTAAATATTGTAATGATTATTAACTGAACATTGCATCCAATAATGAAATATCACTGAACTTGGCTGATGTTGACTTGCAGGAGGGTTTTCTTCTGTCTTCCTCCAGGCAAATACGTGAGGGACTAAGAGAAAGTAATATTCCCTCGGCACAAAGCCAAGTGTGACCAGCTGCTTCTAACAAACGGAAGGTATGTTACCGCTGTCAGAGCAGAGAGCATCCTTTCCACAGTCACAGACCAGATTGAGTCAGACACACATTGAGGTCAATTTCCAGTGAGATTTGTTCCAACAACACAGAGGAAATAGAAGTTTTGTTTTTTTCCACCATTCACAATGCACACCTGCCCAGTTCGAACAAATTTCAGCATTTCAAGTGTTTTGCGAGATCTGCAGCTCGGATAGCGGATAATGTTGAGCTGGCTTGCTTTTCTTCATATATTTCATCACCATGCTCAGTGGTATCATCAGTGGAGCCTCCAATGAGTCAATGTTATTCCACGCCCTGTGGAATTTATACTGTATGGTCCATTATGGTGACTACTATCACTTCTGGTTTTGATCTGTCTGAGTTTTCATTTTTGGGGTCCGATTCTATAATCTTGTTGATTGAAGTATGCATGGAAAACCATGCCTCTCGGAATTGCTGTGTGTCTGTGTTTGGCTTGGGCTACCATGGTTACTTTGTCCCATGTTAACCTGATGGCCTTTATTGTCTGAATATGTGATACATTCAGACAACCAAGGCCATCAGTTGAAATGGGGCAAAGTTACCATATTAAAAAGAAAGAACTGTGGATGCTGTAAATCAGGAACAAAAGACAGACTTGCTGGACAAGCTCTGCAGCTCAGCAGTAACTGGTTCTGAGGAAAGGTTACTGGACCCGCAAGGCTAACTCTCTGTTTTTCCCTTCACCGATGCTGCCTGACCTGAGCTTTTTCCAGCACCTTTTATTTTTGTTGTGTAAGATAACCATAGCAGCCTAAGCCAAACATAGACATGTTAAGGAATTCCTAGAGACATTGTTCTCCACACAAACATAGAATTGGACCCCATGTATAAACCCATATAGATCAAAACTGAAATGACAGTACTCAGCATAACAGACCTGACAGTGCAAATTCCAAGCAGAGGAGAATCACATTGCATCAGCAGAGGCTCCACTGATGATGTCACCTAGCATGGTGGCAAAACGTCCGAACAAAAACATGACAGCTCACTGACCAAGTCAACAACATCACATTTCTGCATTCACAGCCCATTGACATTTACACCGTTTTTGAAGATGGACAGACTGAATACTTGTCCAAAATACACACTCAAACTGAATATAATCTGCATTAAATGACTCTGATAACAGCTACCACATAACAAATTGCATCGTCACAGAGAATATTACTGGCTGCCAAAGTTCAGCCGTGTTGTCAAATAGAAACTGACAAGCATGTGTTGATTCCTCTGCTCAATCATTCACCCTGTAGAAACAGGCAAAAAACAGGTTGACACTCTCTCATATATGGAAAAAAAGTTTGCTATACCATTCTCAAATTCACATTTGAAAAATGATATGTACAAATTAATATTTATGCTCACATATCAAACTACATGTACCCAAATGATAACTACGCTTATATATCCACAGCATATCAACAATCCGTTCTTCTCTGTTGCTAACACTCCAGTTTCACAGCATAACTTCACAGGTCCAATTTTATAAATGCATTTAAATATCCACAGACTTAACAGTTTTTTTTAGGTGCAGTGTGATAATGGCAGTAGATTCACCAACTTTAGGTACATTTAAGTTGTCATTGGATTAGCATGTGGACATACATGGAATAGTGTAGGTTAGATGGACTTCAGATCGGTATGACAGGTTGGCATACTATTGAGGGCTGAAGGGACTGTACTGTGCTGTAATGTTCAATGTAACTACACTCCAATTTTCACAAGCAGATTCTCATAGGTACGTACTGATCATGAACTTCACGTATCCATGAAGCAGAAATGGACAGGAACAGCTTGGTAATAACCCTCCCAATGTCATACAGCTTGAACTGACAGGTACACTTTGATAACTATATGCATATCAACAGTGCAGTATCTGACACCTATGTATTGGTAACTACACACATACACACTCTCACACACACACTCTCACGGAGCAGAAAATGAGAAATATAAATGGATAACTAAACAGACATATTGACATTGCAGAAATTGACAGGCTACATGGATAACTACACTCATATCTTGCAGCAGAAACTGATAGTGACACTGATTGGAGAGCCGAAGTGGGAGAGAGAGTAAAATTTGTCAAATCAACAGAAAGCAAAAAGCACTGGTCACAGCACGTCAGCACTCGTCTGTGACCAAGGTACTCCGAGTAAAACTGATACCAAGACACGCTGGCAGGTGTCTGAGGAATGTACGAATAGTTTGGGCCTCGATATATTGGAGATTTGAAGAAGGACGTCAAACCTTTCGAGGAAACAAAAAGTAAAGGGTCTTGACGGAACAGGCAATTTAAAATAGTGTCTAAAGATGGTGCGCACGATTAATGCTCTCTTTCAGGGGAAAAAAAAGTTACCGTTTGGTTTATTAACATATCGAGGTGTTTTTGAAATGTGAAATGAATATGCAGGTGCAGAGTGCAGATTTCGGCCCCTTTTTGCCGCTTGCATTTAAGTTTTTGAAAATCCGATTCAAGGTCAGAAATGGACATTCCACTCGGTTCGGGAATGCGGGAAAGGGAGATGAAGTCAAATATACATTCATAATCTAAAAGTAAATGTATTCGCGCATTCTGTTCTGTTCAACGTCCGAGTTTTCGTTAAATATTGGCGGGCTTTTCGAGTTTGAAAGAAAGCGGCTGATGATTTGGCGCCGGGATTTTCCGGCCTCCTGCCCGGGCCCTCTCCGGATTGGTGAGGGAAGCAGATATCTGATTGGGCATTGAAACGACATGAGGAGATACTGAACAATGTGACCAATCAGCAATGGCCGCACCCCCATTCCTCCCGAAGGTATAAGAGGACGGGATGTGGCCGCTTTCCGGCATTCTCTGTGAAAGTGTTTGTGAGTTTGTGGCGATGTCTGGAAGAGGAAAGGGCGGTGGCGGTAAAGCTCGGTCGAAGGCGAAGTCCCGGTCGTCCCGGGCTGGGCTGCAGTTCCCGGTGGGCCGTGTTCACAGGCTCTTAAGAAAGGGTAACTATGCTGAGCGTGTGGGTGCCGGAGCGCCGGTCTATCTGGCTGCGGTGCTCGAGTACCTGACGGCTGAAATCCTCGAGCTGGCCGGTAACGCGGCCCGGGACAACAAGAAGACCCGCATCATCCCCAGGCACCTCCAGCTGGCCGTGCGCAACGACGAGGAGCTCAACAAGCTGCTGGGAGGTGTGACCATCGCTCAGGGCGGGGTGCTGCCTAATATTCAGGCCGTGCTGCTGCCCAAGAAAACCGCCGCTGGGGGCGCCACTAAAAAGTGAAGAGACCGTTCTGTAACTTGACAATCCAAAGGCTCTTTTAAGAGCCACCCACAACATCAGTGAAAGAGTCTCAGACCTCGTTTTTGTTCGATTGATTTAATTTTAAATATACAGAGCCTGGAACTTCGCAACGTCAAATTTCAATCACATCATTCATTGATCCTGTAGTTGTCACAGTTCGATAGAAAATGAAATCCATCCTGCTGCTCCTGATTTCGGTAATATTTCCATTCAGAGCTGGCAGCCGATGATCAGGAAGAAGTTATGATGAGCTTATTATAAATTACAATGTATGACATAATTGGAGAACAGAATAATCGTTTTGCAAATACGTTTTCCAGTCCCACTGCTTGTTGTTCACTGCCAATTTCACATCTCCCTTCATCGCATTAGAGAAAGCGAAAGTGACCCGGGACAGCACGTTGCAGGGTCATTTGCTTCTGATAATGAACGGCCGCTGACCCTCTGCGCATTAATCTCAGGTGCAGCTCATTTTCCTGCCTTTGATATTATCGAGTCCTCACAGTGTGGAAGCAGGCCATTCGGCCCATCGAGGCCCGACTGACCCTCTGAAGAGCATCTCTCACAAAGTGCCCTTCCATATCCCTGTCACTCTGTCTTTCTCTGGACACACTGGGCCCATAGCATAGCCATGCCACATAAAGTGCACATCTTTGGACTATGGAGGAAACCAGAGCACCTAGAGGAAATCCTCAAAGACACGAAGGCCACCCACCAGCCTACCTTTTATCCTGGGAGAAGTAGCCCTGGCCTGTACAGCTTCTCCCTGAAGCTGAGCCCCTTACAAATCTTTTATGAATGTTTAAGCTTAAAGTTAAAAACAAAAGCTTCTCGTCAATCTGGCTGTTCATCATCTTGAAACCTTGGATGAACTGTCTAATCCATTCCCTACGGCAGACCAGGAGTGCAGCATCAAAAGGGGACGACCAGGGCTGTTTCAGAAAATTCAGCGGAGAAGGCTTCAGCAAATCCATCAAAGATACCAAGGGGCAGGACTGGAACAGTTTAGTGGCCCCAACCAACCAAACTGAGCAAAGCAAGATCGTGGACAAAGACAGTTCCCACCCTGATGCTGTCTATGCTTGGTTGACACAGAATGCCAGCAGCGTGGTGTCCACTGCCCCGCCAGGCCTCAACGCACCTGTTCTATCGGTCACTGCAGTTGTCAGATCCGTCTTCCTGGTGAGAACACCCAAGGAAAGTAACAGACCTGGACTGAAGCACCAACTCTGCATGTAATTCCTGTGGGGAGGTACTCTCTGACATCTTTGTCTCCCTCTGACAAGCTGTACTCTGCACCTGCTTGAGAAGACCACCATTATCCCAGTCCTAAAATCTACATGCAATATGACTTCATCTGTACTGCCCAGTGGCTCTGGCATCCAAAATCATGAAGTGCTCAGAGATGCTGGTCATGGCCCACTTGAACTCTCGACTTTCAGCCTGCCTCAATCCCTTGCAATTTTCCCACTAATGCAACAGGCCCACAGCAGATGCCCTTTTCCCAGCCCTGCAATCATCCCTGGAACATCTGGGCAACAAGGCCACCTACAATCAGGCTTCTGCTCATCAACTACAGCTCAGTCTTCAACACCATTATCCCTGCAAGACGGAACTCAAAACTAACACCTCAGGCTTGGCTCCTCCCTGTGCAACTGACTCCTCAGCTTCCTGAAACACAGACCACAAATCAAGAAGATAGGCAACTGAATCTCCTCTGCGAGGACATTCAAACACTGCAACCCTCAAGAATGCATTCTCAGGTCCCTACTGTACTCCTTGTATACTCACTATTGTTGTCAAATTCTGAATGAATGCCACCTATAAGTTTGCTGTTGACAACACTATGATGGGATGGATAATAAATAATGATGATTCAGATGACAGGAAGGAGATGGAGGGTTTGGTGACGTGGTGCAATTATAAAAAGAAAACTGAATGGTCACAAAACAAAAGAACTTATAATTGGTTTCAGAAGGAAAAGAGCAGAACACACCCTCAGGTCCATCAACAGAGCAGGGTGCTGAGAGTGTCAATTTCCCAAGAGTTACAATAACCAACAACCTTCATGGGACTTCCCACATAGATGCAATGGTAATGAAGGCACAAAAAGGCCTCGTCTTCCTGAGGCTGCTCATGTATTTGGCATGTTACTCATGCACCATAGAAAGCATACTGTCTGGGTTCATCAAGGCCTGATATGGAACCTGCTCTGTCCTGTTCCACGAGCAACTATGGAAGGTTGTGTTCACACCCCACACCGTCACGGCACCCAACTTCCCAACCATGGGCTCTCATTGCTGTGCAAAGCCTGAGACATCAAAATCCATCCAACCCCAGTGGTGCCCTCCTACAACCTCTTGCATCAGGCAGAAGATACAGAAGCTCGAACACCCACACCAGCAGGTTCAAGAACAGATTCTTCCCTGTCATTGTCAGACTGACGAATGGAATCTTAAATTTCAAAAGTGTTGATCTTGCCTGCATACATCCTGTGGAGTGTAACTTGTATGCCTTATCATTTCCATTTTTCACATTATGACCTGTATGTGCTTACTGACTATGATCTGGCTATACTGCTCGCCAACAAAACCATTCACTATTTAGGAACATGTCACAATAAATCTAACTAAATTCCTGTAGCAGAGAGACCAGAATTGAATGCATTATTCCAAGTGTTCTAATCCATGTCCTGTAAAGCTGCAACTTGTCCTCCCAACTACTGTTCTCAATATACTGGCCAAATTTTCCGAAGGATACCATCAGCAACAAATGTTGAAACAGAAGTTAAACAAGATACAACCTTATTTTCAAAAGGCTGAAAAAGCCACCCCAGTGCCCCCTGAAAGAAGTTTTGTACAAGATGTGATAATGTGATAATGGGCCAGTTGGAGGTTTCAGTTCAGTGGTGGTTAATGCAGCTAAATTGTACGTGTTCAAATATCATGAAATAAAAACAAAAACGGCAACTTCTGATCAGGTTCCAGTTTCACAACTGATTTTTCTTTTTGTGAAGAGAAGGTGTGTGGCCAAGATATTGTCAATTCACACATTCTTTCCAAGCAGTTTTAAAAGGCAATCATTTCACGTTGAACATCTGTCTCTGCCTCAATTATATGAAAAGAGCACGTCCTTAAAAACAAGACACATTGCTGAATTTACCTTCACCCATTTGTTCAAAATGTGGGAAACTGGCATATTTACTGTCAACCCCTCATGCCTCCAGTAGCTTGTGAGCAGGTGTCAGCACTAGAAACATATTCAACCCTAATCATCAAAGCCCTGAAGCCTGCATGCATGTTACATTTATTATAAATACAGAGGTTAAAGCGGTTTGAATTTGTTCATCAGATTATGAGCATCACTGGCTCGGCTAAACCACCTGTAATTGCCATAGAGCCATTATATATAAGTCAATATCAGTGATGGGAGTGTGGAGTCACACCTAAAAGGGAGAGAGAACATAATAAACTCCAGTAACTCATTGTTCAGCCACTTCCATTTGCTCAAGTTGCTTTTTTTGACTCCATTTCCAGGGTGACAAGCCTTAGTGGGGTATGGATCATGTGCTTCACCCCTGGCAAACAAAGCAATTACCATCTATTTCAGTCAGAGAA
The DNA here is from genome assembly GCF_030684315.1 of Stegostoma tigrinum. NCBI lineage: Eukaryota > Metazoa > Chordata > Chondrichthyes > Orectolobiformes > Stegostomatidae > Stegostoma > Stegostoma tigrinum. The sequence continues at coordinate 14,036,092 of NC_081397.1, forward strand.
AATGGGAACTGCAGATGCTGGAGAATCTGAGATAACAAAGTGTGGGGCTGGATGAACACAGCAGGCCAAGCAGCATCTTAGGAGCACAAAAGCTGATGTTTTGGGCCTAGCCCCTTCATCAGAAAATGGGGGCTGGGGAGGCAATTCTGAAATAAATAGGGAGAGAGTGGGAGGCAGACTGAAGATGGATGAAGGAGAAGATAGGTGGAGTAGCAAGTATAGGTGAGGAGTTAGAGAGGGGATAGATCAGCCTGGGGAGGATGGACAGGTCAAGGGGGGGAGATAAGGTCAGTAGGTAAGAAATGGAGATGTGGGTGGGAGGAGGGGATAGGTGAGAGGAAGAAAGGGTTAGGGAGACAGGGTGGGGGCGAGCTGGGCTGGTTTTGGGATGCAGTGGGGAGAGGGGAGATTTTGAAGCTGGTGAAATCGATAGCACTAGGCTGCAGGGTTCCCAAGTGGAACATGAGTTGCTGTTCCTGCAACCTTCGAGTGGCATCATTATTGCACTGCAGGAGGCCCAGGAGGGACATTTGCCTAAGAAGTGGGAGGGTGAGTTAAAATGGTTCACGACTGGGAGGTGCAGTTGTTTATAGCAAACCGAGTGTAGGTGTTCTGCAAAGCTGTCCCTAAGCCTCCACTTGGTTTCCCCAATGTAGAGGGAGCCACAACGGGTACAGTGGATACAGAATAACACATTGGCAGATGTGCAGGTGAACATCTGCTAGATGTGGATCATCTTGGGGCCTGGGATGTAGTTGAGGGAGGAGGGGTGGGGGGCAAGTGGAGCACTTCCTGCAGTGGCAGGTGAAAGTGCCAGGTGTGGTGGGGGTGGAGGGGAGTGTGGAGTGGACAAGGGAGTCGCAGACAGAGTGGTCTCTCCGAAAGGTAGATCAGAGTGGGGATGGAAAAAATGTCTTGTGGTGGGGTCGGATTGTAGATGGTGGAAGTGTCAGAGTTCACCTCCCACTCATGAACTATTTTAACTCCCACTCCCATTCCTCAGACGACATGACAAACCTGGGCCTCCTGCAATGCCATAGTGATGTCACCCATAGGTTTCAGGAACAGCAACTCATTCTCCATTGGTGCCCCATTGATACATTGACAGGGATGAACTTTCGTGGAATCTCGACACAGCAGGAAATGGCCTTTCGAGCCTGATCGATCCTCCGAAGAACATGGAAAGAACAGCTGATGCTATAAATCAGGAACAAGACCAGAAGTAGCTGAAAAAGCTCAACAGGTCTGGCAGTCGTGAAGAAAATAAAATCCAGAGTTGACGTTTCAGCTCCGGCCACCCTTGCAGTTCTGAGGAAAGCTCACGGGACCCGAAAACTTAGCTCTGATTTTTTTTCTTCTTCAGAGATGTTGCCAGACCTGCTGAGCTGTTTCAGCAACTTCTGGTTTTGCTGCGACAAGCATCAACCGAAACAGGCTGGGGCCTGAGGGAAAGTGTGATGTCTGGTCTGAACCCCCTACATATTGGCGGGCTTTTCAGATTTGAAATAAAAGCGGTTGATGATTTGGCGCCAATTATTTCTCCCGCCCAACTTCCCAGCCGTGTTCAGTTCGAGTGGGGTAACACCAAGGGATGCATAGGCAGGGAGGTGCTTTCCTGTCACTCAAATCTCCAGCACACTGGGAGGCTTCAATTATGTCCTGCCATCAATTTATATCTTCCCCACAGCAATGTCCGTTTTGTCTTCCAATTAACGTGACAAATCCACTTCTCGGCCAGATTGAAATTGTTTAATAACAGACGAAACGACACAATACAACAGCAGAAAAAAACTGGGCGCATAATAAAGTAACCAACATTGCCAATCGATTGCTGCTCTCTCGGGACAGTTTAGTGGCTCTGAAAAGAGCCGTTGCGTTTCTCGGGGTGAATGTGCAGGGCCGGGCACGCTCCGTTTAGGCGCGCTCCCCGCGGATCCGCCGCGCCAGCTGGATGTCTTTGGGCATAATGGTGACCCGCTTGGCGTGGATGGCACACAGGTTGGTGTCCTCAAACAGCCCCACCAGGTAAGCCTCGCTGGCCTCCTGCAAGGCCATTACGGCCGAGCTCTGGAAGCGCAGGTCGGTCTTGAAGTCCTGAGCGATCTCCCGCACCAGGCGCTGGAACGGCAGTTTGCGGATCAGCAGCTCGGTGGATTTCTGGTAGCGGCGGATCTCCCGCAGAGCCACCGTGCCGGGCCTGTAGCGATGAGGCTTCTTCACTCCGCCCGTGGCCGGAGCGCTCTTGCGGGCCGCTTTGGTCGCCAGCTGCTTGCGGGGAGCTTTCCCTCCAGTGGATTTGCGCGCTGTCTGCTTGGTTCTGGCCATTCTCTGCAACACACACACAGGCTGCTGCTGTCAATGCCGACGCCGCTGCTGCGCTGCCTATTTAAGGGAATGGAGAGCCCGCCCTAGAGCTGGGATTGGATACAGTCCCGTCCCTCAATCCCCTGAGAAACAGCTCCGGAAGGGACAGAAAAGGCCGAATAATATTTTTTGGAGGCTGATTGGTTAACTTGAAATGACAGTTGGCCTCTTTCAAAAAGCCCGCCGATTTTACCCTCGCGATCCTGAGTTTAAAGTAAATATTTAAAAGGATAATAAAGTCCGCCTCCGATCAAATCGTGTACTTTGCAAACTAAGTTTTTTGAATAAACTCTACATCAGCGGAGACAGGACGACAGGACTGCCTCATCTGTCTGTAACAGGCGTGAGGAAAGGGGGAGGGCGTGTAATACAGCCGGACAAACATGATGAACGGAACGTATAACTGCCGTTAATGCATCTAAATACCGCCGAATAAAGCATTTTAAAAGCTAATATGGTGCAACACAGTGTAACGAATAAAGTTACACAAACTCAATTTAGCGGCATTTCTACCTTTCGCCTAGGTTATAATTAGTCCCAAGATAATTTGGCGTTGCTTCCTGCAACAGGCTGATGGAAAGTAAATTAAAACTTTCACAGTTGTCCCAGAATCAAAACTGAAAGAAATATCATTCCTGTAACGGTTAATGAAATACAAATACAGCAATATATGCTAACTCCAGCCCCCAACTGGATCTGTAAATAAAACTATTCTCCACAATGCAGTGAACACAATTTTCGGCAAAAGAACTGCGATCTCGAGCTTCATGTTCGAAGCAGATAAAAACAGGGACTTTTTTTCAAAGCAGTTGTGATACAATTAAACGCCCATGATCAGGCCTTTCTTAACAAGACAACACGGTTTCTTCCATTTCTACGTCAGTTTCTATTCCCCCAGCTGAATGAGACAAAATCATTTCTTGAGGATTGTGTGGTGAAGAGGGGTTTCAGAGCCTGTGTTTGACTCTTTGAGACTCTCTCCCTGCATGTGTGACAAGCAGACTGACATGAACTGACAAAGCACTAGAGCCTATGGTCTATGTGAGCAGGACCTCACACTCACATATTGTAGAGTATGGAAGAGGGGCTGAGTGTAAATCCGATAGGTAAATACGGAACGGTTATTCACATAAATCAGTGTCTAAATTATTCCTGCACTCGGAGCTAGGACAGGGATCATTTGATCCGGGCTCAGCTCTCTCCTGAAAGATGTGGTGGCTCTGAGAAGAGCCTTTGGGTTCAGGTTGTTACATGTTACACCGACTGCATCATTTCTTTGCTGCTTTCTTGGTCACTTTCGCTTTGGGCTTGGCCTTTGCCTTCGCCGATTTCGGGGCCGGCTTTGCGGCCTTGGGGCTCTTGGTCTTTTTCACTTTCTTCACGGGAGTCTTTTTCTTCGGCGTTGCTTTCTTCGCCGGTTTCTTCGGCGTTGCTGCCTTCTTGCCGCCCGCTTTCTTGCCTGTCGCTTTCTTCGCTGCCACCTTCTTGCTCGTTGTTTTCTTCACGGCTGCTTTCTTGGCGGCTGCTGCTGGTCTCGCCTTCTTTCCCACTTTTGTCTTGACTGGATTCTTTGCGAGTTTGAAGGAGCCGGAGACGCCCTGGCCCTTCACCAGAACCAGGGAGCCTTTCGCCAGGCACCTCTTGGCAGCCATCCTGATCTGTGCATTTTGCTTCTCCACATTGACCCCGCTTCTCTGCAGCGCCTTCTTTATAGCGACCAGAGACGTTCCCTTCCGATCGCTGTTCTCCCCGACAATCTTCACAATCCGCTCGCCCAACCCGGGACCGGCTGGTTTCTTCCTGGGAGCTGTCGCCTTCTTCTTCTTGGGAGACTTGGGTTTGGTGCTGGCGGAGGCTGGAGGAGCCGTTTCGGCGGCTGCACTGTCGCTCATGTCGGGAACTCTGCGCTGAATCTCTCTCTGTCAAACTGAACTGGGTCAGCAATGAAGCTGCTGGTGGCGGCACTGAGCAACTTAAAGGCAGCGAGCGGACGGCGCGGAGACAACCTGCCCTCAGCTCCCTGCTCCTGCTGCCTGTCTGTGTTTCTCTCTCGGCAGAAACTCTCCAATTCCTCTGCAATTCCGCATCTCCAGAGAGCCAGGCTCGATCGTTCCTGACCCTGACTCGGGAAGGTTTGCGGCCGAAGCGTTTTCTCTCGAATTGACGGCTCCGTTGTCGAGTTAAACGCATTTTGCTGCTGCACTGATCGCTCTCTCTGAGCTGAGCGCTGGCATTATCATCACTTTTGGGCTGAAATCTAGAAAGCAACAAACACGTTGCCTTGAATTCTAGCTTTGGGGTTTAGTGAGGGAGCAGGGGGATAAGTTGAATCGAAAATCTTTTTAATTTGCTCAAGACAGACTGGGAAATATCATGATATGAGCGGACACACAAACACAGTTACGTTAAACTCTCCCGACCGCCCTTTACCTACAGTCTCTCTGGCACAATATTCACATCCATACAGTCGCAGGCTAGAAATATCGCGAAATATAAATGTGGGCGGATATAATTTATTTTCCTTTCAGCCTTTGCTCCGATACCCAGGGAGTTCGTTGTAGTTTTTTTCTCTCTCCTCAGTCACTGTTAAACTCTCTGAGGACGGAGCGCCGGAGATTCGCTCTTCTCCTGATTCAGCTGCAAGAGCCAATCATCTGGTTTGAAGTTACATTGATCACCCAGGTCAGTATTTTTCTGGGAATAAACAGGCAGAGAAACACAAATAATAGCAACTGAAACTAACAAATCAGCCCTTCAAACCTCTCCTCCCAGTCCTCATGAAAATGGCAGGTCATCCAACTCAATAGCCTGTGTCCGTTTCTCTCTCATATCGAATCATTCAGCATATCCTTCAGTCCAGCCATAACATGCCGAATTTAATGCCGAACTGAACTACTTCCACCCACCTGACCCTGGCCTGTTTCCTTTCAAACCTGTCATGTTCACGTACTAATCCAAATGCCGTTTTAATGTTGTAATTGTAGCCACATCGACCATTTCGTCAGGAAGTTCATTCGACTTGCATCAGGCTCTGTGATAATAAAACCCTCGCGTATATTTTTTTGATCTTTCTCCTGTCAGTTTAAAAATGTTCATGCCGCTCTTCAATTCCCCCCTTCCCAGGCAAAGGACAGCTACCATTGTGTCTAGGCCCGAAATGTCAGCTTTTGTACTCCTCAGAGGCTGCTTGGCCTGCTGTGTTCATTTAGCTCAACACTTTGTTTTCTTGGATTCTCCAGCATCTGCAGTTCTCATTATTTTATGAACTTCTATAAGCTGACTTTCAACATGCCACACTCGAGTGAAAAAAAAGACTCGCAGCCTATCCATCCTTTCCTTATAACTCGAACCTTACATACTCGAAATATTGGTGAACTTAATCTGAACCGTCTCCACCTTAATCCTGTCCTTCCTCTAACTGGCCGACCAGAACTGTTGGCAGTATTTCAGAAGTGGCCTCACCCAATGCCCTGTGTAACGTCAATGTGAATGCCACCTCCTAAACACAAAGGACTGAGCAGCGAAGGAAAGCGTGCCAAACACCTTCTTAACCATCCTGTTGAGGTGTGATGCAGACTGAAAAGAATTCTAGGTCCTTCTCTTCTACAACACTACCCATTAATTGTACAGGGCCTACCCTTGATTGTTGCACCAAAATGCAACACCTCACAGTTATCCAGTTGAACTCCATTTTGCAGCCCAACCGATTGGGTTACGATCCCTTTGTAATCTCAGAAAACCTTCTCCATTCACTATGATAATAACTTTGCGAGCATTCACAAACATGCTTACCATGCCTTCTATATTCTGATCCACATCATTTTTATAAATGACAAACAAAAACAGAGCCAGTACAAATCCCTGTGGAAACCACTGGTGACAGGCCCCCAGACTGAAAACAAAACAGCCCTCCACTTTCACTCTCTCTCTATTGCCATTAAGCCAATTATACCTTGATTCTATTTCTTCACAATTGCTGCACACAATAACATTTTGAAATCATATAGTGTGTTGGATGGAGCTGATTTCTGCGGTCGAGAATTCCAGAGGCATACCGTTCTCTGAATGAAGAAAGCTCTCACTTTCTCAGCCCTAAATGTCCTATCCTATTTCCGAAACATGTAATTCCTACCATCAGGAATATTTTTCCAGCATTTATATTGTTTAAGTCTGCCAGTGGCTAACAGGTTTTTACAAAAATCCCTCATTTTTATGAACTTTAGCACAGAAGTTCACAAACAATTCAATCTCTCCTTCCATCCCAGCAATCTGCCCACTAAAACTACCTTTATAGTAACACCATCCTTCCTCAGATAAGGAGGCCACACCTGCTGTCAGTATTCGAGATGTTGTCTCACAGATACCCTGTTAAATTGCCACAATTTCTACTTTTCTCCTGTACTCTAATTACCTCTCCATGAAGGAAAACATACCAGTTACCTTCCTCACTGTCTGCTACACCTACATGCTTAATTTCAGTGATTGGTTTGTGAGGACACCCAGATCTCATTGCAAATTCCACTGTGTCCAACTATCGACGTCCAGAAAATAAAGTGCCTTCCTTTTATTTTGCTACCAACGTGTATAACCTTATATTATACAGTGCATTCCTGGGTCAAATTGAGGACACATTGATGGGAGGGGGAGTTGAACTGGTTCGCAACTGGGAGGTGCGGTTATTTACTGCGAGTGTAGGTGTTCTGCAAAGCAGTCTGTAAGCCTCCACTTGGTTTCCCCAATGCACAGAAGGCCACACCATGTACAGCGGATGCAGTATAACACATTGGCAGATGTGCAGGTGACTATCTGCTTGATATGGAAAGTCATCTTGGGGCCTGGGATGGGGGTGAAGGAGGTGGTGTGGGGGCAGGTGTAGCACTTCTTGCAGTTGCAGGGGAAAGTGCCGGGTGTGGTGGGGTTGTAGGGGAGTGTTGAGTGGATGAGGCAGTCGCGGAGAGAGTGGTCTCTCTGGAAGGCAGGCAAGGGTGGGGATGGAAAAATACCTTTGGTGGTGGGGTCGGATTGTAGATGGCAGAAGTGTCGGAGGATGATGTGTTGTTTCCGGAGGTTGGTGGGGTGGTATGTGAGAACGAGGGGGATTCTATTGGGGCAGTTATTGAGAGGGTGGGGTGTGAGGGATGAGGTACAGGAAATGCGGGAGACACGGCCGAGGGTGTTCTTGACCACTGTCGGGGGAGGGTGGGGTGGAATGTTGCGGCCCTTGAAGAACGAGGACATCTGGGTTGTGCAGGAGTGGAATGCCTCATCCTGGGAGCAGATGCGGCAGCGGTGACGGAATTGGGAATAGGGGATGGAATTTTTGCAGGAAGGTGGTTGGGAGGAGGTGTATTCATGGTAGCTGTGGGAGTCGGTGGGCTTGAAATGGGCATTGGTTTATAGGTCAGAGATAATGGGAACTGCAGATGCTGGAGAATCCAAGACAACAAAATGTGAGGCTGGATGAACACAGGAGGCCAAGCAGCATCTCAGGAGCACAAAAGCTGACGTTTTGGGCCTAGACCCTTCATCAGAGAGCTCTCTGATGAAGGGTCTAGGCCCAAAACGTCAGCTTTTGTGCTCCTGAGATGCTGCTTGGCCTGCTGTGTTCATCCAGCCTCACATTTTGTTGTATTGGTTTATAGGTGGTCGCCTGAGATCGCGACAGAAAGGTCCAGGAGGGTGAGGGATGTGTTAGAGATGGTCCAGGTGAACTTGAGGTTGGGGTGGAAGGTTTTGATGAAATGGATGAACTGTTCGAGCTCCTCTTTGGAGCATGAGGCAGCACCAATACATTCATCAATGTAACTGAGGAAGAGGTGGGGTTTGGGGCCAGTGTAGGTGCGGAAGAGGGACTGTTCCACATTACCTACAAAGAGACAGGCGTAGCTTGGGCCCATTCCTCAGACGACATTTCCATCCTGGGCGTCCTGCAGTACCCTTAGTTTGCAGGAAAAACAACTCGTATTCCGCTAGGGAACCCTGCAGCCCAATGGGATCAATGTGGATTTCACCAGCTTTAAAATCTCTCCTCCACACACTGCGTCCCAAAACCAGCCCAGCTCGTCCCAGCCTGCCTAACCTGTTCTTCCTCTCACCTATCCCCTCCTCCCACCTCAAGCCGCACCTCCATTTCCACTCTGCTAACCTCATCTTGCCCCCTTGACCTATCTGTCCTCCCCGGGCTGACCGATCCCCTCCCTAACTCCCCATCCATACTCTCCTCTCCACCTATCTTCTCCTCTGTCCATCATCAGTCCACCTCCCCTCTCTTCCCATTTATTTCAGAATCCTCTGCCCATCCCCCTTTTCTAATGAAGGGTCTAGGCCCGAAACGTCAGCTTTTGTGCTCCTCAGATGCTGCTTTGCCTGCTGTATTCATCCAGCTCGACACTGTGTTGTCATAAGATTAGACGTGATGTTTTGAATTAGGGAGCACATCTAAAGGGTCGAATGGCCGGCAGCTACTCCACTTGCCCATCAGATTGTGAGAGAGCCGCAGGGAGGCAGTTACTGACATGTTCCGGGAAACGATCGAAGTTCATCGTTCAGCTTCTGTTTCACGCTCTTGTTTTTGCGAATTGGAATTGAATCGTGGGAAAGAAAAGTCATTACATACAAACGTTCTCTGCTCTTTCCCCCACAGCCCTCAGTTGCTTTGCTGAAACTGGGAGAAAAGTGAATCGGGGAAATGATCAATTGATATTTGTTTCTGGGAATTATTCGGAAAAGTAGCGCATGCGCGATTTCCCCCACCCACTCGAAAAAGAGCATTTGTTTGTTTAGAGGAGCGCATGCGTAAGGCCTTCCCCCAGCGCTGCCATTGAGGAGCATTGACTCAGTGAGTAGAAGAGGTTTGTTTGAAACAGGCCGCAATGGAGAGACCAGCGCCCAGGGAAGCGAGGGAACAGCAGGCTCCTTCCAGCAGCGCATCGAGATGTGAGTCTGGGACACAGAGGGGGCTCCGAGACCGGCATTGATTCGGGCTCAGTTCAGGGAGAACCGGGGGCTGTAGGTAAGAGGCCGAGCGGAGCAGGAACTGGTCCCGGAACTTGAAGAGAGAGGCCTTTCTCGGGCTGTGTGTGGGCCTGCTGAGGGAGACACAGCGGCAAGAAGCTGCTGCTGGGGGTCAGTCTTGTAGCTTTTAGTCTTCTAAACACTGCTGGAAATTCATTGTTTGGCTTCTGTTTCATGCTGTTTGTTAACATTGTGCAGTCTAAGTCGAAACACAGATAAGACTATGGAAGTATAAGAACCCTGTAACGGACATTGATCAGAGTCAATGTATTCTACAGTTAGTGCTTTGGGATTTGGTAACGGCGCAGACATCGCAGTGGCTTTGGGTAGCACCTTACGTAGAGCTGTCCAATTATCGTTCCACTTCTGGATTTTACTCAATTGGTATCGAAGCATATATATTTAAAACAGAAATTATCCTTAGACAAGGAGCAGCTCAAGGTTAAAATGGAATCAGAGCTGTGTTTGAATTGATGACTTTAAAGTAAAGGCAGAAGTCTCATGACGCTGTCATCATCCGACAGGTTATTTTAAAATGATAGGCTTTTGGAGCACTGGTCTTCATCAGAAGAAGTTAAAGAAAAGAATCATCCTAATAATTACTAACTGAATATTACATTAATCTTTTTGACATTGTAAAACTTAGTTGATGTTGATTTACAGGAGTAAACTCTTCTGTCTTCCCCCAGGAAAATACTTGCAGGAACAAGACAATGTAATACTTGGCCAATACAAAGCTAAGGGTGACCAGCTGCTTCTAACAAACAACAGGTATGTTACCATGTCCGAGCAGAGAACATCCTTTCCACAGGCACAGAGCAAATTGAGTCAGAGATACATTAAACTCAATTTCTGGTGACATGCTTTCAAGACAACAGTCAAACACAACCAACAAAATACAAATAGTTCTTTCTCTCCCTCTGTTTTCTCAACACACACCACCCCATTTCAAAAAAATTCATCATTTGTAGCCTATTGGCATTTACAACATTTTTGAAAATGAATAGACTGAATTTTCATCTGAAATAGACACAAAAGAACTGCAGTAAATCTGCATTTAGTAACTATGTTTTCAAAGTTACTGTCAAGGTGAAGAAATAGTTCATGCTGCTACATAGTTACACCAACCATACATCTAGCAGATAATGAGGACAGATATGGAGGAAAACATTGACATTATTATCAGTAACCGAGCAGGACAGCATTAATCTTTTGTCAAATAGATGTCCCAGGCACAGCCAGAACAATTAAATAATGTGCCTTCAAAATGCACATCCTGTCCCAAAGCCTAACGTAGAATGCCAGCAGAGTGTGTGTGCACACTTTCTGGCACACACGCACTCCACTGAGTTGTAAATATATACACTATCCCCATCACATGTGTTACACCATCTAACAGCCATGAAGATCATGTATATTGCAAACCTCAGAATGTGTAATATTGAAGATGACTTCCACTCACGGATTTCAGGTCAGAGAGGTAGCCTTTCATGATAAGAGACAAATAGAACAGAATGTGAGCTAAATACTTCAATCCTCATGTGCACATGCACTCCCGTGTTCATAATGTGAATATCACTCATTCATTATATGGGGGGGAAAAAAAATTGGACAAATTTTGTGGAGTTCAGTTCAGGCAAATGCGAGGTGATGCATTTTGGAAGATCCAATTCAAAAGTGAACTATACGGAAAATGGACAAGCCCTGGCAAAAATTGATGCTCAGAGATCTGGGTGTTCAGGTCCATTGTACCCGAAGATGGCAACACAGTTCGATAGAATGGCCAAGAAGACATGTTGCATTCTTTGCTTCATCAGATGGGTCGTTTAGTGCAAGAGTTGGCAGGTCATGTTACAGTTGTATTGGACTTTGGTTTGTACACACTTAGAATCCTGTATACAGTTCAGGTCGCCACATTACCAAAAGGATCTTGATGCTTTGGAGAAGGTTGCAGAGGAAGTTAACAAAGATGTTGCCTGGTATGGAGGGTGCTAGCTCTGAATAGAGTTTGAGTACATGAGGATTATTTACATTAGAAAGATGGAGGTTGAGTGGGGACTTGATTGAGGCCGACAGAGTCATGAGTTGCAACAACAGGGTGGATAGCAAGAAGCTTTTTCCTCGAGTGTGGAACTCGATGACTAGGGGTAATGATTTCAAGGTGAGGGGGGACAAGTATAAGGATGATATGCATGGAAAATTCTTTACACCGAGGGCGGTGGGTGCCTGGAAAACTTTGCCAGCGGAGGTGGTAGAGATGTGCGTGATAGTGTCACTTTAAGATGTATCGAGACAGACACAAGACTGGACAGGGAGCAGAGGGATACAGATCCTTGGAATATAGGCGACAGGTTTCGGCAGAGGATATGGATCGGCGCAGGCTTGGAGGGCCAAAGGGCCTGTTCCTTTGCTGGAATTTTTTTTTTGTTCTTTGACACACTGAATTCCCAAGAAGTAGTCCAAGAAATATATTGAGCAAGAGATTAATTTCACCTCTCTACGTGTTACCATCTCATCGACTTAGAGGTAATTAATGTGTCATTTCCTTTTCTACAAACTGGAGAAATTGCACATCAGGACAGGTTTCAGATTGAAATTGACATTGACATTGCATTTGTTTGCATAAAACTACAAACTGAATAGTGAAAACCATCTGAAACACTTCTACTGTATATAAACTTTGCTATTTAAATAGACCAGAAGGAAATCAAATATTGACCTGAAATGATACAAAAAAAACCTACATTCAGGCAGATAACCTAGATTGTTGACTATACAATTAATAATGTCTCATACAGTGAGCTTGCAACAAGAAATGAACATTAAACTCTAAATGTGTCCAGACCAGAGACAGACCAAGCCGGAATAAGACATAAACCCGACCCTAGAAATTATACAGGGAGAGAATGATAAATGCATTCACACATTCACAAACCAGATAGCTTCAGGCATAGCCTAATAACTCATCTGTCAGATTTACAGGACAGGATTTGACAGGGCCAAATGGGTAAATACACTTGCACAGCCATAGAGAAGAAACTGACAGGCACATATTGATAACAGTACACTCATTCACACATCAGAAAGTGACAGGGACAGTAAGATAATTACACACACATTCAGACTGCAAAAACTGACAGGTACAGGCTGATAAATACATCCACACATGACAGGAAAGCAAAAGCATAAGCATATGTAGATTGATAACAACATTTGCATATTCACAGAAGATTTTGACTAGGACATATTTGTAACACTTTTGCATTCATGAGAGAGGAATTGATGGATATAGATTGATAACTAAACTCTCATATTTCACAGCAGAAACTGAGAGGGACAGTTGGATGGTTACGCTTATATCTTCACGTGACAGCTACCAACAAGTACGGATCAATGCTTATCACTCACACCCATATATTCATAGATGTCTGCAGCACAGCAAACAGACCTTTCTCTCATTGAACCTGCACTGTTTAGAAACAACCAGCCGACAATTCTACATCAATTCAGCCAGTATTCAAATTCCATAAATGTGTCATGTTGGCAGATGAAGTATCATCCTCACCTTTATCAGTTGTCAATTGCTTCACCTAGCATGATTAGAATATCTTTTATTCTATCTTAAGCAAGAGGACTTTATAATCATAGACCTTTTGTTTTCAAATTAGCTTAAATTTTGTTCAAATAGCCCTGTGTTCCTCTTGACATTCCATCTGAATTTTTACATCAAACACAAGGACGCTTCATGCCATTTTTTTCAAACAAGCAATATAACTACATAACCGTCCTCATTTATATTTTGCAAAGAGGGTTCAACAGTGTTTATTCTTCAGTAAATTCAGTTTGACGGCCCCAGTTTTACCCACTACATGACAGAAAACAAAAGTTCAACACCGAGCATGTTAATGTCTGCGCCATAAAACAAAATCGAAGTGAGAAAGCTAATTTTCTTTCCTGCACAAGCAACATTGTGGTCAGTCAGCCGCAATGCAGTTCATTTGTTCATTGCACTTCATCTTTGGCAATAACATACGAAATTAACATCTTTAGTTTAGCAGCATTCCAAGACTTGTGCCACTATGCAATGTTGAATGATATTAATATCATCCTGAAAATATCCTTTGATATCACCACAGCGATTAGTCTCTGCAATGTATCCTTTACAAAGATCCATTTATTTTCTGTCCTCAACTCTTGAGGAAAAGCACAGACGCATTTCAGTTGCAATGTCTTGCATTTTCACTTGCTTATAAATGTTGTAGGCACAAACAACTGAAGAACATAGGCTGTTTCCCATATGCGAAAGGAGAGATGAACTGAAAACTCTGTCCTCTGCCATGGTGGTAATTGGCTGCCCACTTTCCAAGAAATACTTAATCTGCTCAGTAACGCAATACAGGAAGATGGAAATAGGATCAATTGAGTGTATCTGTCTGTCTTGTTTCATAACAGCAGCTCCTGTGCCAATGCACGGTGGGTACAGAATAACTTACAAAGCACGGAGATGCTGCCAGGTTAGTAGATACCCAGGCGAAAACAAAAGAAAATGCCATTTCTCTTAAATATCACCTGGGTGGGAGAGCTCCTCTTTCATTCAGCATTCATAGGACAGGGTAAGAGTGAAGTACTTCAATCCCGGTATGTGAATGCTCTCCTTTAGGATTAAGTATGAGGTATCAGCTTGGCATAAAGTAAATTAGTCATGTTCACTACATTAGAAAATACTGAAGCTATTGCATGATCAATGATGAATTCTACTGAAACAGCTCAAGAAGTAAATTGAAAGCCAGATTAAATATGCCTCCAAATATCGCACCATGTCTTAGATTTGGACATGTAACTAATGTATCAATTTCCTTTGTTGGAACTGAACTATAGTAGGCCAAGTCTAAAATGAAATAAACATTACAATGTAATTTGCCTCCAAAGAGGTACAAATTAAAAAGCAGCTCTCATCTCGTACACAAGTACTGCATAACGGTGTTATTAAATGGACCAAAGAAGAAAGCAAATAGGGTCGTGAACAGATACAGATGCAAACAGATAACTGGAGATTATTGGCAATGGATTGAAGAAACGCTCACATAATGATCTTGTTACAGGAGGAATAAATTTGAAATACACAGTCAGATGAGTGACTGCCCAATCCAGAACCAAACTTACTATCATAACCTGTACAGAGACTCAATATTTGTGGACATTAACCAAACTGCATCTACAGAGTCAGAGACTGACAAAGGTATTAAAACAGTTTCATTTACATGATCTGATTCATAGGGCATTGGGTAAAATCTCATTCATGTTGAGCAGCAGAGATTTGAACAACAGAAGGATGTCAGCAGTTCCTACAAGTAACATGTTCAATGCAACATTACCCATTTGAACATTACCCACAACATTACCCATTCGGTGTCCGTGTGAAATATGATGACAAAGCATGAGGAACACATTGACACACAATGCCAGAGACTGAATTGATCCCATGGTGAACGTCAGCCCGATGCTGATGAAACTAACAATAACCACACTTGCAATCTCAGTGGGAGACTGACTATTTCAGAGAATTCTCGCACTCTCTTTATGATTAATGTGTTATAAGTTAGTGCTATGATGATTTTATAATACACCTCACCAAGGGTATCAGATCATACATGCCGAGCTAGAAACACAAACAGACATTTAAAGGACAGTGTGACTTAGACCAATACCTATCTTTAATTCAGATTGGCAGCTCATCAGAAAACTCTCTCTCATACAACAAACAGATGCTGAAAGGAAAGGAATGAAATTGATGCCTGTGGTCATCAGGGACTGTTGGACCAAAGGTCTGTTTCGCAGCTGTATGACTCTTTGACAATATTACTACCCTCAAATTCACAAAGCAGAAACCGATCGGAAGAAACTTGCAGTAACACTCCCAAGCCTCATGTGGCATAACGAGGCACTTGTATTCACAGAGCGGAATCTGACAGGGGGAAATAATAATTATATTTCCATATTCACATCACAGAAACTGACTGGAAAAGGTTTTCAATTGCACTTCAACATTCACACAGCAGGTAATGACAGGGACAGATTGATCACAATGTCCGTATATGCACATAGCCAAGAATGATCGGTAGAAATAGATAACTGTATTCTCGTATTCGCGTAGAGGAAACTGAGTTATAAATTCATAACTACATTTATATATTCACATCACAGAAACTGATAGTTGCAGATGAATAACTACATTCTCAGGTTCCCAGAGCAGACGTGGACAGGTACGGATTGAAATTTGCACCCAAATATTCATGTTGCATGTTCACACATCATTATCAACAGATTAATAAGAAAACTCACATCTAAATAACAGAAACAGATACTGATTGCTGTCTGAAGATGCAGTTGTATTTTTCAATCAGTCCCTGCCAGTTTTCACAATGTGGATGTGTGATTTTAGTTGTCAATCGATACCTGTCAGTGACTGCCACGTGAATGTGAGGGTAGTGTAATGCATGTTAACTACATGGATTTTAGTAAGACATTTGATAAAGTACCATGCAGCAGATGAATCAGAAATAGACAGGCTCATGGGATACAGAGCAATGTGTTAAATTGGAAGCAAAGTTGGCTCAGCAACAGGAATCAAATGGTCAATGGCTGCCCTTGTAAATGGAAAGCTGTTTCAGGTGGTGTTTCGCACAGCTCAGTGTTGGGACCGCTGCTGTTTGTTTTATATGGTAACAACTTGGACTTGAACATGTGGGTTACGATTGGGAAATTTTCAGCCAACACAAAAATTTATCAGAGTACTGGTAGTGCAGAGGATAACTGTCGGCTCCAAAATGATAGAGAAGGTTTGGTGGAAGGGGCAGATGAGTAGCACATGGAGTTCAACTCTGATAAATGTGAGGTAATGCATTTCAAGAGGTGAAAGGACATGAAATGGGAATACATGAGGTGGTGTGGAAATTGTAGATAAAGTGAGTGGTCTTGGTGTGCAAGTGTACTGGAGTGTGACAATAGCAGTACAGGTGGATAAGGTTGTTAAACTAGGTATATAGAATGCTGTCCTTCTTTGACAGAGGTATGAAGCACGCAAGTAGGGCCAGAACGATGAAACTATAGAAGACACTGGTGAGGCTGGAACTGATGTATTGTGCACTGCTATGGTCACCACATTACAGCAAGATGTTATTGCTCTGGATATATTACAGAGAAGATTTACTGGAATGTTGCCAGGGCTGGAGAGTTGTAGCTATGAGGAATAATTGTAGAGGTTGAAGCTGTATTATTTTGAACAGTGAAAGCTGGGAGTGCCATGTTTGAGGCAATTGGGATGGGCAGAGATAGAATCAACAGGGGGAATCTGTTTCCCTTGGCATAGAGTTTAAAACCATCGGGAGTTGATTAAGTGAAGTGGCAAGAGGATGAGAAATGATGGGAGAAAAACCATTTTTATGAGAGGGTGCTTATCTCAAATATGCTACCTGAGTTGCTGATAGCAGAGATTCTCAACTCTTGTAAGAACATACCTGGACCTCCACATTAACTCTGTAAGCTGCAGGGCTATGGGATGTATGCAAGAAGATCGGATTATGATGGCCATTTTGGGGTGTTTGGGTCAGCATGGAGATGATGAGCTCAATGGCCACCTTCTGTGCTGTATAATTTAAATTGATCAATAGTTCCTTATCATTCTGTCCCTGCCATTCTCTGCTGTGTAATTCATGAGTAATTACCAAAGACTTAGAGGGACACATTGATAACTACAGTCACACATTCACTAAGTAGGAACCAACATGAATAGATCAATAACTAAACTCATATCCACTGACAAGCTTCCACTGGGGAGTTCCAGTCATGGAGCTGTACAGGTATCATTTACTTTGAGGACCTCATTCAAATGGTGTTGAAGTTTTTAGAAATGATCAAACAAGGAGCAGCTCAGGGCTAGATTGGACCAAGACCCATAGTTATGTCAGAATTCCTAGTGATATTAAAATATCCAAATGATTATTAACTAAATGTTGTGTTGATCAGTTAAACATTGTCAAACCCAACTGATGCTGGTTTACATGAACTATCTCTTCTGTTTTCCTGCAGAAAAACACTTGAAGGACCAAGACAAAGTAAGATTTCTTCAGTACAATGGCAAGTGTGACCAGATCCTTCTGACAAACAGCAGGTATGTTCCCACTGTCAGAACATCCTTTCCACAGTCACAGAGCAGATTGAGTCAGACACACAGTGAGCTTAATTTCCAACAGTTATGTTCAAACAAACAGTAAAACAACGTTGAGGAAATGAAACTTTATTTTTCTTGTCTCTCCATTCCAAATGCACAGTTCCAACAAATTTCAGAATTCATCACCCATTGACTTTTACACCATTTTGAAGATGGATAGACTGAAATTATACACTCAGTATCTGAATGAAATCCACGTAAAATTACTCTCATAGCAACTATCACATAATGAGTCACACCTCCACCGATAATATTCCTGGCTGCTGACAATTAAGCCAGTTTTACAAGTAGAAAATGACCGGTATGGATTGATACCTAACCTCACTCATTTGTATTGCAAATGCTTATGAAAAAAAAATGATGACGAGACTCACATTGACATTGCAGAAACGGACAGCTAAAGATTAATAAAGATATTCACACATTCACATCATAGCAACTGGTATGCACACGTTCGTAAACAACACTCACATTCACATAGCAAACTGACAGCAACTGAACGGTAGCTACTTTCACATATCCACACAGCAGAAACTGGCAGCTACATATTGATGACAACTCCCAATTTCATAGACCACAAAGTGACAGGTACAGATTTGTAACTGCAATCACATATCCACAGATTAAAAAAAAACTGACTGTTACAGTTTGATGACTATACTCAAATATTCACAACGTATATTCCCACAGGTACACATTGATAACTTTACTGGCAAATTATGAGGTACTGACAGGTACAGGTGCTCGACATGCACATATCCATACGTAAGAAATTGATAGGAACTGATTGACGATAACCTTAGAGATAGCAAGAGCTGCAGATACTGGAGTCAGCCTTCCCAGTTTTACAAAGCATTAGCTGACAGGTACAGTTTGGTAACTACTCTCATATTCACAGAGTAGAAGCCGACAGGCTGTTATTGATAACTGCACACATGGTCACCAAGCAGAAACTCAGAGATTGATAACAGTGACATTGAAATTGCAGAAACTGGCAGCTACCCATTGATAACTGCTGTCACACTTGCATTGCAGGAACCGTTGGGGTCAGATTAATAACCATGCTGTTGTTGAATTGCTTGACAAGCTTGTTGTTGCTTGTTTACAGACATTTTGTCACCATACGACATAATACCTTCAGTGCACCTCTGGTGATGCATTGCTGTTGTGTCCTGCTGGCTGTTTATGTGCCGCAGTTTGCTGGGGTGGCTGACATCACTTCCGGATTTGTTTCTCAGTGGTTGGTATATGGGATCCTGCTCTATGCATTTGTTAATGGCATTCCAGTTTGAATATCAGGCCTCCAGGAATTCTCATGCATGTCTTTGGTTGACTTGTCCTCAGATGACTACGTTGTCCCAGTCAAATCGGTGTCCCACTTCGTCCATGTGTATTGAGATGAGTGATAGTTGGCCATGTCTCTTGGTAGCTAGATGGTGTTTATGAATTGTGATGTCTAGCTTCCTACCAGTTTGGCCTTTGTAATGTTTTTGGCATCTGTCCACGATATCTCGCAAATAACGTTGGTTCTGTCAGTTGTGGTTGTTGGATCGGGGTAATATGGTGGTCATTTCTGATATGTTTTTCATGTATGGTGGGGAGACCAGTGTCTCTGGAAGTGTTGTGTTATCCATTTGTCGTCTGTTGTGCAGGTGTTGAAGGACTACGCTTTTCAGGTAACCCCGTCATTTCTGTAGACACTGTATCAGCGTTCTTACATAGAACATTACTGCACAGTACAGGCCCATCAGCCCTCGATGTTGTGCCAACCTGTCATACCGATCTGAAGCCCATCTAACCTACAATATTCCATGCACGTCCATATGCTTATCCAATGATGACTTAAATGTACCTAAAGTTGGCGAATCTACTACCATTGCAGGCAAAGCGTTCCATTCCCTTACCACTCTCTGAGTAAAGAAACTACCTCTGACATCTGTCCTGTATCTTTCACCCCTCAATTTAAAACTATGCCCCCTCATGCTCGCTGTCACCATCCTAGGAAAACGGCTGTCCCTATCCACTCTATCTAACCCTCTGATTATTTTATATGTTTCAATTAAGTCACCTCTCAACCTTCTTCTCTCCAATGAAAACAGCCTCAGGTCTCTCAGCCTTTCCTCGTAAGACCTTCCCTCCATACCAGGCAACATCCCAGTAAATCTGCTCTGTACCCTTTCCAAAGCTTCCACATCCTTCTGATAATGCGGTGACCAGAACTGTACGCAGTACTCCAAGTGCGGCTGTACCAGAGTTTTGTGCAGCTGCAGCATAACCTCTTCGTTCCAGAACTCGATCCCTCTATTAATAAAAGCTAAAACACTGTATGCTTTCTTAACAGCCCTGTCAACCTGGGTGGCAACTTTCAAGGATCTGTGTACGTGGACACCGAGATCGTTCTGCTCGTCGCCACTACCAAGAATCTTACCCCAGTACTTTGCCTTCTGGTTACTCCTACCAAAGTGCATCACCTCACACTTGTCTGCATTAAACTCCATTTGCCACCTCTCAGCCCAGCTCTGCAGCTTATCTATGTCTCTCTGCAACCTTCAGCATCCTTCGTCACTATCTTCAACTCCGCCGACCTTGGTGTCGTCCGCAAATTTACTAACACATCCTTCTACGCCCTCATCCAGGTCATTTATAAAAATGACAAACAGCAGTGGACCCAACACTGACCCTTGCGGTACACCTCTAGTAACTGCTGTCCAGGATGAACATTTCCCATCAACTACCACCCTCTGTCTTCTTTCAGCAGGCCAATTTCCGATCCAAACTGCTATATCTCCCACAATTCCATTCCTCCGCATTTTGTACAAGAGCCTACTGTGGGGAACCTTATCGAATGCCTTGCTGAAATCCAACACATCAACAGGTTTACTCTCATCTACCTGTTTGGTCACCTTCTCAAAGAACTCAATAAGATTTGTGAGGCACGCCTTTCCCTTCACAAAACCGTGCTGACTATCCCTAATCAATTTATTCTTTTCTAGATGATTATAAATCCTATCCCTTATAATCTTTTTAACACATTGCCAATACCTGAGGTAATGCTCACTGATCTATAATTATCAGGGTTGTCTCTACTCCCCTTCTTGAACAGGGGAACCACATTTGCTATCCTCCAGTCATCTGGCACTATTCCTGCAGACAATGACGAGTGAAAGAT
The DNA here is from genome assembly GCF_030684315.1 of Stegostoma tigrinum. Taxonomy (NCBI): domain Eukaryota; kingdom Metazoa; phylum Chordata; class Chondrichthyes; order Orectolobiformes; family Stegostomatidae; genus Stegostoma; species Stegostoma tigrinum. The sequence continues at coordinate 14,056,869 of NC_081397.1, forward strand.
CAACGTTAAAGGCTCGGCAATCTCCTCCCTGGCTTCCCAGAGGATCCTCAGATAAATGCCATCCGGCCCAGAGGACTTATCTATCGTCACCCTCTGTAGGATTTCTAATACCTCTTCCTTGTGAACCTCAATCCCACCCAGTCTAATAGCCTGTATCTCAGTATTCTCCTCGACAACATTGCTGTTTTCAGGAGTGAATACTGTTGAAAAATATGCATTGAGTGCTTCCCCTATCTCCTCTGACTCCCCACACAATCTACCGCTACTATCCTTGATTGGCCCTCATCTTACTTTTGTCATTCTTTTATTCCTTAAATACCTATAGAAAGCCTTAGGGTTTACCCTGATCCTATCCGCCAACAACTTCTCATGTCTCCTCCTGGCTCTTCTGAGCTCTCTCTTTAGGTCTTTCCTGGCTACCCCGTAGCCCTCAAGCACTCTAACTGAGCCTTCACATCTTATCCTAACATAAGTCTTCTTCTTCCTCTTTACCAGAGATTCCACCTCCTTCGTAAACCACGGCTCCCGCGCCGTACAGCTTCCTCCCTGCCTGACAGGTACATACTTATGTAGGACACACAGGAGGTTTTCCTTGAATAAACGCCACATTTCTAATGTGCCCATCCCCTGCAGTTTCCTTCCCCATCCTATGCTCCCTGAATCTTGCCTTATCTCATCGTAATTGCCTTTCCCCCAGCTATAACTCTTGCCCAGTGGTATACACATATCCTTTTCCATCACTAAAGTAAACATAACAGAATTGTGATCGCGATCACTGAAGTGCTCACCTACTTCCAAATCCAACACCTGGTCGGGCTCTTGCCCAGCACCAAATCTAATGTGGCTTCGCCCCTTGTTGGCCTATCTACATACTGTGTCAGGAAGCCCTCCTGCACACACTGGACAAAAACTGACCCATCTATAGTACTTGAACTATAGTGTTCCCAGTCAATATTTGGAAAGTTGAAGTCCCCCATGACAACGACCCAGTCTCTCTCACTCCTATCGAGAATCATCTTTGCTATCCTTTCCTCTACATCTCTGGAACTATTCGGAGGCCTATAGGAAACTCCCAACAGGGTGACCTCTCCTTTCCTGTTTCTAACCTCAGCCCATACTACCTCAGTTGATGAGTCCCCAAACATGCTTTCTGCAACTGTAATCCTTGACCAACAATGCCACACCTCCCTCATTTTACCATCTTCTCTGTTCTTACTGAAACATCTAAATCCCAGAACCTGCAACAGCCATTCCTGTCCCTGCCCTATCCATGTCTCTAAAATGGCCACAACATTGAAGTCCCAGGTACTAACCTATGCTGCAAGTTCACCCACCTTATTCCAGACGCTCCTGGCGTTGAAGTAGACACACTTCAAAGCAACTTCTTGCTTGCCGGCGCCATCTTGCATCCCTGAAACTTTATTTCTGACCTCCCTACTCTCAACCTTTTCTATCCTCAACCTACAATTTTGGTTCCCATCCCCCTGCTGAATTAGTTTAAACCCACCCGAATAGGCTGAGCAAATTTTGCCCCCAGGAGATTGGTACCCCTCTGGTTCAGGTGAAGACCATCTTCCTTGTAGAGGTCCCACCTACCCCAGAAAGAGCCCCAATTATCCAAGAATCCAAAACCCACCCTCCTGCACCATCCCTGTAGCCACGTGTTCAACTCCTCTCTCTCCCTATTCCTCGCCTCACTAGCACGTGGCACGGGCAACAAACCAGACACAACAACTCTGTTCGTCCTAGCTCTCAGCTTCCATCCGAGCTCCCTGAATTTCTGCCTTAAATCCCCATCTCTCTTCCTACCTATGTCGTTGGTGTCAATGTGCTTCCTCGGCTTTACGCAGCTCTGGATGCTGCAGTGTGTTATGGCTCACTTGAACAGTGTTTTGATGCAGCTCCATTAGTGGGGATTGGCGTGATTGCAGTTGTAGTTGAGTACCTGATCAGTATGTATTAAAAACTGTAATAACTGCACTGTCAAGACTCTTGTAACTGAAACTGACAGATACAGCTTGATGTGGAGTGCCTCCGAGATGGATTCTTGGAACAGCTGGTACTGGAACCTACCAGGGAGAAGGCAATTCTGGGTCTGGTGTTGTGCAATGAACCAGATTTGATGAGGGACTTCAAAGTAGAGGAGCCATGAGGAAGTAGTGACCATAATATGATAAGTTTTAATCTGCAATTTGAGAGGGAGAAGGGAGAATCGGAAGTGTCAGTATTGGCGTTGAACAAAGGGAACTATGGAGCTATGAGGGAGGAGCTGGCCAAAGTTCAGTGGTTCAATACCCTCGCAGGGATGGCAGTGGAACAACAATGGCAGGTATTTCTGGATATAATGCAGAAGGTGCAGGATCCGTTCATTCCAAAGAGGAAGAAAGATCCTATGGGGAGGCAGGGTCGGCCGTGGCTGACAAGGGAAGTTAAGGACTGTATAAAGATAAAAAAGAAGTAGTATAACATAGCAAAGATGAGCGGGAAGCCGGAGGACTGGGACAGTTTTAAACACCAACAGAGGATAACTAAAAAGGCAATACATGGAGAAAAAAATGAGGTACGAAGGCACACTGGCCAAAAATATAAGAGGATTATAAAGGACATCTGCCAATGTGGTATACTGCATCCACTGTACCCGGTGTGGCTTCCTCTACATTGGGGAAACCAAGCGGAGGCTTGGGGACCGCTTTGCAGAACACCTCCGCTCAGTTCGCAACAAACAACTGCACCTCCCAGTCGCAAACCATTTCCACTCCCCCTCCCATTCTTTCGATGACATGTCCATCATGGGCCTCCTGCAGAGCCACAATGATGCCACCCGAAGGTTGCAGGAACAGCAACTCATATTCCACCTGGGAACCCTGCAGCCATATGGTATCAATGTGGACTTCACTAGTTTCAAAATCTCCCCTTCCCCCACCGCATCCCTAAACCAGCCCAGTTCGTCCCCTCCCCCCATTGCACCACACAACCAGCCCAGCTCTTCCCCTCCACCCACTGCATCCCAAAACCAGTCCAACCAGTCTCTGCCTCCCTAACGTGTTCTTCCTCTCATCCATCCCTTCCTCCCACCCCAAGCCGCACCCCCATCTACCTACTAACCTCATCCCACCTCCTTGACCTGTCCATCTTCCCTGGACTGACCTATCCCCTCCCTACCTCCCCACCTATACTCTCTCCACCTATCTTCTTTTCTCTCCATCTTCGGTCCGCCTCCCCCTCTCTCCCTATTTATTCCAGAACCCTCACCCCATCCCCCTCTCTGATGAAGGGTCTAGGCCCGAAATGTCAGCTTTTGTGCTCCTGAGATGCTGCTTGGCCTGCTGTGTTTATCCAGCCTCACATTTTATTATCTTAATACAGAGGATAGTAAATGTTTTTTTAGGAATGTGAAAAGAAAAAAAATGGTTCAGACTAAAATTGGGCCCTTGAAGTCAGAAACGGGTGTATTTATTATGGGGAACAAGGAAACGGCAGAAGTTGAGTAGGTACTTTCCTTGTGTCTTCCCTAGTGAAGACAGATCGAATCTCCCAAATGTTATAGTGGCTGAAGGACCTAAGGTAATGGATGAACTGAAGGGAATTTATATTAGGCAGGAAATGGTGTTGGATATATTGTTAGGTCTGAAGGCTGATATGTCCCTGAGACCTGATGGTCTGCGTCCCAGGGTACTTAAGGTGGTGGCTCCACAAATCGTGGACGCATTGGTAATTATTTTCTAATATTCTATAGATTCAGGATCAGTTCCTGCGGATTGGAGGGTGGCTAATGTTGTCCCACTTTTCAAGAAAGGAGGGAAAGAGAAAATAGGGAATTATAGACCGTTAGCCTGAAGTCAGTGGTGGGAAAGATGCTGACATCAATTATTAAGGAAGAAATTACGAATTATTTGGATAGCAGTAACAGGATAGGGCAGAGTCAGCATGGATTTACAAAGGGGGAAATCGTGCTTGACTAATCTTCTGGACTTTTTTGAGGATGTAACTATGAAGATGGACAAGGGAGAGCCAGTGGATGTAGTGTACCTGGACTTTCAGAAGGCCTTTGATAAAGTCCCACATAGGAGATTAGTGAGTAGAATTCGGGCACATGGTATTGGGGGCAAAATACTGGCTTGGATTGAAAATTGGCTGGCTGACAGGAAGCAAAGAGTAGTGATAAACGTGTCCCTTTCAGAATGACAGGCAGTGACCAGCGGCGTTCCACAAGGTTCGGTGCTGGGACCGCAGCTATTTACAATATACATTAATGATACAGATGAAGGCATTAAAAGTAATATTAGCAAATTTGCTGATGACACAAAGCTGGGTGGCAGGATGAAATGTGAGGAAGATGTTATGAGAATACAGGTGACTTGGACAGGCTAGGTGAGTGGACGGATGCATGGCAGATGCAGTTTTATGTGGATAAATGTGTGGTTATCCACTTTGGTGGCCAGAACAGAAAGGCAGATTACGATCTAAATGGAGTCAAGTTAGGTAAAGGGGAAGTTCAACGAGATCTGGGTGTTCTTGTACATCAGTCAATGAAAGCAAGCATGCAGGTGCAGCAGGCAGTGAAGAAAGCTAATAGCATGCTGGCCTTCATAACAAGAGGAATTGAGTATAGAAGCAAAGAGGTCCTTCTGCAGCTGTACAGGGCCCTGGTGAGACCGCACCTGGAGTATTGTGTGCAGTTTCGGTCTCCAAATTTGAGGAAGGACATTCTGGCTATTGAGGGAGTGCAGCGTAGGTTCACAAGGTTAATTCCCAGAATGGCAGGACTATCATACGTTGAAAGATTGGAGTGACTGGGCTTGTGTACACTTGAGTTGAGGAGGATGAGAGGGAATCTGAGTGAGATGTATAAAATTATTAAGGGTTTGGACACTCTGGAGGCAGGAAACATGTTTCCGTTGATGGGGGAGTCCAGAACCAGAGGACACAGTTTAAAAATAAGAGGGAGGCCATTTAGAACAGAGTTGAGGAGAAATGTCTTCACCCAGAAAGTGGTGGATGTATGGAATGCTCTGCCCCAGAAGGCAGTGGAGGCCAAGTCTCTGGATAGTTTCATGAAAGGGACAGATAGAGCTCTTAAAGATAGTGGAATTAAGGATTATGGGGATAAGGCAGGAACAGCATACTGATTGTGGATGATCAGCCATGATCATAATGAATGGTGGTATTAGCTTGAAGGGCCGAATGGCCTACTCCTGCACCTATCGTCGATTGTCTAAACATTCACTCAGCAAAACAGTGTCGTGGATAGACTGATAATTTCAGATACATATTCACTGAGTAGAAACTGATTGAAAGAGAATGACATCTATACTCAGGTACCCAGAGAGCAGAAACTGACAGGAACAGGTTGATGATAACACTGACATGTATAGGGTGATCCCTGCACTCTCTCGTTCCAATTGCATTGACTGAGTGGTACAGATTGATTCCTGCACTCTCACATTCACACAACAGAAAGTGGCAGAGACAGACAGATAACTGCATTCATTCACGCAGCACAAATTGTGAGGACGAGGTTGACAACACACACTCTCACATTCACAGAGCAGAAACTGACAGCTGCAAAGTAAATCTGCACTCAGACATTCACAAAGCTGAAACTGAAAGGCCCATATAGATACCCTCACTCTCTGTATCACACAGCTTAAATGGACAAAATAAAAATGGAAAGAACTACGGATGCTCCCCCCGCAGTGGTCGAGAATGACCTCATAGCCTCACCCTGCCCCCGCAATAACTGCCAAAAGAGAATCCCCCTTCGTCCTCACATACCACCCCACCAACGTCTGGATACAATACATCATCCACTGACATTTGCACCATCTACGATTCGACCCCACCACCAAAGACATTTTTCCTTCCCCACCCTTGTCTGCCATCTGGAGAGACCACTCTGCGCGACTCCCTTGTCTGCTCCACACTCTCCTCCAACCCCACCAGACCTGGCGCTTTCCCCTGCAACCGCAGGAAGTGCTACACTTGCCCCCACACATCCTCCCTCACCCGCATCACAGGCCCCAAGATGACCTTCCGCATCAAGCAGATGCTCACCTGCCCATCCGTCAATGTGGTATACTGCATCCGCTGTACCCGTTGTGGCTACCTCCACATTGGGGAAACCAAGCGGAGGCTTGGGGGCCGCTTTGCAGAACACCTACACTCGGTTTGCCAATAACAACTGGACCTCCCAGTCGCAAACCATTTCAACTCCCCATCCCAATCCTTAGACAACATGTCCATCTTGGGCATCCTGCAGTGCCATAACGATGCGTAGGTTGCAGGAACAGCAACTCATACTCCGCTTGGGAACCCTGCAGCCTAATGGTATCGATGTGGATTTCACCAGCTGCAAAATCTCCCCTCCCCCCCCCCACTACATCCGAAACCAGCCCAGCTCATCCCCGCCTGCCGAACCTGTTCTTCCTCTCACCTATCCCCTCCTCCTACCTCAAGCCGAACCTCCATTTCCTACCTCCTAACCTCATCCCGCCCCCTTGACATGTCCGTCCTCCTCAGACTGACCTCTCCCCACCCATACTCTCCTCTCCACCTATCTTCTCCTCTGTCCATCTTCAGTCCACCTCCCCCTCTCTCCCTATCTCTTTCAGAGTCCTCTCTCTCTCCTCCTTTTTCTGATGAAGGGTCTAGGCCCGAGATGTCAGCTTTTATGCTCCTAAGATGCTGTTTGGCCTGCTGTGTTCATCCAGCCCCACGCCTTGTTATTTGCGGATGCTGTAAATCGGGAACAAAAACCAAGGTGCTGGAAAAGCTCAGCAGGTCTGGCAGCATCTGTGAGGAAGAAAATAGAGTTAACATTTAAGGTCCAGTGTACAGATCGATAACTAAACTCACATCTTCACATTGAGGAATCTTTGAGCGAGAGACTGATAATTACAGTCGTACATTCACAGAACAGGAACTCACAGGCATAGATTGATAACTAACCTCATATCTTAACATAGCAGAAACTGACTGGCATAGATTGGAAACTGCATTCACATTATCTTGTCAGCTGCATCTCACATGTACAGATAGATAACTACACTCATACATTCACACTGTAAATACTGACAATGACAAACAGATAGCTTCAATCCCACCTATTGCATAGCAGAAACTGTCAGGAACAGATTGATAACTGCACTCAAATGTTGACACATCAGAAGCTGACCAGCACTGTTTAATATCCAAACTCTCATAATCACATACCAGAAAATGGCAAGTATAAATTGACAACCACACTCTCGCATCCACAGTCACAGAAACTGACAGGGAAAGAACTGATAAAAGCATTCAGACATTCACATCGCAGACCCTGGCAGAAATAGAGTGACAACTAAATTCTCTCATTCTTATAACAGAAACTGTCATGGATAGACTTAAAATTTATTCATCAAGCAGAACCTGACAGATACAGAGTGATGACTGCTGCCAAACATTCGCAGAGCACATATGAAAATAAACAGATTGATAACTAAACACCCATTTTCACGTGACAGGAGACTGATGGGGAAAAATTAGTACATACACTCATACATTCACGAGGCAAAGACAGATATGGACAGAATGATAACTACAATTACACGTTCATGCAGCATAATCTTTCAGGAATGTGCTGATAATTGTACAAACAAACTGACTTAGGAGAAACTGACAGTCACAGATTTAAAACCACACTCTCGTTTTCACAAACTACAAAAACTGGCAGGTACTGCGTGACACCTGAACTCAAATAGTCACAGAACAAAAGTCTCCCAGGTACAGTGTGATAACTACATTCTCACATCTGCCGAACGGAAACTAAACTCACGTATTGACAGAGCAGAAATTGGCAGGTCCAGAGTACTGCCTGCACTCTTACATTGATACCACCGAATGGACATTTAGGTACGAGTAACAACACTCATGCATTTTCTTGGAGAAACTGTCAGGCATGGATTGAGAACTACACCCACACATTCACAGAGCACAGATTGAAAGGAACAGACTAATAATGTCACACTTTCAGACAACAGAAATGATAGAGGCAGATGAGCTGAAATATCAAGGGACATTGAGGATCTGGTTAGGAAAGGGAAGAAGGCATACATTGGGTTTAAACGATCAGGCTCAAGTGAATCTCTAGATAACTATAAAGAGTGGAGAAGCACACATCAGAGGGAAATCAGAAGAGCAAAAGATGGCATGAAATGGATCTGGCAGAAAAGGTTATAGAGGCTCCATGGCTATATTAAGACTAAAAGCTTGGCTGGGGAAAGGAGGTCCCCTTAAAGATCAGGTTGGTAGTCCATGTGTGAAGCCACAGCAGAAGAGGAGGATTTTTAACGAATATTTCTCCTCAGTGTTTGCTGAGGAGAGAATCATGGATACTGAGGAAATAAGGGAAGGAAGTGGAGATATTTTGTACCGCACATATATGACCAGAGAGTGAGTGTTTGCAGCCTTAGATCATATTTAAGATGGATGAATTCCCAAGGCCTGATAAAGTCCATCCTCAGATTTTGTGGGAAGCTCAGAAAGAAATTGCAGAGGCCCTTCCCTTGCTGAGATTTTAGCCTCATTTTTAGCCACTGGTGAAGTTCTGGATACTGGAGGGTGGCTAATGTTTTCCATTGTTTAAGAGATGGAGCTAAGACAAGCCAGGGAACTTCCAGCCAGTGAGCCTAACATCAGCAGTAAGCAAGTTATTGGAGAGGATACCGAGTGACAGGATCAATGAACACAGTCAAGGTATGATTACGGATAGTCATCACGGATTTGTGTGCGGGAAGGCACATCTGACAAATTTTTGAGCATTTCAAAGAGGGAACCAAGTGGAGGGCAGTGGATGTACTCTGTATGGACTTTAGTAAGGCCTTTGACAAGGTCCTGCACGGCAGAGCCCCTCTCACCGCCAGCCAAGCAATGCCCTTGTGCTTGTTTTTAAAATTCTGGTGATGACGCATTCTGCTGATCGACTTTGGCAGTCTGCGTGGGCAACGACACGACGGGATCCACATTCTCCTTTTCCCGAAGGGTCTCGAGGATATTACGTGCTGACCACTGCCTGGCGGCCTTGTGGTCAAAGGTGTTTCAAAAATTTCTCCACGAAGGACAGGTGGTACGGGACGGTCCAACTACGCAGAGCGTTCTGCGGCAACGAGGCCAGGCCCATCCATCGCAACACAGTGGACAGGTAGAACCTTGGTATGCAGTGACACTTGGTGTTTGCGGACTGAGGATCTACGCACAGCTTGATGCAGCCACACACAAAGGTAGCCATCAGGGCGAGGTTAGCGTTCGGTACACCCTTTCCCCTGTTTTCCAGGTCTTTGTACATGGTGTCCCTGCGGACCTGGTCCATCCAGCCTCGACCCCCAAATGAAGTGGAAGATGGCCCGGGTGACTGCAGCGGCGCAGGTCCAGAGAATAGGCCAGGCCTGCGCCACATAGAACAGTACCGAAAGCCCCTCTCACCTGACAAACAGGTTCTTACCCGTGATGGAGGGGGACCGGAGGGTCCACCTGTCCAGCTTCTGCTTCAGTTTGGTGATATGCTCCTCCCAAGTCTTAGTGCACACCCCACCTCCACCGAACCAAACACCCAGCACCTTCAAGTAGTCTGTCCTGACGGTGAAGGGGCGAAGGAGCGGTCGTCCCAGTTCCTGAAGAACATGGCCACGCTCTTACCCCTATTGACTTTGGCACCCGAGGCCAGTTCAAACTGGCCGCAGATGTCCAACAGCGTACTCACCGACCGAAGATCGGTGCAGAAGACGGCGACATCGTCCATGTACAGGGAGGTTTTGACCTGAAGGCCTCCGCTGCCTGGGATAGTCACGCCCTTAAGGCTCATGTCCTCCCTGATGTTCTGGCCAAGGGCCCAATATTGCGCACGAAAAAGGCAGGAGAGAGCGGGCAGCCCTGCCTGACTCCAGATCTGATGGGAAAACTGTTTGATTCCCACCCATTGATCAAGACTAGGCTAAAGATGTTGGTGCAGAGCAGCCGGATCCAATTGCGGCTGCCCTCCCCGAACCTCAATTTGGAGAGCATGTCCCTCATGTCAGCATGAGAGACCCTTTCGAAGGCCTTCTCCTGGTCCAGGCTGACAAGGCAGGTGTCCACCCTCCTGTCCTGCATGTAGGCGATCATATCCCTGATCAGCGCGAGGCTCTCAGCGATCTTCCTGCCTGGCACAGCACAGGTTTGGTCAGGGTGAATTGCCGACTCCAGGACAGACCTGACCCGGTTGGCTATTACCTTGGCCAGGATTTTGTAGTCCACGTTCAATAATGAAATGGGACGCCAATTCTTAATTTCTTCCCTCTCCCCCTTCCTCTTGTAAATGAGGATGATGATGCCCTTCGTCATGGACTTGCACATTGCCCCTGCCCGAAGCGCACTATCGTACACCTCCAGCATGTCCTGGCCGACCAGGTCCCACAGAGCGGAATACAGCTCGACCGGTAAGCTGTTGCTTCCGAGAGTCTTATTCCTCTCCAAGGACTTGAGGGCTCTGGTCAGCTCATCCAGGGATATTGGCCGGTCCAGCCACTCCACAGTGCCGTTGTCCAAGATCTTCGTGATAGATGACAGGAACCACTCAGAGGCCGTTCTGTCCATGGGCTTCGCGTCCTACAGTCTGGCGTAGAAGGATCTGCTGATCCTCAAAATGTCGGGACGAGACGACGTCACCGAGCCATCATCCTCCTTCAGCTGGAGGAGCATTGTAAAACTGGCCTCACCTACGTCCTCTACAGCCACGACATGACATCACTCCTATACTGAATGTTCTGTGCCAAACACCACCTTCACCATCGTGTGTACCTGTGACTTCTCTTTCAAGCACCATGCGCCTGTACCCTAGGTCTCCTCTCCGGAATACACCCAGGGACTGTTTTTCGATAATAAAATAATAATGAGCACTGCATTTGGAGACTCAATTATCAAGTCAGTGTTAATGTGGTGGAGGATGAATGGCAGGTGTGTATACAAGATGTTTTCCTGGACTATCACATTGAGGCACCAATCTGGGATCATATAAGGATTTGGTATTTTGTAATGAGAAAGGATTCATGAATACCTGTTCTTCAGATTAGCCCATAGGAAATAGTGATTGTAACATCATAGAATTTAGGAAATAGTGACCATAATGTCGCAATTTTGGTTAAGTTTGAATGTGACATTGTTCAGCTTTAAGATGAACAAAGGAAAATATAAATATAAAAGAAGAGGTCATCTGAAGGAAAGTTTAAAAATACACAAAAATAGTCAATAGGAAATAGGCAATTCTATAAACAAATAATTCAGGCTCCAAAACAAGACTGTAAGTTGCTGGAAGTGCTCGGCAAGTCAGCAGCATGTGTGAAGAAATAAGTCAGAACTGACTAGGATCACTGGACCCGAAACGTGAAGTCTGGTGTTTTCCCGATTTACAGCATTCACAGGTCTTTCAGTTTTTACTTCAGGTTTCACAGGTCTTTCAGTTTTTACTTCAGGTTCCACAACGGTTGTACATTCTTTTAATGTATAAACGTTCAACGGGAACAGTGGATCTAATGAAGGATCACTAAAGATATATAACATTTTGTGAGGTGAAATCAAGCAGATTAAGGGACTGCCAGAAACATAATTGGCACATTTTTGGCTATTCTTTCCTAACTGCAGATTCTGAAGTTGGTCATGCTGACTTGAAGGTGTCCAATGTAACCTCTTGGATAGTGATGAAAATGGGACAATGGAGATCTTCGTTAGCTTGGTGACCACAATAGAGAACATGTTAGAATCTGTTCGAGAGAACCTGGTACATGAACAGGAATCGAAGATTGAATATATGGGACAGAGCCAACAAGGCAGCATTAAAAGGCGATCGTGCTTGGTAAAACTGATGGAGATTTTGATGATATTAGTTACACCATCAGTAAATGAGAAAAAGAGAGTTGATTTTTTTTTAATTCATTTGTGGGACATGGGCATCGCAGGATGGCCAGTATTTCTTGCCCACCCCTCGTTGCCCTTGAGAAGGTGGTTGGAAGCTGCCTTCTTGAACTGTTGCCATCCAACGGCTGTGGGTTGCCCCACAGTGCCATTACAGAGGATATTCCAGGATTTTGACTCAGCATAAGCGAAGGAACAGCGATACATTTCCAAGTCAGGGTGGTAAGTGGCTTGGAGGGGATCTTGAAGCTGGTGGTGTTCCTATCTGTCTGCTGCCCTTGTCCTTCTCAATGGAAGTGGTTATGGATTTGGAAGGTGCTGTCAGAGGATCTTTGGTGAATTTCTGTCGTGCATCTTGCAGACGGTACACACTGCTGTTACTGACTGTCGGTGGTGGAGGGAGTGGATGCTTGTGGATGTAGTGCCAATCAAGCGGGATCCTTTGTGTTGGTTATTGTCAAGCTTCTTGAGTGTTGTTGGGGCTGCTCTCATCCCGTCACATGGGTAGTATTCCATCACATTCCTGACTTGTGTCTTGTAGATTGTGGACAGGCTTGAAGGAGTCAGGAGAGAAGTGAGTCACTGTGGTAGTCTCAGCTCTGACCAGCTCTTGTACCAACTGCGTTCATGTGCTCAGCCCAGTTGAGTTTCTGCTCAATGATAACCCCCAGGATGTTGATGGTGGAGGGTTCAGTGATGGTAACAACATTGAATGTCAAGGGGTGGTGAATAGATTGTCTCTTATTGGTGATGGCCATAGCCTTCTTGCATTTGAACACAGACTGCTTCAGTATCTGTGGAGTGACAAATGGTAATGAACAGTGGCGAATATCACCACTTCTGACCTTATGAGGTGGGAAAGGCCATTGGTGAAGCAGCTGAAGATGGTTAGGCTGAGGACACTATGCTAAGGCACTCTGGCAGAGATGTCCTGGAGCAGAGATAATTGACCTCCAACAACCACAACCATCTTTCTGTGTGTCACGTATGGCTCCAACCACTGGAGACTTTGCCCCCGATCCCCACTGGTTCCTTTGCCAGGGCTCCTTGACGCCCAGTCTAATGCAGCCTTAATGTCAACAGCTGTCATTCTCAGCTCACCTCTGGGATTCAGCTCTTTTGCCCATGTTTGAACCAAGGCTGTAATGAGGTCAGGAGCTGAGTGGCCCTGGTGGAGCCCAAACTGGGCGTCACTGAGCAGGCTGTTGCTGAGAAGGTGCTGCTCCATAGCACTGTTGATGACACTTTCCATCAATTCCTGATGATTGAGAGTAGACTGATGGGGTAGTAACTGGCCGGGTTGCATATTTCCTGATTTTTGAGTACAGAGCATAACTTGGGAAATTTTCTACTTTGCCGGGTAGATACCAGTGTTGTAACTGTCCTGGAACAGCTTGGCTCGGGGACTGGCAAGTTCTGCAGTACAAGCCTGCAGTACATTTGCCGGAATGTTGTCAGGGCCCGTAGGCTTTTCTGGACCCAGTGTCTCCAAAGTTTCTCGCTATCACATGGAGAGAATCAAATTGGCTGAAGACTGGTATTTGTGATGCTGGGGACCACTGGAGGAGGCTGAGATGGATTACCCACTTGCCAATTCTAGCTGAAGATTGCTGTGAATGCTTCAGCCTCACCTTTTACACAGATGTGCTGGGCTCTTCCATCATTGAGGATGGGGATATTTGTGGAGACTCCTCCTCCAGTGAGCTGTTTAATTGCCCACCACCATTCATGACTGGATGTGGCAGGCCTGCAGAGCTTAGATCTGATCTGTGGGTTGTGGGATCGCTTAGCTCTCTCTCTCAGTTGCTGCTTTTGCTGTTTAGTGAGCAGTATTCCTGTTTGGTGGCTTCACCAAGTTCACACCCCATCTTCAGATGTGCCTGGTACTGCTCCTGGCATGCCCTCCTGCACACTCCGTTGAACCAGGGTTGATCCCATGACTTGATGGTAATGGTTGACTGGGGGATATGCTTGGCCATGAGATGACAGATTATGCTGGAGTACAATCCTGCTGCTGTTGATGGCTCACAGTGCCTCATAGATGCCCAGTCACAAGTAGCTAGATCTGTGCAAAGTCTGTCCCATTTAGCATGGTGATAGTGCCACACAATACAATGGAATGTGCTGGTGGGGCTGTGTCTCCACAAGTGCGATGGTCGCCCTTACCGATACTGTCATGGACAGATGCAACTGCAGCTGGCAGGTTGGTAAGGATGAGACCGAGTATGCTTTTCCCTCTTGTTGGTTCCCTCACCACCTGCCACAGATCCAGCCTGGCAGCGATGTCCTTTGGGCACTGACCAGCTCGCTCTGCAGTACTGCTGCCGAGCCACTCTTGGTGGTAGGTATTGAAATCCCCCACTCAGAGTGCATTTTGTGTCCTTGCCATCTTCAGTGCTTCCTCCAAGTGATGTTCAACATGGAGTACCGATTCATTAGCTGAAGGAGGATGGTATACGGTCATCATCAGGAGCTTTCCTTGCCCATATTTAATCTGAAACCATAAGACGTCATGGGGTCTGGAGTCAGTGTTGAGCTCTCCCTGAGCAACACCCTCCCTACTGTATGTCACTGTGCGGCCACCTCTGCTGGGCCTGTCCTTTCGGTGAGACAGGACATACCCAGGGATGGTGATGGTGGTGTCTGGGACATTGTCTGTAAGTTATGATTCTTTAGGTATGACTATGTCAGGTTGTTACTGGACGTGTCTGTGAGGCACATCTCCCAAGTTTGGCACTAGCCCCTAGTTGGCAGTGAGGAAGTCATTGCAGGATCAACAGTGCTGTTTCTGCCGTTGTCTTCTCCAGTGCTGAGGTTAATGCTCGATGATCCGTCTGGTTTCATTTCATTGAGACTCTGTAGCGATTGGTACTTCAGTGGGCAACTGAGAGTTAACTACATTGCTGTAGGTCTGGAGTCGCATGTATGCCAGACCAGGTGAGGATGGCAGATTTCTTTCCCTGAAGGGGATTAATGAACCAGATGTGTTTTTGCAAGAATCAACAATGGTTTCATGGTCATCAATAGATTCCTAATTCGAGGCTTTTTTTAAAAAAAATTGAATCGAATTCCACCACCTGCCCTGGTGGGATTCGAACCCTGGTCCCAAGAAGATGAGCTGGGTTTCTGGTTTAATAGTCCAGCGCTGATACCACCCGGCCATCACCTACCCTATCAGAAGGCTTTCAACCAAATCCCACACAGGATTCCAACAAATGTAATTGCACCGGAAGAGATTGGATGTATTGAATAATATGATCACAAATTACTCAGCCTGTGGGACAGGGTGGATTGAACTGGAAGATTTTGAAATTGCTCCATACAGAGAAAGCAGAGATAAGAAAAGAATATATCATGATCAGGAGGCAAGCTCTCCTCACGTGATGTTACAACCATGAAACATCATGATCTAGAAATCATTGAAGATATCAGCACAGGCAGGCTGTGGTGAAGAAGCCATGCAGGATTATCTGCGCACTCAGTCAGGATTATGTATCTCTATATGTATCCCTTGTTATTTTCTTTTGCTTCACACAGTCAACCTTGATGAATTCACATTTTCTCCTCATTTCCCTTTAAAAATTGTTATTAACTCTGTCAGAAGAAAATGTAGATAATCCTGGCTTCATTTGCCAGGTTGGAGAACATAGGAGAAGAGGAGACTGTTGCAACTTTATAAAACATGGGTTAGACTACAGATGGAATACTGTGTGCAGTTCAGATTACCACACTATTGCAAGGACATTATAACAAACAGAATGAGTGTGGAGGAGAGTCACCAGGATGTTGCTTGGGCTGGAAAGTCTCAGTTCTGAGGAGAGACAAGATATCAGAGATAATGGGAACTGCAGATGCTGGAGAATTCCAAGATAATACAATGTGAGGCTGGATGAACACAGCAGGCCAAGCAGCATCTCAGGAGCACAAAAGCTGACGCCCCGGGCCTAGACCCTTCATAGGTCTAGGCCCGGGGCGTCAGCTTTTGTGCTCCTGAGATGCTGCTTGGCCTGCTGTGTTCATCCAGCCTCACAGAGACAAGATATGTTGGGTTTGCCTTCTCTGGAGCAGAGGGGGGATCTGATTGAGGTCCGCAAAGATATGAGAGGCATAGACAGAGGAGATTGTGAGAATCTTTTCCCCATGGCAGGCAAGTCGAAGACCAGACAGCATAAGTTAAAGGTGAGCAGTTCGTGGTTGTGAGGAAACAATTTTTCATCCAAAGGACGGTAGAAATATGGACTGTGCTGGCTGAGACGGTGGTGGAAGCAGGTGCTCTCACATTTCGGAAGCATCTGGACAGTATTTTAAATGCCAGGACTTAGTCAGCCAGGAACATGTGCAGAAAAATAGGGTCAGTTTGTTGGTCAACATAGACAGGTGGGCTGAGGGGCCTGTTTCTGTGCTGCATGACTCAATGGCTCTGACTTGATTACTCAGATTCAGTGACAAGGACCAGGCCCATAACTCTACACAACTTTGATAATGATTTGGATGATGTTGCAAATGGTAATATTTCCAAATTTGTTGAAAGAGGAGGCCATTCAGCCCTTTGAGTTTGTTCCACTATTCAATAGGCTCATGGCTGATTTGATGCTGCTCAAATAGTACTGATGCAGATTCAGGAATGTGACTACCTCAGAAATGCCTTCCACTCATTTCTACCAACACCTCACTCCCCCTTTCCCTCCCACAAGTATTCCTATAGTCTAGTCTGCCTCAATTCAAATATATTTCATCATGCCAGTACATTTCCTTCGCTGTCGAGAAGTTTCTATGAGTCCAATTCACTTTAGCCTGCCCCACGACATCATTCACTCCCATTCTGCCCCTCAATTTCTGAGTCAGTTTATCTTCCCCTTGACCAAACATCAGCATGCCTTTTCCCTTGAACCATTCAGTTAATTTCTCCTATCACAGTTGCAAATTGTGCAGTCATTTCCAAGTGACTTCTCTCTCTTCATAAAAACACAGATCAACTCTCGTTTCACCAGAACTGAAGTTCCTCCAGCGGGTTCCAAAGACAGCTTTCTCCCCTTCCTGCATATAATTGAATTTGATCTTGCCAACTACACACTCACTCAGGATTATTTATCTATACAGGTATCCCTTGTTATGTTCTTTTGCTTTACAGTAGTTAACCTTGATGAATTCACTGTTTCTCCTCATTCCCCTGTAAAAATTGTTATTAACTGTCAGAAAACAATGTAGATCAATGGGATAAACACTAAGTTTTCACTTTCAAAATACTGGGCTACAATAATTGAAGGTATTGACTAAATTAAAAAGTGGCAGCGAACTAAATTCTTTTGATGCACTTCCACAATTGACCAGTTCCTGAATTATGCAAAGTAACTCATTACTTAAAGCCATCTTTGTGGAGTTAAAAGCACAAACTGAGAGGACCTACTACTCACCAATTGCAAGAAGGATTGGAGAAGCAAACATTTTCCGACAAAATTCTCACCCGATATTTGGATGTTGAGATCTGTGAGTTGATTTCTGACTGGTTGGAAGATAACAGGCAGTTTGAACAAGGTGAAACAGGAAATGAGATGGCAACACAAGTTATCATGCCGTTTGCCAATGCATTTTCTGGCAAAAAGTTATTGCTAACATCAAAAAACAGGCAACTTTGTTGAGCAGGCAGCACAGAAACAGTGCGTGGAAGTGAGAGCCTATAGGCCCTTCAAGCCGGTTTACACACTGTGGCTAAATCTAGCTCAGTTGGCTGGACTGTTAACTTGTCCTGCAGAGTCACACTAACCAGTTCAATTCCCACAGCCAGCTGAGGTTACTGCAAAGTTCTCACCTTCTCCCCCTCACCCCTCACTTGAGGCATGCTGACCTTCAGATGAAACCCACCACAAGTCATTTCTCTCCCTGACAAAAAGAGTGGCACTGTGGCAAGTTTACCATTACCGAGGGGTTAGTAGTCATGACAGATCTCGTGGCTACATGATTGCATGAAGAAATTCTGACTGTACATGTAAATGGAATGTTTAAAGTGCATAAGGTGTATTTGAAATCAATTCAAAAAATAATTTACACCGTGACAATTTGTCAATTCTGTAAAGCTGTATAACATGCTGTTATAAGTCTGAGGAACATAGTGTTCATTTGAGAGAAGAAAAGCTGAATGTACATCACATATTAGCCCTGTATATATCGATCTCCCTGAGACATAGCGTCCTTTTTAAAATTTACTCATGGCCAGCAATTACTAACCATCCCTAGTTGTTTTAAGGAGTTGCTGGTGATCTGCCTGTTGAATTGCCGAACTGGAGAGAAACTGTGAGGTAGAATGTGAAGCGGTTTGGAAAATCACATCTTCCTAGCTCCTTAAAGCTCTGTCTGAATTTAAATTTTTATTTCAATTAGTGTGGCATAAAAATTAGAATTCTGAAAATAAAACTGAAATTGTCAGAAGGATTCCTGAGGCAGTCAAAGATTCATTCTGTTAATTATAAACTTAAATTATTTTGCTTTATCTCACCTATATCAATTTCATCTTAATAACATTCCAATTTAATAATGTAACTCCCTCTCACCTTTCAATTCAATGTTCAGAACACCAACTGAATCATTCATGATGCAGCTTTGTTCAATATGTTTAATTCAGCTGCTTCATCGATGAGCTTCCCTCTGTTGTAAGGTCAGAAGTAGGATGTTTGCCAAAAATTGTACAATGTTCAGCATGATTCACCACTCCTCAGATACTGAAGCAGATCATGTAGTTTCCCAACAGTATTTCGATCAAACGGAAACCCTGCACCTCTCTCTACTTTCCCCAGAACAGCAGTGGCATTGAGTAGCTCCCACCAACTTCCTGTCAAACTGAATTTCTTCAAAAGGGAAACTCCATCATTTTGTATCTCTCCAACTGAAGGAAGGGTTGTTGTCCTTTGAACTGTTCTTGTGCAATTTTCATGCGAAGCATCTCCAGAGTCATAACATAAAACAAAGAACTGCGGATGAACAATGGTGATCTGAAACAGACAAGACCAGACATTTTGAGAAGAGTTCCAAACAAATGCGTATAATTACCAGCTTGTAATTAGTCTCTCGAAGTGAAAATTGACCTTGCGTTGTTGATCACCACTGATCCCCTCCCAGTCTCGAACTGCCAGGATTTTCAGTGCATTATTCCATTGATTACTCTCATGTTATTTGCCTTAAATGCACCTATTCTGTCCACATGATATTTCATAGATCATGGAATCTATACAGTGTGGAAACAGGGCCTTCAACGCAAAAAGTCCATACCAACATTCAAAGCAACCTACCCAGACCCATCCCCCTTTAACCCACCTAATCTACACATCCCTGAACACCATGGACAATTTTGCATGGCCAATCCACCTAAACTGCCTATCTTTGGGCTGTGGGAGCAAACCGGAGCACCCGGAGGAAACACGCACAGACACAGGGAGAATGTACAAGCTCCACACAAACAGTCGCCAAAGAGTGCAATTGAACCATTGTCCCTGGCAATGTGAGGCAGGGGGAGAGAGAGAGAGAGAGAGAGAGAGAGCGAGCGAGATGCTTTGTGTCAGAATATTTTAAAAACTGGCCTTTTTGACTTGTTTGCAATAAATTCAATTCAACAATAAATTAATGGCCCAAAAGAGACTGCGGCTTTGAGTAAAAACCCATTTGGCTCAGTGAGGTCTACAACAGAGAAACAGGCCCTTTGGCCCATCACGTCCATGCTGGTCAAAAACAACTCTTTAAATATTCCAATCGCATTTTCCCACCACTTTGTCTGTAGCATCAAGCTTTCCACCTAAATCCTCCTTCAATGTGATGAAAGTTGCTGCCTCTCCCACCCTTACAGTTTTTGAGTTCCATATTCTCCATCATCCTGAAGGTGAAAAAGATTTTCCACACATCCCCTCTAACCCTCCTGCCTGAATTGCTGTATTGTTAAGTTAATGAGTGATTAATACCCTCACAAGCATGTATATGACATGTTTGTTTGTCAGGAAACAGCTTTAAGCAAGTTACTGTCTCTCAATCCTGCCTTCGTACATCATGAAGCTTAGGCAAAGCGTATACTTGTACAGGAAAAGCAAACTGTTGTTGAAATGTTGATTTTACAAGGAAATTTGCAAGGAAATTATTTTACCCACTACTTGGCGACCATTAACGTTCAAATAGAAAGCCCCAAAACCTGGTTTGACATTAAGAACTGCGGTACAAGATTTCACATTATTAACAAAATGAAATCTTTACTGGAAGGAAATGAATTGATGAAAAAAAACAAGCACACTGAACAGATCCATAGACGCCATTACTGAGCATCCTATGCATTCCCGTTCAATACTTAATTCCCTGAGTAACAATTGGACAATATGACATTTCAGGTTAAACATAGAACGTAGAACATAGAACAGTACAGCACAGAACAGGCCCTTCAGCCCACGATGTTGTGCTGACCGTTGATCCTCATGTATGCATCCTCAAATTTCTGTGACCATATGCATGTCCAGCAGTCTCTTAAATGACCCCAATGACCTTGCTTCCACAACTGCTGGCAACACATTTCATGCTCTCACAACTGTCTGTGTAAAGAACCCGCCTCTGACATCCCCTCTATACTTTCCTCCAACCAGCTTAAAACTATGACCCCTCGTGTTAGCCATTTCTGCCCTGGGAAATAGTCTCTGGCTATCAACTCTATCTATGCCTCTCATTATCTTGTATACCTCAATTCGGCCCCCTCTCCTCCTCCTTTTCTAAGGTTGTCTTCTAAGAATTTTTTTTTAGAAATTTCCTGCTTCAGTTACCCTCCCACATGTTGCATCCCACCACTGGGTGAAAAAAAAAATCAAATTTCCTCAATTTCCTGTCTTTCCCCTTGACACAATGTCCTATTAACCCTTTAACTAAAGGGGACTTATATTCTTCCCAAAAGGAGGAATCACAAGTATTGCCACAATCCTCTCAAAAGTTCTCCAAAGTGCCAGGCACTTCCACAGAAATGAATATCCATTCACAGCTTCCTGTTCTGGCCATTTTCGCTATTACCAATCGATTTGGCTTGCTTCCTTTGGCGGGTGGCTTCGTTCCCTCTAGAATTTAGAAGTTAAGCTACTGTCCTACTTTGGCGTTTTGAACATGCTGAATGTTTGCAATTCTTCACTCCTCTTGCAGCACCAGAACGGTAATCTGAGAGTTGCCATCCAGATGCAATTTAGGTTTTCCCTCATTTTCCTGGATCCAGTAAAATCTGACTTCTCTCTACATTGCTTCCTCATCATCAATTTTGATTGTTCTGAGTGACTGATGGTAGAAATATGCAATGTGCTAGCTTAGAGGGTGGTGGAGGCAGGTACATCCATACTAGTTAAACAGCATCTGGATGAACATTTAAAATGCCAGAACATAATAGTCTCTGAAGTAAATGCAGCCAAAAGGGATTAGTGTGGCTTTGTGTTTGTTGGTTGGCAGAGACATGGGGCACCAAAGGGCCTGCCTCGATGTTGTATGACTCTAAGACTCGCCGTAACTCAATTCAATGTGCTGAAGACACTTTGACAGTATAGGGTGGCTGAACAGCACTGAATGGTGGAACAGGGTTGAGGGACTGAATGGCCTCCTCCTGTTCCTGTAAGATTGTGCGGGGCATGGACAGGGCAGATGGGAAGCATTTGTTCCCTTCAGTTTAAGGGTCAATAGGACATCATTTCAAGGTGAAAGACAGTGTATTGAGGGAAATTGATAAACTCTTTTTCCCACCCAGACGGCGGTGGGTATTTGGAATGCACCAAGTGGGAGGGTAACTGAAGCAGGAAATCTCATAACCTTCAAAACGAAAAGGATGATCACTTGAAATGCCATAACCTTTAAGATGATGGGCAAAGTGGTAGAAAGTGGGAAAGGTATAGATCAAGTAGTTTTGTTGGTGCTGACAGGATGAATTAAAGTGCCTCTTCTGAACGGTATGATTCTATGACGATTATGATTCCTGATGGTGAGAGGTGCCAAGTGAAGATGAAGCTGGTAAGCCCGCAGCATGTATTTGGATGATGGGCAATCTAGAAACCTCAGAGACACAGCAAACAAACATGGAAATATAAAAGAGAGGAGGTGAGACAATGGCAGAGAGCTGAACAGGTAGGACCGATGTGAAGCAGAGCAATGGATGGATGTGGATTTAGATCCACAATGAAGGAGTTGTACCAGCCCCAGACATGTGGATCCTCTCACAGATAACTGGCACAGTACCAAAAAGTTCAAATTTGTGAAAGAATGGTCAAAGGTACTCACCGTTCAACAATTTCACCGTCTGCAATTTGGAAATCTCCTGCTGGAGCCGGCACCTGCAAAGATATCAGAAAGACCGGAGTCAGAAAAATCCCACCTTCGAGGAAATCCCCAGGGAGTGGGTGATGTCATTGTGCAATTGTCAGTGTGTGATGTCATCACAGCCACAAACTGTGATCACTGGTTCTGGAGTCCCCTGGCATCAGGAACAACCTTTCTGTATCGACCTTGTCCTGTTTGGATTTTATGTTTCTGTGAGAAACCCCCTCTTTCTTCCGAGCTCCAGTGAATACAACCCTCACCGATTGTACCTTTCAGACATCAGCTCTGCATTCCAGGAACCAGCCCAGTAAAGCTTCACTGCAGCCCCGCTATTGCAAGAATCTCCTTCCTCAAATAAAGAGATTGAAACTCACATTTACTGACATGAAACTGCGTGTGCCACTCACTTGACTTGTCCAAATCACACTGAAGCATCTCTGTATCCTCCTCAGGGCTCCCCCTCCCTCCCAGCTTTGTGTCATCTGCAGATGTGGAGATATTACGTTTAGTTCCCCTCATCGAAAGCATTGACATATTTGGTGAATAGCCTGGGGTCCTAACACGCATTTTGGCTGCAGGGGATCAGGGCTGGGAACAGACCATCCAAGAATAGCCATCCTGTCAAATGGATGGGCAGATGGGCAGGAGGGTGACGTTGCCTTGTCCATAAGAAATTATATTTTGAACAAAACGTGATATAACATCAGAAGGCATAGAATCTGCATGGATCGAGTTGAAGAACTGCAAAAGAAGACAAGACCATGATGGGAGCTGTGTATAGGCCTTTGAGCAGGATCAAGACGTGGGGAGTAAAATAAACCAGGAGACTCCAATATGCAGGCAGACTGGGAAAATCACTTAAGGAGTGTATCTCAAGAAAAAAATAAACAGCGGAATGTCTGCGAGATCTTTTTTTTAAAGAGCACCTTACAGGAGAACCCACAAAGGAACAGACAATACCAGATTTAATGACATGTAATGGGGCAGACTTGATTAGAGATCAGAAGGTGAACGAATGCCTCGGGCGCAGTAATGATCACATTTTTTAAAAAATCACCCTATGGTCTGAAATGGTTGAGCGTGAATCAGATGTGATGCCATTATAATTGAGCAAAGTTAACTATGAAGACATGTGAGAGAGGCAGGCCAGAGTTGGTTGGAAGGGACATATAGTAGGGAAGGCAGTGAAGCAGCAATGGCAGAGGTTTTTGGGAGTAATTGAAGAAGCACAGCAGATGTTCATCCAAGGGTTTAAAACAAAACATATTAAGGACAGGATGAGGGACCATGGCAGTCGAGGGAAGTCAGAGACAGCGTAAAAACAAAAGAAAAAGCATTCAAAGTGGTGAAGATTAGTGGGAAGCCAGAATCATAGAATCCCTAAGAATATGGAAACAGGTCATTCAGCCCATCGATTCTACACTGATCCTCCAAAGCACATCCCAACAAGACCCAGACCCCTCCCCTGTCACTGTAACCCTTAATTTCCCATGGCTAATCCTGCAAGCCTGCACATTCCTGGACATGATGGACAATTTAACATGGTCAATCCCCTTAACCAGCCCATCTTTGGTCTGTGGGAGGAAAGCCAGCAAACAGGTAATGTGCAAACTCCAATAGACAGTTGCCCGAGGGTAGAATCAAACCCAGGTCCCTGGCACCATGTAAAAGCAGTGACAACCACTGAGTCACTGTGCCAGCAACAGAAGATTGGGAAGCCTTTAAAAGCCAGAGGATCACAAAAACAACAATAAGGGGGCAGAGGATGCAATAGGAGAGCAGCCTATCCAGTCAGAGAAAGGAAGACTGCAAGAGTTTTTTTTTAAGATACTAAACATTAAGAGAGAAAAAAAGAGTAGAAAATGAGGCTGGAGAAGAACTAACAAAGAAATGGTGGTGGAACTGAATAGGTACCTTGCATTAGCCTTCACAGTAGAAGACCATCAGCAACAACACCAGAACTTCAAAAGAGTTTGGGGCAGAGGTGAGGTTTGTGGTTATCATCAAGGGGGAGGTTCTGGTGAAGGCGAAAAGCCTGAAAGTGGATAAATCACGGACAGGCTACACCCCAGAGTTCAGAAGGAGATGTCTGAGAAAATTGTAAACGTATTGGTGGTGATCTGTCAGGAATCACTGGAGTCAGGGAGGGTCCTAGAGGACTTGAGAGTAGCTAATCCAACACCATGGTTTAAGAAGAGAGGCTAAGCCTGACCTCGGTCATTGGTAAGATTTTAGAGATCATTATTAAGAATGAGGTGGTGGAATACGTGGAAGTGCATGATAAAATAATGCAGAGTCTGCACAGCTGCATCAAAGAGATGTCATCCCTGACAAATCTGTTAGAATTCTTTGAGGAGGTCATGACTAAGCTAGGAAAGGATATCCAGTGGGCATGAACACTTTGAATTTCCAGAAAGCCTTTGACAAGAGGCTGTGAAAGAAGATAGGAGCTCATGGTGTCAGGGGCAAAGTACTGGCATGGATATGGGATTGGCAGACTGCCAGGAACTCGGTTTTTTGTCAGGATGGCAGCAGGTGCCTAGTGGTGTTCCACAGGGGTCAGCATTACAACCACAACTATTCAGGTTATACATTAATGATCAGGAAGAAGGAACTCAGAACATTGGTGTTGGGTTTGCTATTGACACAAAGACAGGTGGAGGGACATGTAGTACCGAGGAAGCAAGCAAGCTAGGAGAGTAGGCAAAGAAGTGACAGATACAACATGGGAAAGTGTGAGGTTATACATTTTGGAGGAAAATTAGAGGCACAGATTATTTTCTGAGCGAAGAATACCTTCAGAAATCTGAAGAGCAAAGTAACATGGGAATCCTTGTTGAGGATTCTCTTAAGGTTAACATACAGGTTCAGCTGGCAGTTAGGAAGTCAAATGTGATGTTAGCATTCATATCAAAAGGGCAAGGATACAAGAGCAGATCTGTACTGCTTTAGGAATATCATGAGAAGTTTTGCAAACCATATCGGAGGATGGATGGGCTGGCATTGGAGGGGGTGCAGAAGAAGTTTACAAGAATGATCCTGAGGATGAATGATGTGCAGTTGAGGACACTGGGTCTGTATTCATTGGAGTTTAGAAGGATGATTGGTAATTCAAACCTACAGGATACTGAGAGCTGTGGATCGAGCAGACAAGCAGAAGCTGTTTCCACTAGTAAGGGAGACTAAAACCCAAGGGCACAATCGAGGTGAAGGGATGACATTTTGGAACTGAGATAAGGAATTTGTTTCAGCCATAAACTGGTGACCCTGTAGAACTTATTGCTGCAGAGGGCTGTGGAGGCCAAGTCAGTGAGTGCACTTCAGGCAGAAATAGATACGTTCTTGATCAGTGAGGGGGTCAAGGGCAGAAGGCAGGAGAACAGGGTTGAGAAACATGATCAAATAGTGGGAGCAGACTCAATGATGTAAATGACCTAATTCTGCCCCTATATCTTACTGTCTTATGGCACCCACTAGTCACTGCCCATCATTTAAATAAAGGCCTGTTTATTCCTACTCTTTGTTTCTATCTGCAAACAGTATCCTACCCATCTCAGTACACTACCCCAATCCCGGGCGCTTTAGCTTTACACACTGGTATCTTCCGTTGGAATTTGTCAAAAGCCTTCTCAAAGTCCAAATAAAGCACAACCACTGACTCCCCCTCATCAACTCCACTATTTATTTCCTTGAAGAATTCCTGGAGATTTGGACAGCATCATTTCCCATTTGGACATCCATACCGCCTCTGTCCAACCCAGCCCCTGCTTTCCGAGTGCTCTGTATTAAATATTTTATTCAATATCAAACCACCACAGAAAAGTCCAAAGGGAATGAAAATGGTCAGAGCACCAAGCATTAACCCAAGTAGCATATGCAGCAAAGACACACATCCCGTCATCTGTCCTGTAAACATCTCCTTCGTGCAAACTTGGAACAATATTGCATTTCGTGCCAATTGTTGCTGTGCCAAAATTCTCGGGAATGCCTCGGTTTAGTGGTAATTCAGAAATTCAGGGAATCCAGGCTTGAAATCCGCCATGACTGTCTAAATTATATATCTCAACCCTGTGCCTCTCAATCTCCTCTGCTCCAGAAAAAAATCCAGTCCGCCCAACTTTTCTTCATAACTAAAGCTTTCCATCTGAGACAGCTTTCTGGTAAATCTCCTCTGTGCTGTGTCCAGTGAAATCACATCCCTCCTATTCTGTTGATTCCGGAGCTGTGCACAACACTCTCGCTGGGGCCGCAGCAACTGTATATGTAGTTCCAGCATAACCTCCTCGCTCCCAAACTCTGTGCCTCGATTAACAAAGGCAAGTGTCTCATTTGGTTTCTAACCCCTTTAGCGAGCTGTTCTCTTACCTTAAGGGACAGATGGGCAAATAATGCAAGGTCCCTCTGATCCTTAGTCCTACATTGTTTGTCATGTACTCCATTCACTTGTTTGCCCTGCCCATGTGCATTGCCTCACACGTACCTGAATTGAATTCCAGTTGCTACTGATCAGCCAGTCCGTATCCTCCCATAATCTGAGAACAAAAGAATTAGCAGCAGGAGTAGCAATTCAGCCATTTAATAAAATTGTGGCTGATCTCACCCCACGCCAACTGCACTTTCCTGCTGGCAGCCCATACACTCCCAACCCATTGTTAATTACCCATTAAATTACATTGAACATAGAACACTACAGACAGCCCAGGCCCTTTGGCCCTCGATGTTGCACCAACCTGTGAAACCAAACTGAAGCCCATCCAATCTACATTATTCCATGATTACCCATATGTTTATCCAATGACCATTTAAATGTCCTTAAACTTGATGAGTCGACTACTGTTGCAGGCAGGGCATTCCACACCCTTACTACTCTCTGAGTAAAGAACCTACCTCTGAAATCTGTCCTATACTTAACACCCTTTAATTTAAAGCGATGTCCCCTCGTGCTAGCCATCTCCATCCAAGGAAAAAGGCTCTCACTTTCCACACTATCTAATCCTCTGATCATCTTGTTTGTCTCTATTAGGTCACCTCTTAACCTTCTTCTCTCTGATGAAAACATCCTCAAGTCCCTCAGCCTTTCCTCATAAGATCCTCCCTCCATAGCAGGCAACATCCTGGTAAAACTCCTCTGGACACTTTTCTAATGTTTACGCATCCTTCCTATCATGTGGCGACCAGAACTGTACACAATACTCCAACTGTAGCCTACCACAGCTTTGTACAGCTGCAACATGACCTCATGGCTCCGAAAATCAATCCCTCTACCAATAAAATCGAATACACTGTATGCCTTCTTAACAACCCTATCAACCCGGGTGGTAACTTTCAGGGATCTGTGCACATGGACACTGAGCTCTCTCTGCTCATCCACACGACCAAGAATCTTACCATTAGCCCAGTACTTTGTATTCCTGTTACTCCTTCCAAAGGGAACCACCTCACATTTCTCCAAATTAAACTCCATTTCCCATCTTTCAGCCCATCTCTGCAGCTTATCTATGTCTCTCTGGAACCTGCAACATCCTTCTGCACTATCCACAAATCCAATGACTTTAGTGTCATCTGCAAATTCACTAACCCATCCTTCTATGCCCAGGTCATTTGTAAAAATGACAAACAGCAGTGGCCCCAAAACAGATCCTTGTGGTACACCACTGGTAACTGAAATCCAGAATGAACATTTCCCATCAACCACCACCCTCTGTCTTCTTCCACCTAGCCAGCTTCTGATCCAAACCTCTAAATCACCTTCAATCCCATGACGCCGTATTTTATGCAATAGCTTACTGTGGGGAACCTTATCAAACACTTTACTGAAATCCATATGCACCACATCGAAAGCTTTACTCTCATCCACCTGTTTGGTCACCTTCTCATAGAACTCAATAAGGTTTGTGAGTCACGACCTCCCCTTCACAAAACCGTGCTGACTATCCCTAATCAAATTATTCCTTTCTAGATGATTATAATCTCTTGTAATCCTTTCCAACACTTTACCCACAACCAAAGTAAGGCTCACTGGTCTGTAGTTACCAGGAGTGTCCCTCCTCCCCTTCTTGAACAAGGGGAAAACTTTTGCTATCCACCAGTCTTCTGGCACTTTTCCTGAAGATAATGATGACATAAAGATCAAAGTCAAAAGCTGTACAATCTCCTCCCGAGCTGCCCAGCGAATCCTCGGATACATCTCATCCAATGCAAGGGGACTTAGCTATCTTCACACCTTCCAGAATTGCTAACACCTGCTCGTTGTGAATCTCAATCTCGTCTAGTGTAATAGCCCACATCTCAGTATGTTCCTTGACAACATTGTCTTTTTCCTGTGTGAACACTGAAGAAAAATATTCATTTTGCTTCTCTGCTGTCTGCACAGGCTCCACACACAACTTCCCATGACTGTCCTTGACTGGCCCTAATCTTATTCTAGTCATTCTTTTGTTCCTGGCATACCGATAGAAAGCTGTGTGCATTTCTGGTCACCTCACTACAGGAAAGATGTGATCGCACTAGAGGGGGTACAGAAGAGGTTCACCAGGTTGTTTCCTGGGTTGGAGCAATTGAGCTAGAAAGAGAGACTAGATGGGCTTGGGATAACAAGGTGTAGAGCTGGATGAACACAGCAGGCCAAGCAGCAGCAGAGCAGCAGGAAAGCTGACATTTCTGAAGAAGGGCCCAGACCCGAAATGTCAGCCTTCCTGCTCCTCTGATGCTGCTTGGCTTGCTGTGTTCATCCAGCTCTGCACCTTGTTATCTTCGATTCTCCGGCATTGGCAGTTCCCACTATCTCCGGATAGGCCTGGATTGTTTTTTTTCGAGCAGGGAAGCCGGAGGAGGGTCATGAATGAGGTGTATAAAATTGTGAGGGGGATGGACAGGGTGAATGGAGAGCATCTGTTCCCCCTGGTTGATGGGTCAATCATGAGAGGGCACAGATTTAGTGTAACAGGCAGGGGATTCAGAGAGGATTTGACAAAAAATAAAGCTTTTTCACTCAGCTTTGGGTGAATCAGGAATGCACTGACTGGGAATATAGTGGTGAGCATAAACCGAAATATCTTCAAAATATATTTGGTGAAGCATTTCTCATATCATAACATTTAAGAATATGGGACCAGGGCTGGAAATTGGATTTAGTGCGCCTTTAGGGGGCAGTTATTGTGTGTGTAGGCTCAATGGGCCGAAGGGCTCATTCCACGCTGTATGACTCAATGACTCTCTCAATTTTAGCATCTCCCAAGGATAGTGTGTGGGGATACACCGATGGGAACTCCTTTGAACATGCTGGTGGTGGGGGTGGTGTTTTCTCTCTGAATGATAATCTCCAAAAATGTTGATCGTTGGGGAGTGTTAAAGCTCTCCATTAGATTTTGAATCCATCGAACTGCTAAATTTCCTTTTAAATTATTTGCATTAAACTGGTCCCCACTGACAGCCTCAATCGATGGGCGAACTCCATGGTTTTGAACTCAGTGTGTTTTCTCCTCAGTTCCTGTCTCAGATGCTGTGCTGATACCCCGCACCAACGGGACTGAGATACAGCCCGGGGACCGCCTTGTTCTCCGGTGCCTGGTGAGGGAAGGCACTGAGCCCCAGTTCATTTGGTACCGAGACAACGTGCCGCTAAGGAACGGCAGTGCGAGCTCCCATGTGACTGCCGATGGTGGTGAGCTGGTTATTCATTCATTCCGGAGAAACAGTGTCGGGAGGTATCACTGTGCAGCGATCAACACAGGAACCGACGGCACCATTTTTAACGTGACCAGCGACTATATCGAATTCACGCTGCGAGGTAACAGTGACAGTCAGATCAGACACAGACAGAGCACAGGGAAAGGCCATTCGCTCCATCCAGTCCGTGCCAGTCAGAAACAATTAACCATCTCAGTTAGGAAGGTGACGTGAGGTTATTAATCCAGCTGCCTGGGTCATTTTCCCGGGATCCCAGTTCAAATCCCGCTCATACCCGATGGTAGAATTTGAGCGCAATAAAAATCTGGAAGTGTAAGTCTTATGGAGAGGGGCGTGCAGAGGAGATTCACCAGGACGTTGCCCTGGGGTGGTGCATTTCAGCGATGAAGAGATGCTCAGTAAGCTCAGGCTGTTTTCTTTGGAGCAGGGAATGCTGAGGGGGAACTGATAGAGGTGTGCCAGTCTGTGTGGCACAGGGACTGCTGTGGGGGGGGGGTGAGAAAGCAGCTGCTCCCCCGGGTGGAAGTGTAAATAACAAGGGCAGCATCATTTGAAAGTGAAAGGCAGGAGGTTGAGAGGGGGTTTGAGGATTGTCTCACCCACAGGGCTGTGGGGGCTCGGAGGGTAGTTGAGGTGGGAAACCTCCCAGCCTTTAAAGAGAACTTGAATGAAACTTGACGTGCCATAACATTCCAGGCTGTAGGGGGCCGAGTGCAGGAAAGTGGAATTGATGTAGGGAGCTCAATGGGCTCAATTCTTCCGTGTTTTCCATCCCCCCGTGGGTGGCAGGGAGTTACGTACCTGCAGGGGTTGGTCACTCTGATGCTGACCGTGTGCCTCACACAGGGCTGATGCGGTAACACTTCCCGCTGAGTTTGTTAACGTGAGCCGGATGTTGTTGTTGGATTTCAGCTCGGAGTTATTCCACGGAGATCGCGGCCTCGCTCGTCCCAGTTCTGCTGTTCGCCGGCCTGATCGCGTCGGCGTGGTTCATCCACCAGAGGGGGCACACAGGTCTGTAACTTCCCACGGGGATCGGGTTTGTTCCCCGGGGCATGGCATTGCCGTCCCCGCCCCAATGTAACCTTTGCAGCTGGACAGGGTTGGGCTGGGGGACCCCGGGGAACGAGGTGTTGGGTCAGGAACTGGGGTAGACCGTGTTCCTGACAGTCGGATGGAGAGCAGTCACAAAGTTAGCCTCCTGGTTCGGGTAAATGTGATCACTATCCCCACTCTGTGCTAGAGCATCTCAGAAGAGGAGAGACATAACATCATGTGAATCAGGAACAGGAGGAGGCCATTCAGACCCCTCAAGTCCTCGCTCCACTAATCGTAACCCTAATTTAAACTCAAACCTACCCCTAAACTAAATCTTAGTCCTAAACCGAGCTCTAATACTCATTCTAATCGTGGCTCTCAGCCAAATGCTAACTAAAACTAATACACCAACCCAAACCTTAAGCCTAGCCCTAGACTGACCACTGACCCTCACTGTAATCCTTGCCTTAACCCAATGCTAACCTTAAACCAAACCTTAATGCTGAACCAACCTTAACCCTAACCCTCACCCAACCCATAACCCAAAACCTAACCATGACCCTAATCCTAATCTGAATCCCAACACTAACCTTAAACTGAATGCTCACCCTCACCATAAAACAATACTTGACCTCCTTCATTTCCTGTTGGTGATTCCTGTTTTCCCCTGATATCCACTTCTACCTTTATTCCCAATTGACCTCTCCCACCTCTTCACCTTCCTGCTCCCACTCAATTCCAATTCCATTTCAATATCGTTCCAATTGCAGGACGCCAAGCCTGACCCCAATGATTCCTGTATCACATATGCCACACTGAACCTCAGCGAGCTCTCAGAGGAAGAAGACAGAGCGGGTGGAAATGTTTACGAGAATATTCCACACAAGTAAAAAAGAAGAAGACAGATGAGAGGTGGGTCATTCGATTTTTATAGACTGTCTGGTGAAGAGGTACAATGTAACTCCTGTGTACAGATCCCAAACTTGTGAACTTTGCGATGGAAACCATGTTTCACACGTTGTTTGACTCCACTCATTTTCAGCCGGGGAAGCTAATTTCATGTTGTTGCATCTGTTGGTCTGTTCTGGACATTGCAGGCCATTAGTTTTGTAAAATCAACACTATTTTAGCAGCTGGTGGTCTTTGGAAATTTAATACCTGTCCCTCCTTCCCCCTCATGTACATGTCTGAGGATTGAGCTTTTCAGTTGGTCCATGTTTAAGGGGAGGAAGACATCGTCTGCCACCTTCTGCGCATGGAACAGACCAACTTTGAACAGGAATAGTCAGAAGGATCTGACAGTTGGGAGATATAAACAAAAACAGAAACCAGCCAATTTCAATGGTTACATTCCAGGGCGAAAGAGACCTGGGGTGTGGGGTTGGATCGAGCAACTTCTGGCCCCACAGAAGGAACACACACTGAGCTGCAAGCCACTGAACAAACTGGATAGAAAAGGCATGGCTGAAATGGAGTCTGTACGGAGAAAACTAGATCTCCCAATGATCCGAAACCCCTGCTGGACACTTCAACTCGGTTTTCTGAGATTCCAAAACCCATTGTGGGAACGGGAACGTAGGGGGTTTCTCTCCGCTGCAGGTATTTTGGAAACGCCACATTGTCAGGATGGGGGATCACACACCTCCAGAGTGGCAGGCTTGACCTTTGAATGGGGAAGCGATGGCCTCATGGGATTATCGCGGAACTGTTAATCCAGATGTTCCAGTGATGTTCTGGGGACCCGGGTTCAAATCCTGCAACACAGATGGTGGAATTTAAATTCATCAAAATCCTGAATCTGAGAGTCTGATGGTAACTGTGAATCAATTGTTGGAAAACCCCATCTGGTTCACTCACATGGTTTAGGGAAGGAAACTGCTATCCTTACCTGGTCTTGCCTTCATGTGACTCCAGACCCACAGTAAAGTGGTTGATTTTTAACAGCCCCCCGGACAGCTAAGGATGGGCAACAAATGTTGGCCTGGCCAGCAATGCCCTCATCCCATGAATTAAAAAACGTCGGCTTTTTAGTCCCGACATACAGACACTCTCGCTGCAGCACAAAAGGGTTTGGGTTGATGTAAGTACAGGCTTGGTAGAAGACATTAAGATTTTAACATCGACGCCGTCTGGATCTGACAATTGCTGGCCACCAAGAAAGGAGCAGCGCAGGTCCGATTGCAAACTGGAGAACACCATCAGGGACAACACCAGCGCGAGGGCCAAAGGGTCTGGTCAATAGGTACCAGGTACCTTTGAATGGAACAGCAGGACTGTGCTGATGAATTGTTCACATTCGAGCCAGTAAGGATGGTGACTGGCTTATTGCTGTTTTTTAATCACGATGACCCCTCGTTCAGGCGAAGGATGTGGGGCATTGCTGGTAAAGACAGCATTTGTGCCCCTCATCATAGAGTCATAGGGGCTATTTCTGTGCTCTGTGACTCTTCGGCCTAACTCGTCCATGCCAACCTGGTTTCCTGAACTGACCCAGCCCTGTTTACCTGTGTTTGAACCATATCCCTTCCAACCTTTCCTATCCATGTATCTGCCAAAATTTCTTTTAAATATTTATAATTTTACCCACCTCCACCACTTCCCCTGACAGCTCATTCCATATACCCACCACTATCTGTGCGAAAGATTTGCCCCTCAGGCCCCTTCTGAACCTTTCCCTTCTCACCTTAACCCTATGCCCTCTACTTTTGGACTCTCCAACCCTGGGGTTAAAGACCTTGGCTTTCACCTTATCTATGTCCCTCATGATTTTTAAAACCTTCAAAGGGTCACCCCTCCGCCTCCAATGCTCTGGAATAAAAAACAGCCTATCCTTATAGCCCAAACTCTCCATTCCTGACAACATGGTTATGTTCATTTTTTTCACCCTTTCCAGTTGAATAACATCCTTCCTGCAGCAACATGACCAGAACTGTACACAATGCTACAAGAATATCCTTATCAATGCCTTGTACAGCCACAACATGATGTTCCAACTCCTGTCCTCCGTGCTGCTTTCCTGATCCATCACCATTTCGATAATAATCTGCATTCCTGTTTTCTTATTTCTCCCAAAGTGGTAGCCTCACATCAATCCACATCAAACTACATCAGC
This sequence comes from Stegostoma tigrinum, assembly GCF_030684315.1. Lineage (NCBI taxonomy): Eukaryota > Metazoa > Chordata > Chondrichthyes > Orectolobiformes > Stegostomatidae > Stegostoma > Stegostoma tigrinum. The sequence continues at coordinate 14,090,938 of NC_081397.1, forward strand.
CGTGCATTTGCCCACTCACTCAACTTGACCCAATGGCATGGAAGCATCTCTGCATCCTCCTTCACAACTCCCCCCTCCCTCCGAACCCTGTGTTGAGATGGAAAACTAAATGAAAACACAATGGGCCCGGTATTTATGAAGCAATGGAAAGTATTGTTCATGGGTGGCGTACATTGGGATGGGTTTAATCTATCGCTGTGCTATTGTAAATGTAATTTCTTGATGATATTTGCTTTTGTACACAACAATTCTGCCTTTGGTGATGAATAAAATTGTAACACACAACAAATTGGTGGATTTCTTTTTTAAAATCAAGGTGCGTTGGTGGAACCCCCGGTGATCCAATGTGAGGCGGGTATCAGAGACCGAACTTGGGGATTACTCTCAAGGATGGGAAGGTGATGCAAGGTGCAGTGAGCCAATACGTCAGCCGCAGTTTCCCCTGGGTCACCAGCATCGCCCCTTCCATCCGTCGCTCATGTGTGGGTGGGAGGGAGGTGGGGGGGTGCGGGATGGAGGGTGAGATATCGTGATAGGGAGGGGTAGAGGGTAAGGGAAGGAGTATGTGTGAGAGAAAATGTTTGAGGAAAGTTTATGTCAAAGAGCGTCTGAGATGGTTTGTGAGATTAAATGTGCGCGTAGGATGTTTTGTGTGACTGTGCGTGAATATGTGTGACAGTGTGTGAGAGTGTGTGTGTGCGAGAGAGAGAGAGCAAGAGTGTGTTGTGAATGTGTTTTTCTGTGAGAATTAGAGTTTAAGGGGCTGTGTGTGGGTGAGTGTGAGTTTGTTTGAAATTGTGTGTGAGATAATGTGGGTTTTACAAGAGTCTGAGCATAAACTGTGATTGCATGTGAATGTGTAAGGGAATGTGAGAGATTATGACGGTTCTGAGTGTGTGTGGGTGTGTGATATTCAATGTAATTTTGTGAATAAATTTGTTTGAGCAATCATGTGTTTGTGTGAATGCAAGCTGGTGTGACTGTGTGTCAGACCGTGTGTGTGCGCACGCACCTGTGAAGGACGTGTGTGTGAAATTGTTCCAGTGTATATGTGTCTGTCAGACTGTGTGTGAATATGTGACCATGTAAGTGTGTGCGTGTCTTTGTGCGTGTGCGGTGCGTGAGAGGGGGAATAGCGAGAAAAGGGACAAAATTGTCGGGGTGGGGGTTAGTCAAGGAGGATGGAGTTGGGTTGAGACTGAGCGGAAACAGGATGTAGAGCATAGAGTGAGGGGAAGGCTGGTGTGAGTGTGTGTGAGAGTCTGACTATGTGTGTGAATCTACATGCATGAGCGTGTGTGTGTGTGAGTCTGTGAGAGAGTGAGAAAAATGTGCGCAATCACACAATGAGGCAGTGAGCTGGGAAGGGAGTTTGGGCACTCTGTATCATCCGGATCTGGGAGATCAAGAGATGATCTCAATGCAATTTCGTAAACCCTGAGAAGAATGGACAGGTTGGGGTTTGGTGATGGGGGTCAATGCAGCAAGATTCTTAAGCATTGCTGAAGAAGGGTCTAGGCCCGAAACATCAGTCTTCCTGCTCGTCTGATGCTGGTTGGCTGCTGTGTTCATCCAGCTCGACACTTTGTTTTATCAGATTCTCCAGCATCTGCAGTTCCTCCTATCTATCCCTATTCCCTAATCCCATTTTCCCAGCAGTTGGCCCATAGCCTTTGAATCACAAGTGCACATCTAAATCCTTCTTCAATGTGATGAGGATTTCTGCCTCTCCCACCCTCACAGGCAGTGAGTACCAGATTCCCCAGCACTCTCTGGGTGAAAACCTTTTACCTCACATCCCCTTTAAACCTCCAAACTCTTCCTTTCAATGAAACATGCGCTCTCTCTCACTCTCTGTGATACACATACACACACACACACACACACACACACAGTAGACATTCACTGAGCCATGCCCTCCCCTTTAGCTGAAACAAGCCGGCTGAATATTCAGCGGAGACAGACAAACAGGAGGCTGGAAGGA